>NC_092240.1:40726215-40803715 GCF_036320965.1 Panulirus ornatus
CAATGGAAAATGGAGGATAGAAACAATGAACTAAAGTCTGGGAACTGAAAGGTTTAATTTCCAAAAGCATAGGATAATAGAAGAAAACAATAGATTTTACGCATGGAAGGTGTAGTAAGTTCAAACATCTTTATGAACCGGAATATTTAGATACAGACGGTACGAATGAAAATAGGATGATGTACATTTTAGACCACTGGAAAATGGAAAATGATGTTAGATAGAAACGACAAATGTAATAATACGAAAAAATCACATGAAACGTCAAAACTTAATAAAAAAAGCACGGAACTGAAAGATGTAAATTCAAAAGCCATTGGGAACTGAAGGATTTAAATTCAGAAGCCACTGGAAAGTGAAGAATTTAAATTCAAAACCATTGGAAAACTGGAAGATATAACTTTAAAAGCCGCCACTACAAACTGGAGGATGGCCATGCACAAGATACGTGTGTATACACAAGTCTTGTGTGGTGCCTTTGAACACGTTTACATTCTAGTAAGGTAGGTCTGCAACACACGTTTTCTCTCTGTTGTGGGTTTTGAGTGTTTATGCGTGCGATGACCTCAGGTTCTGCCCTCACCAGCGGCATCTGACCCAGGTCAATCTCTCACCTTTCACCTCGAAATGCAAACAGTGAATATGTTGAGTTTGAAAACGCCGTGGAATATTTACATATATATATATATATATATATATATATATATATATATATATATATATATATATATATATATATATATATATATATATATATATATATATATATATATATATATATGGATGTTATTGACGAATAAGAGAAAACAAACACTTGTAGAAATGCTCGTGCGATTATGACAGTCATTTCTTTATACCGAAGATTCAGTAAAATATTTAGAAAAATCCACTAACTTATAACAATCATTATGAAATAACTGCACCATTTGAACATAATCAAATGATTATCATAAATCTTAAGATATTAAATGAACCAACACTTTTAAATTTCACAGCTGCTCATGCAGGAAATGTGAATGGCGAAGATCTCTTTTATCTTGGGAAGAGAAAAAGGGAACGTCACCCAATTTTGTCCAAATGCACCTTAATTGTAGAAGAAAAAAAAAAGGTATCAACAATGGAGGCAGAGTACGGATGAAGCTGAGTCTTACAGGGCTGATGAGTGTACGAGGAAGGTAAACACGTTTCTCCAGAGAGAAACTTAAAACAATAGTTATGATGTTGAGTTATTACATTTTCTTCAGCTAGACAGTTCTTAAGTTTACAGTGCTCTAGACTTTGAATATTTCTGAATCAGTGAAATCTGGACTTACGAAGGCCTCCAGTTGGCAGCTAATAAGATTTAGACTTGGGATATCCTGGACTGTGGGTCAGGGAGCGATCTACCTTGGAACGTTAGTACTAGCAACACGAGGAGCTTAAGGACCCAGAGAAATCTAAACTGAAGGAAAGATTGTCACCGAGGATTGCTTGGTGTAATATCTCCTTCTTCCCTCGAACAGCTAAGCTCTTCTTATCTTATCCTTTAACTATAACCGTCATACCTTTAAGAGCAGATTTACGAACAGCTGTAGGGCAATGATTTTTTCTTCTACCTTTTTCTTTTTTCTCATCTTATATATCTTTCATTCAAGATGGCCTTCGATTAAAACACGTTTTGCCAACGCCACGTTGGTCACAAAGGAGAAAAACTGAGGTTCTGGACATAGGATTTTGACCGGGAACTATAAACCTCTCAACTTTGAACCAAGGCAGCTCTGGATGAAGAGAACTTTTCAGTCAATGACCTCTAGCTCCGTAAGGCTGAAGGAACTTTAAACTCAGAGATAATTCCTTGGAATCTAGCGATATTGTGACCCAAGAGACCATTTATATGAGGTATTCTGGATGTATGGAACCCTAAAACGTATATCTTAGATCAAACGAATTTTAGATCTATAAGACTAAGCATCCTGAGAGTTCCAGACCATGAGAAATATAAATGAATGCTACTCTGAGCCTAAAAAAGGCGCTGGCCTTAGAATTTTGGTCAGAATGAACATAGTGCAGGAGAAAACCAGAACTGTTAATCATAAATCCAGATAACGTGAGTCCAGAAAACTCTTGTTCCTTGGGATTTCGAGCAGAAAAGCTCTGCATTCACCAGAAGCAATGGTCTCTCAAATTCTCCTCCAGGGAGCTCTTGATTTTCTCCTCGTGATATTCAGGTATAATGTGATCTTCACTTACCAGCGAATATTCATCTGAGCCACATAAGGTGCTATTCCATATACCGTCCAGAATTATTTATTACCTGATATGGCGTAACCTTGAATGACTCGTGGATGTCTAGAGTATCCTTCTGCTTCCAATTAAGGAAGATCACATAAGAGAAACCTGTCGAGGATTTGTGATTCTTAAGGCAGATGCAAAGATTGACAGTAATTGTACCTTTACTGGCCCATCTGGCTCATCTAACACTTTGCCCCCGTCCAGCACACAATCACTCCTCTATTCCTAAACTTCACTTTCCTCATCAGTTTAGAAAATCTTTACTTCTATCTAAACTTATTTTTTGTTTTATGAAAGTTACACTCCGCATATCTTTCTCTTTAAATCTTAAAACTTATATAATGATTCTCAAATAAAAAAAAGGTGAGAATGACACATAGTACATTTCGTTGAATTACATGGAGTATATAGAAATGAAGATGACGATACAACGAATTTCTGAGCTTACCGGTGTACATATCATCATACGTGACAGGTCATTTTAGCATTGTAATGCACCGACACTAACGCCTCCCCATCCACAACCAAGCCCCACTTGGTTTACCATGGCTGCTTCACGCACTCTGGCTCAGTCCACTAACAGCACGTCGAGCCCTATATATCACTTCGTTTCAAATCACTCTATCTCGTACACATCTTTCATCCTCCTAAATGTTCAGGACCCAGTCACACAAAATCTTTTTTACTCCATCCCTTCATCTCTAATCTGGTCTGCCCCTTCTCCTTCCTTCCAATTTTGCACATATATCATCTTTGTCAATCTTTCGTCACTCATTCTCTTCATATCTCCAAACCATTTCCGCACAGCCTAATCAGCTCTCTTAAATACAATCTTTTTATTACTACACATCTTTCCTATCCTTTTGTTATCTACTCGATGTAACCCTCACACCACATATTTTCCTCAAACATTTCACTTCCAACATATTCACCTTCCGCCGTAAAACCCTATCCCTATAGCCCATGCCTTACAACCATATGTAGTAGTTGGGACTGCTATACCTTTAAACATACCCATTTTCACCATCCCAGATAACGACATCTCATTCCATGCATTCTTTAATGTTACCAGAACCATTACCCGCTAATCAACCTTATGATTCACTTCCGCTTCCATGGTTCCATTTGTCGCCATGTCCACTGGCATATATATAAAACATTTCACTCCCTCTAACTTTTCCCCATTCAAACTCACGCCCAAAATAACTTACACTCCACCATGCTAAACCTAGTAAACTCAATTTACTCGCATTTACTTTCAACTCCTCCTTTCACATATATTCTTCCAAATTCAGTTACCAACATCTGCAGTTTCTCACTCGAGTCCGCCACCAGTGCTGTATCATCGGCGAACAAAACTTGACTCACTTCCCAGGCCCTCTCATCCCCAACAGGCTGCATAATCGCCCCTTTCTCCAAGACTTTTTCGATCCCCTCCCTCACCACCTCATCCATAAACAAATTATACAGCCATGGTGACATCATACACCCAAGCCGCAGACCATCATTTATATGAAACTATTCATTCTCCTCTCTTCCTACTCGTACACACGCTTTACACTTTTGATAAAAACTCACTGCTTCTAGAGGCTTTCCTCCCAAACCATATATAGTTTAAACCTTCCACAAGGCATCTCTATCAACCTTATCCAATGCTTTCTCCAGATTCATGAATGCCACATACAAATCTTTGTTTCTCTAAGTATTTCTCTAACACATAATTTTGTAAACACCTGATCCACATCCTCTGTCACCTCTGAAACCACATCGCCCCTCCGCAATCTGATTCCTTTTACATGCCTTCACTCTCTCAATCAATATCCTCTCATACATCTCATCAGGCATACTCAACAAACTTATGCCGCTGTTATTTGAACACTCACCTTTATCCCCCTTTCCTTTACACAATGGTACTATACATTCATTCAGCAGTCCTTGGGCACTTCACCATGATCCACACATACACTGCGGCGGGTTGGCGGAGAGAATGGATGAAGGCAGCAGGTATGAATATGTACATGTGTACATATGTATATGTCTGTGTATGTATATGTATGTATACGTTGAAATGTATAGGTATGTTATTGTGCGTGTGTGGGGTTTATGTACATACATGTGTATGTGGGTGGGTTGGGCCATTTCTTTCGTCTGTTTCCTTGTGCTACCTCGCTAACGCGGGAGACAGCGTCAAAGTATAATAAAGGTATAATAGATTGTTTATATACTTAATAATATAGTTTTTCTAACTATATACATGTGTATGTGGGTGGGTTGGGCCATTTCTTTCGTCTGTTTCCTTGCGCTACTCGCAAACGCGGGAGACAGCGACAAAGTATAAAAAAAAAAAAAAAAAAAAAAAAAAAAAATATATATATATATATATATATATATATATATATATATATATATATATGGATGTTATTGACGAATAAGAGAAAACAAACACTTGTAGAAATGCTCGTGCGATTATGACAGTCATTTCTTTATACCGAAGATTCAGTAAAATATTTAGAAAAATCCACTAACTTATAACAATCATTATGAAATAACTGCACCATTTGAACATAATCAAATGATTATCATAAATCTTAAGATATTAAATGAACCAACACTTTTAAATTTCACAGCTGCTCATGCAGGAAATGTGAATGGCGAAGATCTCTTTTATCTTGGGAAGAGAAAAAGGGAACGTCACCCAATTTTGTCCAAATGTACCTTAGTTGTAGAAGAAAAAAAAAGGTATCAACAATGGAGGCAGAGTACGGATGAAGCTGAGTCTTACAGAGCTGATGAGTGTACGAGGAAGGTAAACACGTTTCTCCAGAGAGAAACTTAAAACAATAGTTATGATGTTGAGTTATTACATTTTCTTCAGCTAGACAGTTCTTAAGTTTACAGTGCTCTAGACTTTGAATATTTCTGAATCAGTGAAATCTGGACTTACGAAGGCCTCCAGTTGGCAGCTAATAAGATTTAGACTTGGGATATCCTGGACTGTGGGTCAGGGAGCGATCTACCTTGGAACGTTAGTACTAGCAACACGAGGAGCTTAAGGACCCAGAGAAATCTAAACTGAAGGAAAGATTGTCACCGAGGATTGCTTGGTGTAATATCTCCTTCTTCCCTCGAACAGCTAAGCTCTTCTTATCTTATCCTTTAACTATAACCGTCATACCTTTAAGAGCAGATTTACGAACAGCTGTAGGGCAATGATTTTTTCTTCTACCTTTTTCTTTTTTCTCATCTTATATATCTTTCATTCAAGATGGCCTTCGATTAAAACACGTTTTGCCAACGCCACGTTGGTCACAAAGGAGAAAAACTGAGGTTCTGGACATAGGATTTTGACCGGGAACTATAAACCTCTCAACTTTGAGCCAAGGCAGCTCTGGATGAAGAGAACTTTTCAGTCAATGACCTCTAGCTCCGTAAGGCTGAAGGAACTTTAAACTCAGAGATAATTCCTTGGAATCTAGCGATATTGTGACCCAAGAGACCATTTATATGAGGTATTCTGGATGTATGGAACCCTAAAACGTATATCTTAGATCAAACGAATTTTAGATCTATAAGACTAAGCATCCTGAGAGTTCCAGACCATGAGAAATATAAATGAATGCTACTCTGAGCCTAAAAAAAGGCGCTGGCCTTAGAATTTTGGTCAAAATGAACATAGTGCAGGAGAAAACCAGAACTGTTAATCATAAATCCAGATAACGTGAGTCCAGAAAACTCTTGTTCCTTGGGATTTCGAGCAGAAAAGCTCTGCATTCACCAGAAGCCATGGTCTCTCAAATTCTCCTCCAGGGAGCTCTTGATTTTCTCCTCATGATATTCAGGTATAATGTGATCTTCACTTACCAGCGAATATTCATCTGAGCCACATAAGGTGCTATTCCATATACCGTCCAGAATTATTTATTACCTGATATGGCGTAACCTTGAATGACTCGTGGATGTCTAGAGTATCCTTCTGCTTCCAATTAAGGAAGATCGCATAAGAGAAACCTGTCGAGGATTTGTGATTCTTAAGGCAGATGCAAAGATTGACAGTAATTGTACCTTTACTGGCCCATCTGGCTCATCTAACACTTTGCCCCCGTCCAGCACACAATCACTCCTCTATTCTTAAACTTCACTTTCCTCATCAGTTTAGAAAATCTTTACTTCTATCTAAACTTATATTTTGTTTTATGAAAGTTACACTCCACATATCTTTCTCTTTAAATCTTAAAACTTATATAATGATTCTCAAATAAAAAAAAGGTGAGAATGACACATAGTACATTTCGTTGAATTACATGGAGTATATAGAAATGAAGATGACGATACAACGAATTTCTGAGCTTACCGGTGTACATATCATCATACGTGACAGGTCATTTTAGCCTTGTAATGCACCGACACTAACGCCTCCCCATCCACAACCAAGCCCCACTTGGTTTACCATGGCTGCTTCACGCACTCTGGCTCAGTCCACTAACAGCACGTCGAGCCCTATATATCACTTCGTTTCAAATCACTCTATCTCGTACACATCTTTCATCCTCCTAAATGTTCAGGACCCAGTCACACAAAATCTTTTTTACTCCATCCCTTCATCTCTAATCTGGTCTGCCCCTTCTCCTTCCTTCCAATTTTGCACATATATCATCTTTGTCAATCTTTCATCACTCATTCTCTTCATATCTCCAAACCATTTCCGCACAGCCTAATCAGCTCTCTTAATTACAATCTTTTTATTACTACACATCTTTCCTATCCTTTTGTTATCTACTCGATGTAACCCTCACACCACATATTTTCCTCAAACATTTCACTTCCAACATATTCACCTTCCGCCGTAAAACCCTATCCCTATAGCCCATGCCTTACAACCATATGTAGTAGTTGGGACTGCTATACCTTTAAACATACCCATTTTCACCATCCCAGATAACGACATCTCATTCCATGCATTCTTCAATGTTACCAGAACCATTACCCGCTAATCAACCTTATGATTCACTTCCGCTTCCATGGTTCCATTTGTCGCCATGTCCACTGGCATATATATAAAACATTTCACTCCCTCTAACTTTTCCCCATTCAAACTTACGCCCAAAATAACTTACACTCCACCATGCTAAACCTAGTAAACTCAATTTACTCGCATTTACTTTCAACTCCTCCTTTCACATATATTCTTCCAAATTCAGTTACCAACATCTGCAGTTTCTCACTCGAGTCCGCCACCAGTGCTGTATCATCGGCGAACAAAACTTGACTCACTTCCCAGGCCCTCTCATCCCCAACAGGCTACATAATCGCCCCTTTCTCCAAGACTTTTTCATTCCCCTCCCTCACCACCTCATCCATAAACAAATTATACAGCCATGGTGACATCATACACCCAAGCCGCAGACCATCATTTATATGAAACTATTCATTCTCCTCTCTTCCTACTCGTACACACGCTTTACACTTTTGATAAAAACTCACTGCTTCTAGAGGCTTTCCTCCCAAACCATATATAGTTTAAACCTTCCACAAGGCATCTCTATCAACCTTATCCAATGCTTTCTCCAGATTCATGAATGCCACATACAAATCTTTGTTTCTCTAAGTATTTCTCTGACACATAATTTTGTAAACACCTGATCCACATCCTCTGTCACCTCTGAAACCACATCGCCCCTCCGCAATCTGATTCCTTTTACATGCCTTCACTCTCTCAATCAATATCCTCTCATACATCTCATCAGGCATACTCAACAGACTTATGCCGCTGTTATTTGAACATTCACCTTTATCCCCCTTTCCTTTACACAATGGTACTATACATTCATTCAGCAGTCCTTGGGCACTTCACCATGATCCACACATACACTGTGGCGGGTTGGCGGAGAGAATGGATGAAGGCAGCATGTATGAATATGTACATGTGTACATATGTATATGTCAGTGTATGTATATGTATGTATACGTTGAAATGTATAGGTATGTATATGTGCGTGTGTGGGCGTTTATGTACATACATGTGTATGTGGGTGGGTTGGGCCATTCTTTCGTCTGTTTCCTTGTGCTACCTCGCTAACGCGGGAGACAGCGTCAAAGTATAATAAATGTATAATAGATAGTTTATATACATATATATAGTTTATATACATATATACATGTGTATGGGGGTGGGTTGGGCCATTTCTTTCGTCTGATTCCTTGCGCTACCTCGCAAACGCGGGAGACAGCGACAAAGCAAAAAAAAAAAAAAAGAAAAAAAAAAAAAAAAAAAAAAATATATATATATATATATATATATATATATATATATATATATATATATATATATATATATATATATATATATATATATTTCATACTATTCGCCATTTCCCGCGATAGCGAGGTAGCGTTAAGAACAGAGGACTGGGTCTTTGAGGGAATATCCTCACCTGGCCCCCATCTCTGTTCCTTCTTTTGGAAAATTAAAAAAAAGAAACGAGAGTGGAGGATTTCCAGCCCCCCGCTCCCTTCCCTTTTAGTCGCCTTCTACGACACGCAGGGAATACGTGGGAAGTATTCTTTCTCCCCTAGGATCCCCAGGGATAAAATATGTAAGCACAGACATATTAAATATGAAAGTAAAACTTTCACAGAACTCATAATGACCTACAACAGCAAGGGTTCAAACCCGACACCATTTGCGTGATTGCTGGGTACGCCAGCAACTAGGCTATGATGGCCCCTAATAGTCATTTCCCTATCAGGAGCGATCATAGCCGAGTAGTTAGCGTTAATATACATTTGACGGACACGTCGAAGTTCTTGTAAATGTTGCCAGGTTGAGCACACCTTCATCGCTCCTCACGAATGACACTTATTATCTTGAGTACATTTTCTTTTTTCATTAATACATTAACGTTAGTTGGTGGACTATCTGTAAACGTCGGTGATGAAAGATCCTGTTATAGCACTCACCATTATTACTTACTGTTATCATTCAGCCTTGCTGTAAATCTTAAGCCTGAAGTTTCTTGGAGTCGGTTACGGAGGTTTTCCAGTAAGTTTAAGTTATCAACGCAAATAAAAATGTCGTCTATATATTGGCAGTAAACCTGGGGTGTCATGCTCTCAGGTCGCAGTGGTGTAGTTTCGACATAGGACATAAATGCACGCGCAAAGAGAACCCCCAGGTGGGACTAGAGAAAACCTGCTCCCAGTCTGCACTAATATATATATATATATATATATATTTTTTTTTTTTTTTCCAAAAGAAGGAACAGAGGAGAGGTCCAGGTGAGGATATTCCCTCAAAGGCCCAGTCCTCTGTTCTTAACGCTACCTCGCTATCGCGGGAAATAGCGAATAGTATGAAAAAAAAAAAAAAAAGAATATATATATATATATATATATATATATATATATATATATATATATATATATTTATATGACTCCTTGGTTTTGGTTACACTGCTGATAAAAAGTCACCTTCGGCTGGGTTGAATCAACGTCATTGGATGGTACGAGGTGAATGTTGTGGAACTTCTCACTCCAAAGGAGTCCAACACTTCACCGCTGCTGATCGTCGCGCAGTCTTAGAACTGAAAAGGTGTCCTGTAAAAGGGATGTTGGGCTTATGTAATTATGAATTCATGGTAAATTACCTATTGGTATCATTCGGGGAGGGAGTTCTTATATCATTGAGGTCCCTCGTGTGTGTGTGTGTGTGTGTGTGTGTGTGTGTGTGTGTGTGTAATCATCGTGAGAGTGTCGCAGTGTCACTCCTTACTCCTGAGGCGCCTCGTCCTCAGCTCTAACCAATAAGATCATCCAATGATGCTGAGAGGAGTGGGTCTCTCTGGGGCCATCGAGAGATAAACGAAAACAGTGAGAGTTGAGGCAGCAAGAGACCTGGTCTCAGATTGTTTAGTTCTGAAGTTAGGGAGAAACCAGCGAATGTAAGACCGCTGCTAATGGGAAAAAATTTGGTATGTGTGGTGACAGATTTTGGTCTTGGTTTGTTCATCCTGTGTAACAGATGATACCTTAGTGGTGTGTTGTGTGCTGAGGAGTAGGATGTGTGTTGTTGGAACTGGAGAGATAGGTGTGTGTTGTGAGAGCTGGAGAACTGGGTGTGTGTTTTGGTAGCTGGGGCGTTGGGTGTGTTGTGAGAGCTGGAGAGTAGGGTGTGTGTTGTGAGAGCGGGCTTAGTTGGGTGTGTGTTGCGAGAGCTTGGGAGTTGTGTGTGTGTTTTGTGAACTGGAAATGCTTGCATGTGTTGTGAGAGGTGAGGAGTTGGGTGGGTGTTATGTGAGCTGGGAAGATGTGTGTGTGTGTGTGTGTGTATGTGTGTGTGTGTGTGTGTGTGTGTGTGTGTGTGTGTGTGTGTGTGTGTATGTGTTGACGTGAACTGGGGAAACGAGTGTATGTATATTGTGAACTGGGGAGTTGTGTCTGTAGTGTGTGAGCTATGAGTTTGATATGAGTTACGTAAGCTACGTGAACTGGGGAGTTGGGTATGAGCTACGTGAGCTGGGGAGTTGGATATGTGCTATGTGAGCTGGGAAGCTGGGTAATAACTATGTGAGCTAAGGACTTAAGCAAGGTTTGATATCTTGTTTGGGATACAGGTGGAAGGCGGTGAAAATCTACATCTTATACATAGAGCTTTAGAGTGAAACGTTCATCTTATTGCTTGTTCACAGCATGAATGTGTTACTAAATGTAGTAGAATTCTGAGGATATAAAACCTTACGTTAAGGACATTGAAATCTGTTTAGCGGGAAGAGGGTTGATGCTAAAGCAGGGGTAAGTTGGGCTCGAGATGATGCTGTTGTTAAGAGATGGTGAAGAAACTGATTAGAATGAGGGACAAAGTTCAATCATAATGAAATCCAGTCAGGGTGAGGGTGGATAATCCACTTAGTCTGATGGCTGATGAAGGCGTGGATGGCGAGCTGTAATGGATGTAAATCATTTGTTCGTAAAACATGTTATCAAGAAGATTATATCAAAATATTTTTTCTACGTTGAGAGAGGAGAGTGGGGAAATAATTTGCTTTTCGGTATTAATTTGGTTTTCGCTAATGATTCGATTTTCGAAAATAATTTGGTTTCCGCTGATGATTTGTTCCGGACGGCTAGAGCAGAGTATGGAGGCGCTGATAATGATTAATGATGGAAGCAACTCATACACTATAAGCGTCAGAGTCAGTCACCTATAGCAATGATAAATATGAAAATTGAAGAACTGTTCGTTGTATTTCCTTTCACTTTTACAAGCAGAGCTAGAAATATTCAAGAAGTCGATGAGAAAGGTAATGCATATCTGAAAACGCCCAAAGTAAATTGAAAAGGGAATAGAATATGAAAATAGATGTACAGGAAAAACTCAGGTGTAACAGGGAATGAAGAGTAGCTCGCCTTGATGATGGAGAAAAGTATGAGAACGGAGTAGAATAAGTACAAGAAGAACTGTGAGACAGGTTGGATAATTCTGTTTGTATTAGGTCAAGCATGAACGTCATATGGCTATTCAGCTGTTCAAGTGCTCTCGGTGTTCTCCAGTGTGGGAGGTAATCACTAGAAATGTGAACTGGTGTCATTAGATCCCCAAAAATATTCAAGAGGCCTCATAAAGTAGGTGTGGGCGAGACTGAAGGCTGATATGGAGATCTTGGTGTTGATATTTAACGCAGATTGTTGAGAAAGGAACGCAACTGAGGAAACGTTGATTAGTGATGAAGGGGTGAAGAGGAAAATGGGAACTGCAGCTGGTACCATAATCTTAAAAACAAGAGATAAGGAAAGGTATGTATGTGTTACATTCTCAGCAGCTTCGATAAGGACGGGAGGGAAAGGCTGGGCAGTGATGATAAGACTAGTATGTGAGAGAACGGGAAGGTGAAGGTGAAGGTCAGCTGGGAGTCAGCCTGAGATGTAAGTAGTTATTACCTGAGTTAAACTTGACAGGAAAATGTAATTCTGCTTAGCAGTTTTTCAAGCTATAACCAACTCCCCGCTGATGTACATTAGCCTTCTAGTGTCCCCGTTAGCGCTGTCGTTTATACAGTTTATGTCTAGCGTTTTTCTCAGAGTATACCTGAATCTATAGAATATTTGTCTAAACGACTTTTAAAGGTATTCTAAGAAGGGAAACAGAGAAAGAAAACATAACCTGAAAACAATTATTGTGTTGAGAAATATGACCGAGTGGAGCAGAAGAACTGAAGGCAGATGGAATGAGAGTGATGAAATGCAGCACTAGTTATATTTACCAATCCTGAGGAAGTTTGAGCTATACAAAAAATCTTGAAGAAGTAGAAAAAGACAGGTTGGAAGAATATAGGTCAGTCACGGGAGTGGAGGAAGGCAAATGAAAATTTCTGCAATGACATGAAGGTACAGGGAGCAGGGGAGTGGCAGGGTTGGCGGCGAGACTGGGGATACAGGCATGTGCACCTGCATATTACATCATGAGACTCCCTTGTGTGTGTGTGTGTGTGTGTGTGTGTGTGTGTGTGTGTGTGTGTGTGTGTGTGTGTGTGTGTGTGTGTGTGTCTGTCTGTCTGTCTGTCTGTCTGTGTATGAATGTGTGTGTGTGTGTGTGTGTGTGTGTGTGTGAGTCTGTCTGTCTGTCTGTCTGTCTGTCTGTCTGTCTGTGTAAGAATGTGTGTGTGTGTGTGTGTGTGTGTGTGTGTGTGTGTGTGTGTGTGTGTGTGTGTCTGTCTGTCTGTCTGTCTGTCTGTCTGTGTATGAATGTGTGTGTGTGTGTGTGTGTGTGTGTGTGTGTGTATGTGAGTCTGTCTGTCTGGCTGTGTATGAATGTATGTGTGTGTGTGTGTGTGTGTGTGTGTGTGTGTGTGTGTGTGTGTGTGTGTGTGTGTGTGTCTGGCTGTGTATGAATGTGTGTGTGTGTGTGTGTGTGTGTGTGTGTGTGTCTGGCTGTGTATGAATGTGTGTGTGTGTGTGTGTGTGTGTGTGTGTGTGTCTGTGTGTGTGTGTGTGTGTGTCTGTCTGTCTGTCTGTCTGTCTGCGTGCAGGAGTTTATAAGAAGAGTCAAAGAATGAAATACAAAAATGCTTCATGAAGCTTGAAAATGACAACACTCCAGGTGCAGTGATTCATGTTAATATATTTACAACTTTGGATAAAAGATGATTCAACAATATTTCTATACATTACTGTGCTATTGTATGTAATAACCTTAACACTACTCCACTTATTTTGATGACCAAAGTCCTTGAAGTGAACAAAAAGTTCATTGAATTCTTGACCATACCTAATAATATTCTTGCGTTCTTTAACCCCTAATATTATGAATCTTGAGTATTCCTGGTAAATTATATGGGAGGGTATTGATTGAGAGGGTGAAGGCATGTACAGAGCATCAGATTGGGGAAGAGCAGTGTGGTTTCAGAAGTGGTAGAGGATGTGTGGATCAGGTGTTTGCTTTGAAGAATGTCTGTGAGAAATACTTAGAAAAGCAAATGGATTTGTATGTAGCATTTATGGATCTGGAGAAGGCATATGATAGAGTTGATAGAGATGCTCTGTGGAAGGTATTAAGAATATATGGTGTGGGAGGCAAGTTGTTAGAAGCAGTGAAAAGTTTTTATCGAGGATGTAAGGCATGTGTACGTGTAGGAAGAGAGGAAAGTGATTGGTTCTCAGTGAATGTAGTTTTGCGGCAGGGGTGTGTGATGTCTCCATGGTTGTTTAATTTGTTTATGGATGGGGTTGTTAGGGAGGTAAATGCAAGAGTTTTGGAAAGAGGGGCAAGGATGAAGTCTGTTGGGGATGAGAGAGCTTGGGAAGTGAGTCAGTTGTTGTTCGCTGATGATACAGCGCTGGTGGCTGATTCATGTGAGAAATTGCAGAAGCTGGTGACTGAGTTTGGTAAAGTGTGTGGAAGAAGAAAGTTAAGAGTAAATGTGAATAAGAGCATGGTTATTAGGTACAGTAGGGTTGAGGGTCAAGTCAATTGGGAGGTGAGTTTGAATGGAGAAAAACTGGAGGAAGTGAAGTGTTTTAGATATCTGGGAGTGGATCTGGCAGCGGATGGAACCATGGAAGCGGAAGTGGATCATAGGGTGGGGGAGGGGGCGAAAATTCTGGGGGCCTTGAAGAATGTGTGGAAGTCGAGAACATTATCTCGGAAAGCAAAAATGGGTATGTTTGAAGGAATAGTGGTTCCAACAATGTTGTATGGTTGCGAGGCGTGGGCTATGGATAGAGTTGTGCGCAGGAGGATGGATGTGCTGGAAATGAGATGTTTGAGGACAATGTGTGGTGTGAGGTGGTTTGATCGAGTGAGTAACGTAAGGGTAAGAGAGATGTGTGGAAATAAAAAGAGCGTGGTTGAGAGAGCAGAAGAGGGTGTTTTGAAGTGGTTTGGGCAAATGGAGAGGATGAGTGAGGAAAGATTGACCAAGAGGATATATGTGTCGGAGGTGGAGGGAACAAGGAAAAGAGGGAGACCAAATTGGAGGTGGAAAGATGGAGTGAAAAAGATTTTGTGTGATCGGGGCCTGAACATGCAGGAGGGTGAAAGGAGGGCAAGGAATAGAGTGAATTGGAGCGATGTGGTATACCGGGGTTGACGTGCTGTCAGTGGATTGAATCAAGGCATGTGAAGCGTCTGGGGTAAACCATGGAAAGCTGTGTAGGTATGTATATTTGCGTGTGTGGACGTATGTATATACATGTGTATGGGGGGGGGGGGGGTTGGGCCATTTCTTTCGTCTGTTTCCTTGCGCTATCTCGCAAACGCGGGAGACAGCGACAAAGTATAATAAATAAAAATAAAATATTATGAATCTTACTAATATAAAACTGATCACACTCTGCACAGGGTATATTATATAAACACTTCCTCTGAGAAGATATAGAACTGCTGATAAGACTTTACCAACCCGTATTGCTCTTGCTGAAAACATTAAACTTAAAATCATCTTAGCAAAACAGGAATAACAAGCAAGTTCTCACAACAAGGTAATACTGACAAGTCTTTGTTCACAGATGATTCTTTAGGCTGAACATTTCAAAAAGAAACTTTAGCAAAATTACAAGCTGAATCAAAGGTACGCTTGGGGTACTGTAATTCATAACGAATACAATAGATGTTGCAGACGTTATCATCAATGATTTCTGGACTACACGTGCGAAATGCTCTGACAACCATTCATGAAGACACAGAACGTTTCACTATATTGTGATGAGCAGAGTAAATACATGAACAGATAATTGTTGGGTTTACGATATGTGCTAAATTTTAGGTTATTTTTATCCCAGTGAGAACAACGGTCTAAGAAAGCCAATGTATTGTGTCAGTTTATAAGGTGGGCCAGTTTTCAAGAAAGACATTTTCATCTTAATCAGTTGGCTGCAAACAAATGATATCATCAACATACCTGTACCATTTCATATTACTATGTAAGATGTCATAAGGTATCTTGCTGTCAAAAAACTCCATATATGAAATACTTAATAGGGCTGAGAGAGGATTACCTATACTCATACCAAACTGCTGTGTGAAGAAACTATCACTGAAATGAAACTTAAAGTAACGAGCACATAGTTTCATTAACTCTAAAATTGTACTTGTAAGCAATGATAGAGTATGATTGTCAAACTATTCCTTCATAATCACCAGTAAATCATCAATCAAGACTTTGGTGAATAATGACACAACAGCAGGGCTGGTAAGGTTAATAATATCAGGGTTAAACAAGATAAGAATAGCATTAGACATGGTCGAGAGTTCAATGCAATATTTGTCCGCCTCAAAGACTTTGGTCATCAAACTGATAGGAGCAGTGTTAAGGTTATCACACACGCTAAGTAATGGATAGAAATATTGTTGAATCGTCTCTTAGCAAACATAGTAGATACATAAACATGATTCAAAATGTTCACTTGGATAAACCAGATAACTCTATACATGAGAAAATTGTAAGCGTCTTTCCCAGAACATTAATTAACCTAAGTTTGTGACTTGAGACAGGTGAGGACGACGATGGTGACCTGTGCCATAATCCCTTCTGTGTCTGTATTCATTCACCTGCCCAGCCCGGCGGCGGCTGGTAGATTTATATTCAGTACTCAGTCCTGACGATGTAATTCTACGGAAGCGCTTAAACCTTCGTATTATCCGTTTTCTTTAGGTTTCACCTACATCTTATGTACACACTACTTGTGTTCATATATATATATATATATATATATATATATATATATATATATATATATATATATATATGTATATATATATATATATATATATATATATATATATATATATATATATATATATATATATATATATATATATATATATATATATATATATATATATATATATATATATATATATATATATATATTCTGTTATTAGTAGTCGAACAGTCATCTCTGTTACGGGCTCAATATCCTAGTCTTACTTACCCAGCTTCCACACAAATGGCACCGTTTCGAATCCTGCTGCCGGAGGCCATTATGGCCTGTATAAAAGTATAAAAGTGCTCCTTCATTGCACAACATTCGTGTTAATTTAGCTCTTCATGTGACAGTATGTTCGGTAAAACAGTTGGTTACTGATCATTGTGAGCTGAGGGGATATGACCCAGGGAGACCTCGTTGCTCATAGACGAGAGAATAATGGTATTCGATTTCAAGTAATAACTCTATTAGCCAAGTTGCTGTCGTCTGCATCTCCCATATAAAAGGTTACTGTTCGCATCCTGCTCTCAGAGGGCATTTTATATACATATATATATATACATATATATATATATATATATATATATATATATATATATATATATATATATATGTGTGGAAATAAAAAGAGCGTGGTTGAGAGAGCAGAAGAGGGTGTTTTGAAATGGTTTGGGCACATGGAGAGAATGAGTGAGGAAAGATTGACCAAGAGGATATATGTGTCGGAGGTGGAGGGAACGAGGAGAAGAGGGAGACCAAATTGGAGGTGGAAAGATGGAGTGAAAAAGATTTTGTGTGATCGGGGCCTGAACATGCAGGAGGGTGAAAGGAGGGCAAGGAATAGAGTGAATTGGAGCGATGTGGTATACAGGGTTTGACGTGCTGTCAGTGGATTGAATCAAGGCATGTGAAGCGTCTGGGGTAAACCATGGAAAGCTGTGTAGGTATGTATATTTGCGTGTGTGGACGTGTGTATGTACATGTGTATGGGGGGGGGGGGGTTGGGCCATTTCTTTCGTCTGTTTCCTTGCGCTACCTCGCAAACGCGGGAGACAGCGACAAAGTATAAAAAAAAAAAAAAAAAAAAAAAAATATATATATATATATATATATATATATATATATATATATATATATATATATATATATATATATATATTTCTTTCTTTCAAACTATTCGCCATTTCCCGCGTTAGCAAGGTAGCGTTAAGAACAGAGGACTGGGCCTCTGAGGGAATATCCTCACCTGGCCCCCTTCTCTGTTCCTTCTTTTGGAAAATTAAAAAAAAAAACAAGAGGGGAGGATTTCTAGCCCCCCGCTCATTCCCCTTTTAGTCGCCTTCTACGACACGCAGGGAATACGTGGGAAGTATTCTTTCTCCCCTACCCCCAGGGGATAATATATATATATATATATATATATATATATATATATATATATGTATATATATATATATATATATATATATATATATATATATATATATATATATATATACATATATATATATATAATATATATATATATATATATATATATATATATATATATATATATATATATATATATATATATATATATATATATATATATATATATATATATTTTTTTTTTTTTATATATGTATATATATATATACATAATGATACGACCTTAATTTGGGTATTCAGTCGACCGTGCCGTCTCAGCTAACATGCAAAAAAAACATCACACTTAAATGAAGTCAATCAGATATGTAAAACAGTTCCAGCTATATTCATAAGAATTACCAAAACGTATATCAAGATGTATCAGAAGGCATGAAGGATTCTTTACATAAACAACTGCCATACCTGCACAATATGATGAAAGAAGTGGTACATACGTGAGCCAACAAAACATAGATGTGCGGACATATAAACTCATATATCGAGACACCAGCACCCGCACGTTTTCATTCATAACTTTATCTAAGAACTGGGTCGTATCCTATGCTCATCCATGATGAGAGAGAGAGAGAGAGAGAGAGAGAGAGAGAGAGAGAGAGAGAGAGAGAGAGAGAGAGAGGGGGGGGGGGGGGGGTCTGGCAGAAATTTACTTAAACCTGTGTAATGCTGTGAGTGTTACGTCTATATAATGTAACTTTTTGCCTAGGGAGTGTAACTCCGAGAGAACATTTGCTGCTTTTACGAGAGGTTGGCCGATCCTCCTGCATTACGTGAGTCTCGAACCCAGGTTCTCTAGTTCTTTTATGCAGGACTGTGGAAAAAAATAGTTTTCACTATAATCATCCTGGGGAGTGAGTTTTGTGGAATCAGAACTTTTTATTTCTTCTGAACTCTTACGAAACATTTGTGGTTTATTTTCTTAAAACGATTTTTGTATTTTCTTTAATCTTTGATATTTTATCTTTTTTTGTTTTCATTTTCTTTCCTACAGAGAGAATCTTATCTATTATCAATTTATTGATGAATTAGGATCTTCTCATTTGTTCCTTTTCTTGCGTTTTTCCACTTTCTCTTTAACTTTACTTGGTTGGTATTTTCTAAAGGAACCAAACTGGGATTTCTTAAATTCCTACTGAGATTCTGTCGCAGCGAAGGCATCTAATCTCTCCTGAATCATGTATTTGTTTTTACATCCACTGTTACACTCCCACGAACTGAGTCTAGTGCTAACTCTTGCACTTACCCTAGACATCAAACTCACTCACATATTCGCGCCACTGCTCGTTCTTATAAAGATATTTTAGATATCGTAGAGAGAATGTTTTCCTTCAGCATATTATCAGACGATGAGTTGCGTATGATCCATAATACTATTGTCTGGTTAGTCAGGCACCAAAGGGCTGGCCACACACTCGAGTACTGCGGCCTTGTATGAGGGTAAGGGGAACAGAAATGAATGTTCGCATCAGAGAAAAAATTTCTTTTTTCTAGTATGGTAGGATGTACGTACTGTATAGTGCAAGGGATAGGGTTGATTGAGAGGGTGGTGGCATGAACGGAACCTCGGTTTTTGGGATGTGTAGTGTGGCTGCGGCTTAAGCTGTGGGAGTAGGTAAGTGAATCAAATCGTTATTTTCTGTCTGAAGTGTAATTCTTGTAAATCAGGGGCCAACCTTACTGATGTAGCCGCACTGCCCACCCGCTAGGTCTGGCATCGCCTAACATCTCACTAGTATTTGCATAAATGAATTTTGTATGATAACATAGCATGTGTCATATTAACAGGGACTTCATCGTCACTCTATTCATATATATATATATTTCTTTCTTTCAAACTATTCGCCATTTCCCGCATTAGCGAGGTAGCGTTAAGAACAGAGGACTGGGCCTTTGAGGGAATACCCTCACCTGGCCCAATTCTCTGTTCCTTCTTTTGGAAAATTAAAAAAAAAACCGAGAGGGGAGGATTTCCAGCCCCCCGCTCCCTCCCCTTTTAGTCGCCTTCTACGACACGCAGGGAATACGTGGGAAGTACTCTTAATCCCCTATCCCCAGGGATAATATATATATATATATATATATATATATATATATATATATATATATATATATATATATATATATATATATATATATATATATATATTTCTTTTCTTTCTTTCAAACTATTCGCCATTTCCCGCATTAGCGAGGTAGCGTTAAGAACAGAGGACTGGGACTTTGAGGGAATATCCTAACCTGGCCCCCTTCTCTGTTCCTACTTTTGGAAAATTAAAAAAAGAAATAATGAGAGGGGAGGATTTCCAGCTCCCCGCTCCCTCCCCTTTTAGTCGCCTTCTACGAGACGCAGGGAATACGTGGGAAGTATTCTTTCTCCCCTATCCCCAGGGATAATAAATATATATATATATATATATATATATATATATATATATATATATATATATATATATATATATATATATATATATATCTTTCTCTTTCTTTCTTTCATACTATTCGCCATTTCCCGCATTAGCGAGGTAGCGTTAAGAACAGAGGACTGGGCCTTAGAGGGAATATCCTCACCTGGCCCCCTTCTCTGTTCCTTCTTTTGGAAAATTAAAAAAAAAAACGAGAGGGGAGGATTTCCAGCCACCCGCTCCCTCCCCTTTTAGTCGCCTTCTACGACACGCAGGGAATACGTGGGAAGTATTCTTTCTCCCCTATCCCCAGGGATATATATATATATATATTTATATCTATATATATATATATATATATATATATCTATATATTATATATATATATATTATTATATATATATATTATACACATATATATATATAAATATTATATTATCTATATATATATAAAGATATATATATTATATATATTTATATATATATATAATTTATATATCAATGATGTGCTGGAAAAGGGATGTCTTGAGGACAATGTGTGGTGTGAGGTGGTTGATCGGAGGAGTAACGTAAGGGTATGGGTAAGAGAGATGTGGGAAATAAAAAGAGCGTGGGTTTGATGAGAGAAGAAGAGGGTGTTTTGAAGTGGGTTGGGGCACAGGAATAGAAGAGAATGAGTGAGGAAAGATTAACAAAGAGGATTATGTGGTCGGGAGTGGAGGGATTAACGAGGAAGAAGAGGGAGACCCTAATTGGAGGTGAATGATGGAGGTGAAAAAGATTTTGTAGTTGTTGATCGGGGGCCTGAAACATGAAGGAGGGGGTGGGGGTGGAAAAAGTGAGGGCAAGGAATAGATGTGGAATTGGAGCGATGTGTATACCGGGGTGACGTGCTAGTCAGTGGATTGAATCAAGGAATGTGAAGCGTCTGGGGGTATACCATGGGGAAAGCTGTTGTAGGTATGTTATATTTGCAGTGTGTGGGACGTATGGTATTATACATGTGTTGGGGGGGATTGGGCCATTTCTTTCGTCTGTTTCCTTGCGCTACCTCGCATAATCGCGGGAGACAGCGACAATGTATATTAAAACAATAAAAAAAAACATATATATAAGTATATATATTATTTATTATATTGTATTATATATTTATTATATATACACCACACGAAAAAAGGGCATATGAACTCGCACCTTATTTAGAACATACAACTCCACGAGCCAGGATCGACCCGGGACCCTTGTGCACAGGCGGGAAGATCCGCTGCCGTAGACTGTCACCGAAGGTATTAAAGTATTTAGTATTCGAACTAGTAATTTCCCTTTAAGGGTTGATCACAGTATAGCGATTTCGTGTGTGCCAGGTGGCTTCGAGAATGGACGAAGGCAGCAAGTATGGATATGTACATGTGTGTATATGTGTATGTGTGTGTGTGTATATGTATGTATACGTTGAAATGTATATATATATATATATATATATATATATATATATATATATATATATATATATATATATATATATATATATATATATATATATATATATATATATATATATATGTATACATATATATATATATATATATATATATATATATATATATATATATATATATATATATATATATATATATATATATATATATATATATATATATATATATATATATATATATATATATATATATTATATATATATATATATATATATATATATATATATATATCAATATATATATATATATATATATATATATATATATATATATATATATATATATATATATATATATATATATATCAATATATATATATATATATATATATATATATATATATATATATATATATATATATATATATATATGTATATATTCTTTTTTTTTTTTGCTTTGTCGCTGTCTCCTGCGTTTGCGAGGTAGCGCAAGGAAACAGACGAAAGAAATGGCCCAACCCACCACCATACACATGTATATACATACGTCCACATACGCAAATATACATACCTACACAGCTTTCCATGGTTTACCCCAGACGCTTCATATGCCCTAATTCAATCCACTGACAGCACCTCAACCCCGGTATACCACATCGATCCAATTCACTCTATTCCTTGCCCTCCTTTCACCCTCATGCATGTTCAAGCCCCGATCACACAAAATCTTTTTCACTCCATCTTTCCACCTCCAATTTGGTCTCCCACTTCTCGTTCCCTCCACCTCCGACACATATCCTCTTGGTCAATCTTTCCTCACTCATTCTCTCCATGTGCCCAAACCATTTCAAAACACCCTCTTCTGCTCTCTCAACCACGCTCTTTTTATTTCCACACATCTCTCTTACCCTTACGTTACTAACTCGATCAAACCACCTCACACCACACATTGTCCTCAAACATCTCATTTCCAGCACATCCATCCTTCTGCGCACAACTCTATCCATAGCCCACGCCTCGCAACCATACAGCATTGTTGGAACCACTATTCCTTCAAACATATGCATATATATATATATATATATATATATATATATATATATATATATATATATATATATATATATATATATATATATAATTTTCCAAAACAAGGAACAGAGAAGGGGGCCAGGTGAGGATATTCCCTCCAAGGCCCAGTCCTCTGTTCTTAACGCTACCTCGCTAACGCGGGAAATGGCGAATAGTTTGAAAGAAAAAGATATATATATATATATATATATATAAATATATATATATATATATATATATATATATATATATATATATATATATATATTAATATATATATATATATATATATATATATATATATATATATATATATATATATATATATATATATATATATATATATATATATATATATATATATATACATATATATATATATATATATATATTATCCCTGGAGATAGGGGAGAAAGAATACTTCCCACGTTTTCCGTGCGTGTCGTAGAAGGCGACTAAAAGGGGAGAGAGCGAGGGGCTGGAAATCCTTCCCTCTAATGTATTTTTTTTAATTTTCCAAAAGAAGGAACAGAGAAGGGGGCCAGGTGAGGATATTCCCTCCAAGGCCCAGTCCTCTGTTCTTAACGCTACCTCGCTAACGCGGGAAATGGCGAATAGTTTGAAAGAAAAAGATATATATATATATATATATATATATATATATATATATATATATATATATATATATATATATATATATATATATATATATATATATATATATTAATATATATATATATATATATATATATATATATGTATATATATATATATATATATATATATATATATATATATATATATATATATATATATATATATATATATATATATATATATATATATATATATATTATCCCTGGAGATAGGGGAGAAAGAATACTTCCCACGTTTTCCGTGCGTGTCGTAGAAGGCGACTAAAAGGGGAGGGAGCGAGGGGCTGGAAATCCTTCCCTCTAATGTATTTTTTTTAATTTTCCAAAAGAAGGAACAGAGAAGGGGGCCAGGTGAGTATATTCCCTCAAAGGCCAAGTCCTCTGTTCTTAACGCTACCTCGCTAACGCGGGAAATGGCGAATAGTTTGAAAGTCTGTAAGATATATATATATATATATATATATATATATATATATTTGTCATACGTAATCATTTTTCCGCGTCATCGAGGTAGCGCCCGGAAACAGACGAGGGGTCCATCCATTCATATGGACACTTATACATAAACGCTTATACACGCACATATACATGTTTATACATATACTTATCTGTATATACACATATGCATTCATATATATACGCATAAACATATATACACATGTACATATCCATATATATATATATATATATATATATATATATATATATATATATGTGGTTTCAGAAGTGGTAGAGGATGTGTGGATCAGGTGTTTGCTTTGAAGAATGTATGCGAGAAATACTTAGAAAAGCAAATGGATTTGTATGTAGCATTTATGGATCTGGAGAAGGCATATGATAGAGTTGATAGAGATGCTCTGTGGAAGGTATTAAGAATATATGGTGTGGGAGGCAAGTTGTTAGAAGCAGTGAAAAGTTTTTATCGAGGATGTAAGGCATGTGTACGTGTAGGAAGAGAGGAAAGTGATTGGTTCTCAGTGAATGTAGGTTTGCGGCAGGGGTGTGTGATGTCTCCATGGTTGTTTAATTTGTTTATGGATGGGGTTGTTAGGGAGGTAAATGCAAGAGTCTTGGAAAGAGGGGCAAGTATGAAGTCTGTTGGGGATGAGAGAGCTTGGGAAGTGAGTCAGTTGTTGTTCGCTGATGATACAGCGCTGGTGGCTGATTCATGTGAGAAACTGCAGAAGCTGGTGACTGAGTTTGGTAAAGTGTGTGGAAGAAGAAAGTTAAGAGTAAATGTGAATAAGAGCAAGGTTATTAGGTACAGTAGGGTTGAGGGTCAAGTCAATTGGGAGGTGAGTTTGAATGGAGAAAAACTGGAGGAAGTGAAGTGTTTTAGATATCTGGGAGTGGATCTGTCAGCGGATGGAACCATGGAAGCGGAAGTGGATCATAGGGTGGGGGAGGGGGCGAAAATTTTGGGAGCCTTGAAAAATGTGTGGAAGTCGAGAACATTATCTCGGAAAGCAAAAATGGGTATGTTTGAAGGAATAGTGGTTCCAACAATGTTGTATGGTTGCGAGGCGTGGGCTATGGATAGAGTTGTGCGCAGGAGGATGGATGTGCTGGAAATGAGATGTTTGAGGACAATGTGTGGTGTGAGGTGGTTTGATCGAGTAAGTAACGTAAGGGTAAGAGAGATGTGTGGAAATAAAAAGAGCGTGGTTGAGAGAGCAGAAGAGGGTGTTTTGAAATGGTTTGGGCACATGGAGAGAATGAGTGAGGAAAGATTGACCAAGAGGATATATGTGTCGGAGGTGGAGGGAACGAGGAGAAGAGGGAGACCAAATTGGAGGTGGAAAGATGGAGTGAAAAGATTTTGTGTGATCGGGGCCTGAACATGCAGGAGGGTGAAAGGAGGGCAAGGAATAGAGTGAATTGGAGCGATGTGGTATACAGGGGTTGACGTGCTGTCAGTGGATTGAATCAAGGCATGTGAAGCGTCTGGGGTAAACCATGGAAAGCTGTGTAGGTATGTATATTTGCGTGTGTGGACGTGTGTATGTACATGTGTATGGGGGGGGTTGGGCCATTTCTTTCGTCTGTTTCCTTGCGCTACCTCGCAAACGCGGGAGACAGCGACAAAGTATAAAAAAAAAAAAAAAAAAAAAAAAAATATATATATATATATATATATATATATATATATATATATATATATATATATATATATATATATATATATATATATATATATATATATATATATATATATATATATATATATATATATATATATATATATATATATATATATATATATATGAATGTATATATATATATATATATATATATATATATATATATATATATATATATATATATATATATATATATATATATATATATATATATATATATATATATTTCACTTTGCTTCCCATGTTGCTTAAACCCTTTAATGTAAATGTTGCCTTTAGCAACAATAATACTATAAAGAATATCTTAACCAGGAATTCACCAGAAAACTCACTTGGATGCATCTATAAAGTGCCTTGTGGAAAATGTGATAAATTTTATGTTAGTCAGACTGGTAAGGATCTTTCTGTTAGACTTAGGCAACATGAATATAGTATAAGAACAGGACAAGAATCAAATGCCTTGTTTAATCACGTTAAAAACTATGATCAATGTATTGATTGGAGTAACGCCATCTCAGTTATCAACTCTAACTCTATTACCAAGAGAAATATTATTGAATCTTCTATTATTAAATACACAAAGAATTATAATCTTAATATTAGTGATGGTCTATACAAATTAGATAACTTTATTGTTGATAAAATCTGCAAAATGATAAGTTTATGAACGCTCGTTGTATGTTTTGGACAATCATTATTAACTCTATTACCAAGAGAAATATCATTGAATCTTCTATTATCAAATACACAAAGAATTATAAACTTAATATTAGTGATGGTTTATACAAATTATATGACTTTATTGTTGATGAAATTTGTAAAATGATAAGTTTATGAACTCTCGCTGTTTGTTTTGGACAATCATATGTTTACCAAATGGCGGCCTAGGTTCGTCTCTTCGATGTATATCAACTGACTTATATTTCTCTCTTGTGTCTCCCCTGATGATGTGATTATTACACGAAAGTGCACTTGGGAACCTTATCGTGTTTCATTTTCCCCGTGGACTCATAGGAATATAGATATATATATGTATATATCCCTGGGGACAGGGGAGAAAGAATACTTCCCACGTATTCCCTGCGTGTAGTAGAAGGCGACTAAAAGGGGAGGGAGCGGGGGGCTGGAAATCCTCCACTCTCGTTTTTTTTAATTTTCCAAAAGAGGGAACAGAAAACGAGGCCAGGTGAGGATATTCCCTCAGAGGCCCAGTCCTCTGTTCTTAACGCTACCTTGCTAACGCGGGAAATGGCGAATAATATGAAAGAAAAGAAAGAAAGATGTATATATATATATATATATATATATATATATATATATATATATATATATATATATATATATACATATATATATATATATATATATATATATATATATATATATATATATATATATATATATATATATATATATATATATATATATATGTATATATAGACAGGGGAGAAAAAATTACTTCCTGCTTATTCCCTTCGTGCCGTAGAAAGCGACGAAAAGGGAAGAGAGCGGGATCTGAAAATCCTCTCCTCACATTTCTTAATTTTTCAAAAGAAGGAACAGAAAAAGGGGCCAATTGAGGATATTCCCTCCAAGGCTCAGTCCTCTGTTCTTAACGCTACCTCGCTGATGCGGGAAATGGCGAATACGTATGAAAGAAAATATATATATATTTCTATATATACATACATATGAGTTTGGTAAAGTGTGTGGAAGAAGAAAGTTAAGAGTAAATGTGAATAACAGCAAGGTTATTAGGTACAGTAGGGTTGAGGGTCAAGTCAATTGGGAGGTGAGTTTGAATGGAGAAAAACTGGAGGAAGTGAAGTGTTTTAGATATCTGGGAGTGGATCTGGCAGCGGATGGAACCATGGAAGCGGAAGTGGATCATAGGGTGGGGGAGGGGGCGAAAATTCCGGGGGCCTTGAAGAATGTGTGGAAGTCGAGAACATTATCTCGGAAAGCAAAAATGGGTATGCTTGAAGGAATAGTGGTTCCAACAATGTTGTATGGTTGCGAGGCGTGGGCTATGGATAGAGTTGTGCGCATGAGGATGGATGTGCTGGAAATGAGATGTTTGAGGACAATGTGTGGTGTGAGGTGGTTTGATCGAGTGAGTAACGTAAGGGTAAGAGAGATGTGTGGAAATAAAAAGAGCGTGGTTGAGAGAGCAGAAGAGGGTGTTTTGAAGTGGTTTGGGCACATGGAGAGAATGAGTGAGGAAAGATTAACCAAGAGGATATATGTGTCGGAGGTGGAGGGAACGAGGAGAAGAGGGAGACCAAATTGGAGGTGGAAAGATGGAGTGAAAAAGATTTTGTGTGATCGGTGCCTGAACATGCAGGAGGGTGAAAGGAGGGCAAGGAATAGAGTGAATTGGAGCGATGTGGTATACCGGGGTTGACGTGCTGTCAGTGGATTGAATCAAGGCATGTGAAGCGTCTGGGGTAAACCATGGAAAGCTGTGTAGGTATGTATATTTGCGTGTGTGGACATATGTATATACATGTGTATGGGGGGGGTTGGGCCATTTCTTTCGTCTGTTTCCTTGCGCTACCTCGCAAACGCGGGAGACAGCGACAAAGTATAATAAAAAAAATAAAAAAAAACATACATATATGTATATATATATATATATATATATATATATATATATATATATATATATATATATATATATATATATATATATATATATATATATATATATATACACACACACGAAAAAAGTGCATATGAACTCGCACCTTCATAGAACATACAAACCTCCACGAGTCAGGATCGAACCCGGGACCCTTGTGCAACAGGCGGGAGCGCTACCGCTAGACTGTGACCGAAAGGTATTCAAGTATATAGTATTCGACTAGTCATTTCCCTATAAGGGGCGATCACAGTATAGCGATTTCGTGTGTGCCAGGTGGCTTCGAGAATGGACGAAGGCAGCAAGTATGGATATGTACATGTGTGTATATGTGTATGTGTGTGCGTGTATATATATGTATACGTTGAAATGTATATATATATATATATATATATATATATATATATATATATATATATATATATATATATATATATATATATATATATATATATATATATATATTTTTTTTTTTTCTTTTTTTTTTTCATACTATTTGCCATTTCCCGCGTTAGCGAGGTAGCGTTAAGAACAGAGAACTGGGCCTTAGAGGGAATATCCTCACCTGACCCCCTTCTCTGTTCCTTCTTTTGGAAAATTAAAAAAAAAAAAACAAGAAAGGGGAGGATTTCCAGCCACCCGCTCCCTCCCCTTTTAGTCGCCTTCTACGACACGCAGGGAATACGTGGGAAGTATTCTTTCTACCCTATCCCCAGGGATATATCTATATATATATATATATATATATATATATATATATATATATATATATATATATATATATATATATATATATATATATATATATATATATATATATTAATATTTATATATATATATATATATATATATATATATATATATATATATATATATATATATATATATATATATATATATATATATATCTATATATATATATATATATATATATATATATATATATATATATATATATATATATATATATATATATATATATATATATATATATATATATTTTATCCCTGGGGATAGGGGAGCAAGAATACTTCCCACGTATTCCCTGCGTGTCGTAGAAGGCGACTAAAAGGGGAGGGAGCGGGGGCCTGGAAATCCTCCCCTCTCATTTTTTTTTTTAATTTTCCAAAAGAAGGAACAGAGAATTGGGCCAGGTGAGGGTAGTCCCTCAAAGGCCCAGTCATCTGTTCTTAACGCTACCTCGCTAATGCGGGAAATGGCGAATAGTTTGAAAGAAAGAAAGAAATATATTATATATATATATATATATATATATATATATATATATATATATATATATATATATATATATATATATATATATATATATATTCTTTTTTTTTTTTTGCTTTGTCGCTGTCTCCCGCGTTTGCGAGGTAGCGCAAGGAAACAGACGAAAGAAATGGCCCAACCCACCACCATACACATGTATATACATACGTCCACACACGCAAATATACATACCTACACAGCTTTCCATGGTTTACCCCAGACGCTTCACATACCCTAATTCAATCCACTGACAGCACGTCAACCCCGGTATACCACATCGATCCAATTCACTCTATTCCTTGCCCTCCTTTCACCCTCATGCATGTTCAAGCCCCGATCACACAAAATCTTTTTCACTCCATCTTTCCACCTCCAATTTGGTCTCCCACTTCTCGTTCCCTCCACCTCCGACACATATATCCTCTTGGTCAATCTTTCCTCACTCATTCTCTCCATGTGCCCAAACCATTTCAAAACACCCTCTTCTGCTCTCTCAACCACGCTCATTTTATTTCCACACATCTCTCTTACCCTTACGTTACTAACTCGATCAAACCACCTCACACCACACATTGTCCTCAAACATCTCATTTCCAGCACATCCATCCTTCTGCGCACAACTCTATCCATAGCCCACGCCTCGCAACCATACAGCATTGTTGGAACCACTATTCCTTCAAACATATGCACATATATATATATATATATATATATATATATATATATATATATATATATATATATATATATATATATATATATATATATATATATATATATATATATATATATATATATATATATATATATATATATATGTATATATATATATATATATATATATATATATATATATATATATATATATATTAATATATATATATATACATATATATATATATATATATATATATATATATATATATATATATATATATATATATATATATATATATATATATATATATATATATATATATATATATTATCCCTGGAGATAGGGGAGAAAGAATACTTCCCACGTTTTCCGTGCGTGTCGTAGAAGGCGACTAAAAGGGGAGGGAGAGAGGGGCTGGAAATCCTTCCCTCTAATGTATTTTTTTTAATTTTCCAAAAGAAGGAACAGAGAAGGGGGCCAGGTGAGGATATTCCCTCAAAGGCCCAGTCCTCTGTTCTTAACGCTACCTCGCTAACGCGGGAAATGGCGAATAGTTTGAAAGTTTGTAATATATATATATATATATATATATATATATATATATTTGTCATACGTAATCATTTTTCCGCGTCATCGAGGTAGCGCCCGGAAACAGACGAGGTGTCCATCCATTCATATGCACACTTATACATAAACGCTTATACACGCACATATACATGCTTATACATATACTTATCTGCATATACACATATGCATTCATATATATACGCATAAACATATATACACATGTACATATCCATATATATATATATATATATATATATATATATATATATATATATATATATATATATATATATATATATATATATATATATATATATATATATATATAACAACCGAAAACTTCATGATAAACGATATGGAGCAAGTCTGTGGGGGGTGTACATGTACGGACGTTGTAGGAGCATCTTCTCCCTGAGGGAGCACAGATGAAGCGAGGCGCGGCCGCAAAGCCCCTAATAATGCTGCATAATTTGTGTCTCCATCTTGGCAGGGGCTTCCTCGCTTCCCCCCTCCGGCCGCGGTTGCTGCTGCTCTCTCAATAGCTCATGGCATCTCGACACAGTAATCTCCATTTGCCTCGACAGTTTCTTTTACAGCTGCGTTATATAAGCGGGACGTTCAACACTCCTTGTGTGTGGAGGGTGAAGCTAGCGTTCATGTGAGGGACGACCTTGGTAGAGAGGAAAGGAAGACGAGGCCAAAATAGATTAAAGAAAAATTCATCAGCGTCGTGTATTAATCAACCATTGACATTATGCTTTAATGTAGAGGGGAAAAAATCTATAGAAATTTGCATTCTAAACTCACAGGACGATTGTAAAGAGAATCACTGGACGAGATCAGTGCCCCTTCTCGAGAGCTAAAAATAACGAATGGTATGAAGAAGTTTAACACATTCAGGTCTTATTCTTTACAAGTCTGACCTCGATTATCTTTATTGTTAGAACAGCGAACCTAACAACATAAGATGGTGAGAGTCGGTGAACGTCATGGAATCTCGTTAACAAGAGAAAATGCAGATGGGACATTAAGCGATATAGATCATCAGTGAATAGAAAGGTCATCACTCCACCCAAGGTATATTGATGTCCAGGTTTAACTCTAAAAAGTGTGTTACTGTCTGACAGACTGCATACCTACCTGTGTGAACTAATTACTTTATCATTACCATTTCTGTTTACGTTAGTGTTGATGATTTTGTACCCTTAATCCCTTCAGCAGGACGGAATGATGGTACATTCCCCGGGGATGAAGGCCTGTACTTTTAATTGACCCTTACGATAGTATAATCCCTGAAGAGACTCTGGCCCTTCAGGGTTCGAGTCAGTGTTGGTCCATCATGCCGAAGGATCGTACCGTCGTTCTCAAGCTTCGTATCGTCATATTCAGTGGTGGTACATCCTCAGGAGGCAAACTGTAAGGTTCAGGGGCATGTCACTTGTCCTCTGGTTAGAGTGTGACACAGCCATTTGTACCGTGTCTTGTGGGGTGTGACACAGCCATGCGTACCGTGTCCTGTGACCGTGTCCTGTGGTGTGTGACGCAGTCATTTGCACTATGATCTGAGGGGGAAAGAAAATATAAATTTGTAGGTACAATGAGCGTATGAGAGGAAGGTACCAACGGAAGTACCTGAGACAGGGAACCATCTGCTGGCATCTTCCTCACAGCTTCTGCAAATCCTTCTTTTCTCTATTCCTCCACACCTGTACCACATCGCCTCTTAGTTGGCAAAGAAAAACAAAGTCATCCAAATACTGCGCTAATCCCGGAGAGGCAACCTGAACTTTATTAAAACTTGCCAACAGGAGGGAAGTTCAGTAGAACCTGACGATCTCTCTCAGCAAGACATGGCTGGAGGAGCCACCACACTCTATTTACCCAGGAAATGACGCAACGCCTCGCCCACCTGCGGTGTTGGGGCAACTTGTCAACCTCCCCACCACGACACATAAGGCACAGAATATCTTGCTACCGTCCACCCCCATCCGGCTGCAGCGTCGGAGGCCTTCATCACTGGCGGCTACTTCAGTTTATTTTCTCTTCTTCCTGTTTATGAGGCTGTCCGCCTCGGGGGGAGCCTTTTGTCCCTTGCACTTTTGTCCGTGACCAGAGCTTACTGCTTAAGAGGGGAGAACACCCGGAATACATCTTCATCTAAACCAGTTATTATATATATATATATATATATATATATATATATATATATATATATATATATATATATATATATATATATATATATATATATATATATATATATATATATCAGACATCTGTTGAGTTGCACGGCCATTATAGACTCGCTTACACTATCTTACAGTTTCTTAGTCTAAACTTTATATTCTGTTAAAGTAATCCTTCATTCAATACTTATTCACTGGATTGGCTTGGAGAATGTTATCAGCTCACGGTCTCCTGCTACCTCAGTATGCATTGGGTCTGAACGAGGCTATTTGTGGTTATGAAAGTGATCAGTAACTTTTTGGTAATAATATGATAGGAGTACAAATATATGCATAATTCAATAAGGTAACTAATGTAAACTTTTTATGTACTTAAGGAAGCGCAAATAGTGTTAGTCGTAGTTTTAAATCATAATGTTTCAGTCTGTTCTTATCCGTATGTGTCGTACTGCTTTTAACTACTGTAATTGGTGTATCATTCCATACGCTGACGATCCTTTCGAAGAAACAATGCTTCTCAGTCGAAGTAAAACGTTTCCCCACGAGTGAAATGAGACGAAACTATACTTAAGCATCTTCTTAGATCGAAATCATCGACCCCATCAGACGAAACTATCCTAGTAGCTTATCAGATCGAGATTATCGACCACTTTGGTAGTTTTGAACCCCTAAATCTGATCACTTTTTAATCTTTTCTAAACTAGAGATTTAGGTCGTTTAGTCTGCTTTCACGGGATTTATTTCTCACTCCCGAAATTGGCAGCTCGCCTCTGTACTCTTTCTATTCTACAAGTGTTTATTTTTTTATTTTTTTAAGAAGGATACCCAAAACTGAACACAATTTTCAAGCTGAGGGCGCAATGATAACTTAAATTCCAAAGTCCTACCAATAATTCCAAGAATTTTGTTTGCTCTTTTAACTACTCCTGTGCACTGCTTACTTGGCTTTTGGTCACCAACGATTATCATTATGCCCAAGTTGTTGTGCATACCTTTTTACCAAAACAGAATTCATACTGTACCTTGCCTTTTCGTTTATACCACCAATATGTAACATCTTGCACTTATCAATATCAAAGTTCATGTGCCACCTGTGAGTCCAGTCCATCTATTTGTTGACTTCCGTTTGAAGCTGTTAAAGTTCATTCTCTGTTGCAGATTTATTTTCCAACTTTGTATTGTCTACGAATTTCGATACCTTACAGTGCAGTGCAGCCCATTATCAGTATCAATGATATATATGAGAAAGAGAGCCGGTCCCAGCACTGATCCTTGTGGCACACCACTTGGCACGTATAACCAATCTGAGGCTTGACCATGAATCGCTTATTCATTTTTTCATAATCAGCGAACCCGTTCCCTAACTGCCGAGGTATACCCCATCCATACCAACTGACTTATTATTTGGTAGTAACCTTTGATGTAGAACCCTGTCGAATACTTCTCGAAAATCTGAAGAGATGACATCAATTGCTTTACCTTCATCATATATGACATTTCCATCATGAAAAAAATCGCTTAGATTAGTCAGACATGAGCGATTTCGTAGATAACTATGCTGAGAGTAGTTTATTGAGTGATGGCTCTCTAAATGGCTGACAAGTTCTCCCGAATGATGGTTTCCATAAGTTTACCAACTAGAGACGTTTAGTTAATTGGACGATAATTTGTTGGGCAGTGATTTATTGCCTTTTTCGAATACCTGTGCTACACTGGCAAACTTCCATTCTTCTGGAACTTTCCTCGTACTAAGTGATTCATTAAAAAGATCTGCCTAGCGTTCAGCTACCTCAGTGTTCGCTTCTTTCATCGTCCTCGGATAATATTACTGAACCTACTGCTTTACTTACTTTTGTTCCCTCTAATGCTGACTGTATACATTCATCGTTTATGTGATAACGTTGAACATTCTTTCCTTTTAGCAATAATTATGGATTCGTCATATGAATAGTATCCTCATTGTATGTAAAGACGCCAAAAAATTATCTAAAATCTTTGACATGGTTTCTTTATCTTGTTGGACCTGCACCATTTTCCGTGATTAATGGACCATAAGGTTTCTTTTCCTATTTTGAGCAATATACGTTTCAAACTTACGTTTACTACAAAGTATAAGTCTCTTGGTTCCTCGGCACATATTTATATGCTTGGCCTATCATGTTTGTTATTGGGTCTATGAGTCTGTTATGAGCTACTGTCTTAGACAACATACACTTATGTCACAGTTCCACCATTTCGGTTTCATTTTGAAAAGTCTACTATGCTATGGCATCAGTATATCCTCCGCTACTTTGAAAGTTTTACTAAGGTTTGAAGAGATACATATATATCACTTTCATTAACCTATATCATTCTATATGTGGTTATCAAGAGCAAAACGAAGATCACTGAAGTCGACAAATTTAAAAAAAAGATATTCTGCGACACTCATGTTGACCAGCCTTATATGCAGTGTTGAAGGTTAATTCAATAGTAATTGCCGGATGATCACTTGCACCAAACTTTTCTCAAATTTCAAAACTGTTAATGAGATTCCCATTTAACATGTAGAACCTATCTGTTTATTGAGGTAGAGTCTAAAAAGGTTAGAATAACAAAAAACAGATATCGAAATTGATTTCGCTTATTTTTGTCCTTCATGTCTACAGATGTTGAGGAGATTGTCTCATACATTGTACATTTAGAAGGTAAGGTTCAGTGATAGCTGACCACTTCGGAAGGCCAGGGTCAGGGAGAGTTGACCACTATGGCAGGCCAGGATCAGGAGTAGTTGACCACTCCGGAAGGCCAGTGTCAGGGAGTATTCACCACTGTAGGCCAGGGGAGGGATACAAAGAAATGCATAAGAATTCAAACACGAACAGGCAATTGGTCCTTTCGAGGTTGTTTTTGGTAATGAAGATATTGGAAACTTAAACAATAGTGTGACAGAAGTTAGAAGGTATGCATATAATTCAAAGAAAATAACCTACATATTGTCAATGTGACTAAAAGGAGCAAATGGTGTAAAGTGTGAACTTAAAGCGAAATATCTATCAAGTCTTTTCTTAAACGTATCTGTGGTACTGATAGAAACCACTCTAATCGGAAAATCGTTCTTTATATTAAAAGAACTGTTGAAGAAAAAGTGTGTCGCCACATTCCAGGTAAAAGGTTTGCCCACTAGTCTGTATCCATTACTACAAGTGAAATCAAACGCATCAAGTCTTAAGTTGTTCAATAGAACAATATCATCAAAGCCTCTGATATTTTGAATACATGCAACAGATCAGTTTCTCTTTTCAAAGCCAGATAGATTCAAGTTGTTTTATCGGCTTTCATGAGATTTGCCTCTCATCCAGGGAATCATCTTTATAGCTCGATGCTACACTTCCTTCATTGTCTTCTGTTTTTTTAGGTAGGGTGACCAAAACTGAATACAATATTCGAGATGGGGACAACTCATCGAATTGTACAAAGAAAGGATGATTTTCCTGGACTTATATTTTAAAGCTATAGGAATCCAAGAATTTTGTTTGCTCTTTTCATAGCTTCTGTGCACTGCTTACTTGCTTTAGGTCACCAGAGATTATCATGACCATGTCCTTTTCCTTATCTACCTTTCGCAGATCAACAGAATTCATACCGCAGCTTTTTGCTACCGTTTTTCGTTTTTGCTACCGATAAGCAAAACTTTTCACTTATCGATAGTTAAATCCATATGTTACCTACGAGCCCAGTCCATCAATTGTCTGTCAGTTTGGAGCCGTGGACGTGTGCATTCATTTGTGGATTCATTTCTCAGCTTTGTATCATCAGCGAATTACAAGTATCTTGCAGTGCAAACTATTATCAGTATCATCGACATATATGAGAAAGAGAACTGGTCCCAAAACTGATCCAGGAGGCACACCACTTGTTACATCTAACCATTCTGAGGCTTGAATATAAACCACAAAACTTTGATTAAGACCAATCAACCAATTTCCAATCCACGAAAGCACAACCTCAGCAGGGCCATGTGACTTCATTTTTGTTAGTAATTTTGATGAGGAACCTTTTAGAATGTTTTTTGAGATTAATTATATCATAACAAAAAGCAAGCAGATTTGTCAGACACGAGCGATTTCGTCGAAAACAATGCTGAGAATCGATCTTTAAGTGTTGGACTTCAAAAAGGTTAACATTTCAGTCTAAAGTGATTGCGTCCATAAGTTTCCCAATTACAGAAGTTAAGCTAACTGAACATTTTCCGGGCAGTGACGCGTTAACTTTTTTGAAACCAGTGTTACATTGGCAAACTTCCATTCATCTTTATCGTTACATGTGACTTATTGAAAAGAGCAGTCAAGGTCTCAACTACCTCATTTTTCCGTCTCATTCATTGTCCTTGGATAATATTAACAGGGTTTGCCGTTATATCATTTTCCTTCCTAGAGTCCATTTTCTCTGGATTTCATCCCATAATGAGCTTAGAATGCATGATAAACCTGATGAACTGACCAAAACATCTGCCTCGAAAGATGAAGGTGATTGCCCTCTGTGAGTAGCCTTTAAACCATCATTCAGAAAGACCGTGAACAAAATCTTTTAGACTTAAGGATTAGTGAAATTAACACAAGCTGGTCCATTTACCACTGCAGTATCTTGTAAAAGATCCATATGAATATACACACACATATATATATATATATATATATATATATATATATATCTTTCTGTCTTTCTTTTTTTAAACTATTCGCCACAACCCGCTTTAGAGAGGTAGCGTTAAGAACAGAGGACTGGGCCTTTTTTGGAACATCCTCACCTGGCCCCACTCTGTTCCTTCTTTTGGAAAATTAAAAAAAAAAAACGAGAGGGGAGGATTTCCAGCCCCCCGCTCCCTCCCCTTTTAGTCGCCTTATACGACACGCAGGGAATACGTGGGAAGTCTTCTTACTCCCCTATCCCCAGGGATATATAAATATATATATATATATATATATATATATATATATATATATATATATATATATATATATATATATATATATATATATATATATATATATATATATATATATATATATATATATATATATATATATATATATATATATATATATATATATATATATATTATATATATATATATATATATATATATATATATATATATATATATATATATATATATATATATATATATATATATATATATATATATATATATATATATATATATGGTTGTATGGTTGCGAGGCGTGGGCTATGGATAGAGTTGTGCGTAGGAGGATGGATGTGCTGGAAATGAGATGTTTGAGGACAATGTGTGGTGTGAGGTGGTTTGATCGAGTAAGTAACGTAAGGGTAAGAGAGATGTGTGGAAATAAAAAGAGCGTGGTTGAGAGAGCAGAAGAGGGTGTTTTGAAATGGTTTGGGCACATGGAGAGAATGAGTGAGGAAAGATTGACCAAGAGGATATATGTGTCGGAGGTGGAGGGAACGAGGAGAAGAGGGAGACCAAATTGGAGGTGGAAAGATGGAGTGAAAAAGATTTTGTGTGATCGGGGCCTGAACATGCAGGAGGGTGAAAGGAGGGCAAGGAATAGAGTGAATTGGAGCGATGTGGTATACAGGGGTTGACGTGCTGTCAGTGGATTGAATCAAGGCATGTGAAGCGTCTGGGGTAAACCATGGAAAGCTGTGTAGGTATGTATATTTGCGTGTGTGGACGTGTGTATGTACATGTGTATGGGGGGGGTTGGGTCATTTCTTTCGTCTGTTTCCTTGCGCTACCTCGCAAACGCGGGAGACAGCGACAAAGTATAAAAAAAAAAAAAAAAAAAAAAAAAAAAAAATATATATATATATATATATATATATATATACATATATATATATATATATATATATATATATATATATATATATATATATATATATATATATATATATATTTCCCTGTCGATATGGGAGAAAGAGTACTTCCCACGTATTCTCTGCGTGTCGTAGAAGGCGACTTAAAGGGGAGGGAGTGGGTGGCTGGAAATCCTCCCCTCTCGTTTTATTTTTCAATTTTCCAAAAGAAGGAACAGAGAAGGAGGCCAGGTGAGGATATTTCCCTCAAAGGCCCAGTCCTCTGTTCTTAACGCTACCTCGCTAATGCGGGAAATGGCGAATTGTATGAAAGAAAGAAAAAAAAAAATATATATATATATATATACGAATAAAGTGTATATGAACGCGCACCTCCACAGAACATACAAAGCTCCATCAGCCAGGATCGAACCTGGGACCCCTTGTGCAAGAGGCAGGCATGCTAACCGCTAGGCTAAGGGACTGTATAATAAGAAACAACTATTCGAAATACTAAGTACTCGAATACCCTTCGTCTCACTATGGTGAGCAACGGGGTCTACCGGTTGTTTCCGAACAGAACACATAGCCAGCTGAAAGCGTTTTACCGAACCTGACTGTACAACGCGGAGTTATATGAATACGAATAAAGTGTATATGAACGCGCACCTCCATAGAACATACAAAGCTCCATCAGCCAGGATCGAACCTGGGACCCCTTGTGCAAGAGGCAGGCATGCTAACCGCTAGGCTAAGGGACTGTATAATAGGAAACAACTATTCGAAATACTAAGTACTCGAATACCCTTCGTCTCACTATGGTGAGCAACGGGGTCTATCGGTTGTTTCCGAACAGAAATATATATATATATATATATATATATATATATATATATATATATATATATATATATATATACATATATATATATATATATATATATATATATATATATATATATATATATATATATATATATATATATATATATATATATATAATTTCCCAGGAATACTCAACAAACATATGCCTCTGTAGTTTGAACACTCACCTTTATCCCCTCTGCCTTTGTACAAAGGCCCTATGCATGTATTCCGCCAGTCCTCAGGCACTTCAACATGGTCAATACAATAACACAGTCACCCACTTCTTTAATAAATTCCACTGAAATACCATCCAAACCCGCGGCCTTGCTGGATTTCATCTTCCGTAAATCTTTCACTACCTCTTCTCTTTTTACCAAATCATTCTCTCTGACCCTCTCACTTCGTACATCACCCCGACCAAAACACCCTATGTATGCCAATCTGTAATGAAACACATTCAACAAACCTTCAAAATACTCATTCCATCTCCTCACTCCATCACTATCTGTTACCACTTCCCCACTTGCTCCTTAACCGATATGCTATAGATATACATGTCCTTCCTTTGTCCTTCCTATTGATAATGAAGAGACCAAATGTAAACTTTCCTAACAGAGTAATGTTAACACCTTAGAGCATAACATCCTTGACTGTTGTAAAATCAGTGAGTTCATCGATGATTCTCACCAAACGTTACAAGATGTGTGCAAACATTTCATCTATAATTGTGTTCTACTTCGGACACTTGAGAAGTATCATCAATATGCTGGTTGTAAACACTTGTTTTCTTATTTGACAAGATACGTAATCAGATCACTGTTGTTTACTGTTGTAAACTTCGCTTACCATGTGATTTGTCAAATCATTCATTGTGTTAACCAAATTATGTTAACACGTTTTTCACTATGTGATGTATGATTTATTACAATCACAGAAGCCAGCCGCTATACTTTTTGTGCACTCTGTACGCTTTTTGCCGACCGCCCATAGGATGGACAGAAGTATTTTTTTTTTTTTTAGCAGTTATTGTAGCAAAAATATTATTAAAGTGTTGTTTCTTCGATCGTTGATAAAGAAGCAAAAAAAGTTATTTAAGATTTTTGTCATGGCTTCCTTGTCTTGAACCAAATCACCGTTTTCCGTTACTAATGAACCAATGGACTGAGTAATAACAATTTTGCTTCTAACATAACTGTAATACTCCTAAGGGCTTCTTTTGCTGCAATATACACTTCACACTGATGCTTACTTTATCTACTCAATTTTGCATGACATTTTCTGTTATATTGCTGATTGATCAAGAGAGTTTCTTATGAGCTACTTTCTTACACAAGAGGCAGTCTTTCATTAAACTGTTCCCCCACATTGGCTTCCTTTTAGATATAGACCGTGTTCTACGCAGCGACACATGTTTCCTCTGCTGCTTTGAAGATTTTACTGAATCCTCTCCAAGTTAAGATCATTAAGTTTTCACTGACCATTTTATCGCAAGTTTGCCTGTAAAGGGTAATGCGGAGATCATTAGAACTGGCAAGTTAGAAATAAGGAAAATTTTCGTGACTGTCATGTTGCCTAATATCACTTGCAGTGTTGAAAGTGACCTCAAAAGTAACTTGCCAATGATCACTAGTACCAACCTTTTGTCAAACTTCAACATCTTTAAAGAGATTCTCATTTGCATTTAAAACTAAATCTAATCTATCTTCGTCGCTAGTTGTGTTCTCGGCTAATTAGATTAGAGCACCAACAAGCAACTCTAAATAGAGTCTACGCCAGAGGCTACTGGAAAGGGATTTTACCCATGTAGCCACTGGTCTGCTCAAATCTCCTACTGTCATAAAACTTGTTCAGTTCAAATTTCTTTTAACCGATCATAAAATATTTCGTATACCTCGGAGGGTGGGGGGAGTACTTTAAACTAGTCCAATTTTTATTTTCTTACTAAGTTTATCTTTACTTTCTACACAACTATCCACTCCGGGAGGCCAGGGACATGGGCAGTTGATCACTCCGGGAGGCCAGGGACATGGGTAGTTGATCACTCCGGGAGGCCAGGGACAGGGGCAGTTGATCACTCCGGGAGGCCAAGGACAGGGGTAGTTGATCACTCCGGGAGGCCAGGGACATGGGCAGTTGATCACTCCGGGAGGCCAGGGACAGGGGCAGTTGATCACTCCGGGAGGCCAAGGACAGGGGTAGTTGATCACTCCGGGAGGCCAGGGACATGGGCAGTTGATCACTCCGGGAGGCCAGGGACAGGGGCAGTTGATCACTCCGGGAGGCCAGGGACAGGGGCAGTTGATCACTCCGGGAGGCCAGGGACATGGGTAGTTGTCCACTCCGGGAGGCCAGGGACATGGGTAGTTGTCCACTCCGGGAGGCCAGGGACAGGGGTAGTTGATCACTCCGGGAGGCCAGGGACATGGGTAGTTGATCACTCCGGGAGGCCAGGGACAGGGGCAGTTGATCACTCCGGGAGGCCAGGGACAGGGGTAGTTGTCCACTCCGAGAGGCCAGGGACAGGGGTAGTTGTCCACTCCGGGAGGCCAGGGACAGGGGTAGTTGTCCACTCCGGGAGTCTAGGGACATGGGTAGTTGATCACTCCGGGAGGCCAGGGACAGGGATAGTAGACCACTCCGGGAGGCCAGGGACAGGGGTAGTTGTCCACTCTGGGTTGCCAGAAACAGAGATATTTGACCACTTTACTATGTAACAATGTCTCCTTTAGATTCAGTTTATATGGACGTCCTCACACACACACACATCGAAGATGCCCAGCGCTCTAAAAGAAATTCTGCAGTACATCTGAAGACAAATGGAGTACGACTGTCACTGGAACATGACCAGCCACGTGCAATCGTGGGTGAGACAGACGGGAGACAGAGAGGGAAAGTCCCTCCCCCTGGCCTTCAGTCTGTCTGACTACCACTCGAGGTGAAACCTGTCATGGTCAGCATTAGCCAGTGTTTGGGAGGGGATATAGCATTACAGTGCGATCCCACGGGGTGGCCAGGCTTTCATCGACTCTTGTCGATGATGTCAACGGCGGACGGTCGACCTCCCGAGCTCTGTGATAAACTACACAAGTAAAGTAAAAAAAAAAATGTACATGAAGCCAATGCTATCATGATCCACAGGTTGATTCGCCCACCAGATCCAGGCTGGAGCAATTAAGCCCGTTACATAAAGAAATAGAAAAATGGAAAGATGAATAGATAGATAAATTCATGAATAATATATATATATATATATATATATATATATATATATATATATATATATATATATATATATATATATATATATATATATATATACTCTTTTTGTACTTGTATCGTCGTTTCCCTTAGGGAGGTAGCTCCAATAGCAGACAGCTCCATTAGCAGACGAAGAGAGGCCACGTTCGTTCACACTCAGTCTCCAGCTGTCATCTCTAATGAGCTGAAATCACAGCTTGCTGTCCACATCCAGGCCCCACAGGCCTCACCCTCCGTTCTTCCTACTCATACACACGCCTTACATCCACTATAAAAAATTTAACTGTTTCCAGCAGCTTCCTCCCACGCAATGTAGTCTTGAGACCTTCCTCAAGGCATCTTTATCAACCCTGTCATATAATTTCTCCAGAGCCACAGATGCCACACACAGATCCATTTGTTCCTTTAAGCATTCCTTAAACACATTCTTGAAACAAGCAAACAACTGAACCACACATCCTCTGTCACATCTGAAACCACATTGTTCCTCCCCGGTCTGTTGTTCTGCACATGCTTTCATCCTTTCAATCACTCCTCTTTCTCATGCAACTTATCCGGAGCGCTCAAAATGTTGTGGTATGAAAACTCACCTTTGTCCTCCTTGCCTTTATACAGTGGTACTAGAAATGCATTTCGCCAATCCTTACGCACTTCACCATGATCCATACATACATTGAATATCCTCAACAACCAATCAACAACACAGTCATCTCCTTTCTTAAGAAATTCATCTGCAGTGCCATCCAATGAGTCTACCTGTACATCATCGATTTAGGTTATACACTCAATCTGCATTACGTAGGATTGAGACACCAAAGAATTTAAAGGATTAGATATATTTAATGGGTTTGTCTTCAGATTTCAATCTAGATGATCTGCTCCTACTATTACCAATTCGTTTATTGAAGACCTTGGTTTTCTGTCCAGAAATGATAAAGCCAAGGCTTTCACAAGCTGTGCATGCAGCTAAGAAAGGTATGTATTTCACGGAATGTTTTGGTGTGAATGATAATATCACCAGCACAATGCTCAACAGACTGTTACAAGAAATCAAAGGATATATGTCATCTAATATTACTGGTTTCTCAAATGGCAAAAGTGTACAAAACTGTGTCGCTACTTTTCTAACAGTTCATGAGGTCAGACGGCAGAAGTACACCACATTTCTTGATATAAAAGATACACTTGATATTGGGAGGGTCAAGTCAATTGGGAGGTGAGTTTGAATGGAGAAAAACTGGAGGAAGTGAAGTGTTTTAGATATCTGGGAGTGGATCTGGCAGCGGATGGAACCATGGAAGCGGAAGTGGATCATAGGGTGGGGGAGGGGGCGAAAATTCTGGGAGCCTTGAAGAATGTGTGGAAGTCGAGAACATTATCTCGGAAAGCAAAAATGGGTATGTTTGAAGGAATAGTGGTTCCAACAATGTTGTATGGTTGCGAGGCGTGGGCTATGGATAGAGTTGTGCGCAGGAGGATGGATGTGCTGGAAATGAGATGTTTGAGGACAATGTGTGGTGTGAGGTGGTTTGATCGAGTAAGTAACGTAAGGGTAAGAGAGATGTGTGGAAATAAAAAGAGCGTGGTTGAGAGAGCAGAAGAGGGTGTTTTGAAGTGGTTTGGGCACATGGAGAGAATGAGTGAGGAAAGATTGACCAAGAGGATATATGTGTCGGAGGTGGAGGGAACGAGGAGAAGGGGGAGACCAAATTGGAGGTGGAGGGGTGGAGTGAAAGGGATTATGTGTGATCGGGGCCTGAACATGCAGGAGGGTGAAAGGAGGGCAAAGAATAGAGTGAATTGGAGCGGTGTGGTATACCGGGGTTGACGTGCTGTCAGTGGATTGAATCGGGGCATGTGAAGCGTCTGGGGTAAACCATGGAAAGCTGTGTAGGTATGTATATTTGCGTGTGTGGACGTATGTATATACATGTGTATGGGGGTGGGTTGGGCCATTTCTTTCGTCTGTTTCCTTGCGCTACCTCGCAAACGCGGGAGACAGCGACAAAGCAAAAAAAAAAAAAAACAAACTTGATATTGCTAATAGGCACATTTGATGCTACTAATAGGCATCTTTTTTATCAACTAATAGGCACTTATCTTATGAGCCAGTAGTAATGGATATAGGTGGCCGGCTCCTGCGCTAGGTACTCGGATATTACTCTAACAGAAAGACTGATTTGTTGTCCCAAGGATAGAACAGTGAAAGTAGCGTTATACGTGTGGCGAGAACTCTCTAAACCTGTCACGCTGGTGGCGAGAACAACGAAAATGGACCCACTGGAGGTGAAGAACTGTGCCTGAAGCATTATCCCCATTAAAGGTCATTAACGCCCATATTCACTTGACCCATTCGGGTGAATAATGTGTGGGTAATGGCTTCAGTGTGTGCTCCCTGCTATCTCTATGGCCAAGCCAAATAGGCAGATAGAGAGGCTGGGAGTGTGAGCTGTACAGGATTACATACAATGGCAGAGTTTCTATCTATCCATCAGTATCTATCCAATATCCATTCTTCTCCTATCCATTAAATTTCTCTGTCTCATCCCTCTGACAATAACTGTTGTCTCTCATTGTACAATCACCTTCTCCATTCTCTTATCCCACCATTACCTGCTATTTTGTTCATTATCCTCGCACCTATCCTTCCATGCATCCCAACTACATCAGAGTTCTATCTGTCCTTCACTTTGGAAAGCACTCCTTTATTCTACGTGTCTTTACGTATCATCATTACTGGTCATCATCTATTTGTCTTTACAGTCTCTCTCTCTCTCTCTCTCTCTCTCTCTCTCTCTCTCTCTCTCTCTCTCTCTCTCTCTCTCTCTCTCTCTCTCTCTCTCTCTCTCTCTCTCTCTCTCTCTCTCTTGTTTCTACTATCGCTCTCGTAATGAGTATGTAATCTACCCACTCCTGACTCTCCTCATACAAATCCACCGTGTCAGTCTCTTATTCTATAGCATGTTATCTTTTGAATATATTTTCCAATAAATTCCGCTAGAAAATGTTGTTGATTAATAAAATGACCCTTTCTTTATACGTTTTCAAAGTTTTTTACATTTATACAGTGGGGTGATGAGTCTGAGTGTTTAAATTCAGTGGCACATTGATCTCATAACCTGCCCCTTATGCATATGGCAAGGAAGATAATGTTACGCAATTTGTTCTCTCTTTAGCGTCTCTTTAGTTTTTATCTAAATTTCCGGCACCTTCTCCCATTTCACCATTTTTCTACCTTTCTATTGAGTTTTCCCTAAACTTTAGCCCCATTGCCTCTCCTCCCCACATCCCGTCTGCCTCCCTTTTGGTCCTGGTGATGAAGCCATAGTCTCCCTTCCTTAACTGATAAAAGTGCCATAGTCTCCCCAGCATCCTTAATGCTCAAAAACTGATCAAAGAGTTCCTGTCATTTTTTTGCACACGTCCTGATGTTTTAAGACAATATTCTGCAGCCCACATCCTCCATTCTCTGCTCCTTCCTGATATCATTAATTTTCAGCTTCTTCCTCTTCACACACTTACGATGGAAATCTCAATTGCATTAAGTTCAGATACAAATGTATGTCACTGAAGATACTGTTTGCGTAATATCTTTCTCTTTCTTTCTTCATATGTCGTACTGTGTTGTGATCGCGTCCCTGACTGTTGTGTTCATGGCTGACGCGCCCTATGTTTGGCATTTCTTCATTGTTCACCTCCCTCTCATGACACCATGTTATGACCTCTTAGTTCCCAGTCGCCCTCAGCTAAACCCATGCATGATTCTGTGGTATGGCTGTTAACGTTGCTGACCATGATGCATTCATGAGCCGGCCGGGATCGTGCCCGCATAGGTTCGAATCCTTGTCTTGGCAATCGGTCCGCATTCAACCCAGCTGTTTATTCCCCTCCCGCAGGTGTCAGTCAATGAAACGGGCACTTGGCTTAAGATAAGGTATATATATATATATATATATATATATATATATATATATATATATATATATATATATATATATATATATATATATATATATATATATACATATATATATATATATATATATATATATATATATATACATTATATATATATATATATATATATATATATATATATATATATATATATATATATATATATATATATATATATATATATATATATATATATATATATATATATCATACACACCTTCAACAGCCAGGATCGAACCCGGGATCCTTGTGCAAGAGGCTATTAGGCCCATAGCCTAGCGGTTAGCAATCCCGCCTCTTGCACTGGGGTCCCGGGTTCGATCCTGGCTGTTGGAAGTTTGTATGTTTTATGAAGGTGTGCGTTTCTATGCACTATGTTCGTATATATATATATATATATATATATATATATATATATATATATATATATATATATATATATATATATATATATATATATCGAAAATGATATGGTCTTGGTTAGGGCAGTCAGTTGCCGTGCCGCTTCAGTTACAATAAAAGAAAAAAAAGTCTTTGGTCCTCGGTCACAATATCCACTAGCCTGTATTCTCCATTTAGACACCTTTCTATATTTGGTATCCTCCTCTGTGCTGAACCTCACATTCAATCATGAAATCCAATTTTAAAGACTTCTCCATTTTCGTACCATCCCTGGGGTTATTGTCAGTTATATTAATCCACAGGGGTCACACAAGGATTCCCATGTAAAACCATAACGATATCTCAGAGATTCCATTTAAAACTATGTGGATCTTTCAGGGGTTACCACTTAAAACCACATAGGTCTCTCAGAAATTCCCACTTAGATAGCTAAGTCTTCCTTTGAAAAACTGGGAATCTTGTTTAGTTGTCGGAATTTCTTTCCATCTGAACAGTTGCTCAGTTTATGCAAAGTAGTAATTCTTCCTTGTATGGAGTACTGCTCTCACATCTGGGGTGGTTCTAGCACCGCATCCTTACTTGACAGAGTTCAGTCGAAAGCAGTAAGTTTTATAAACTCTTCTAAGCTAACTTCCAGACTTATGCTGAAATGTTGGTTCCCTCTTCTATAGGTATTACTTTGGTTTTTGCTCCTGAGAGCTGGCTGCTTGTGTGTCCCCCACCACTAGCTTGACTACGAGATACTCAGCAAGCTGCTGCGTCACATGATTATTGTCTGACCGTCGGCTACTCAAAGTTAGGCCGTTTTGATAACTTTTTTTATTCCCTACAAGTCGAATCTTTAGAACTCTCTACCCTCTCATGTCTTTCGTAATAGCTATGACTTGGCACACTTTAAAAGACAGGTTCTTTCCTTCAAAATTCGTAAATACTTTCCCTTGTCTTTTCTTTTCCCGTTTCATAATTCTTTCTATATTTCACTTACGGCCTGGTATTGATATATATATATATATATATATATATATATATATATATATATACACACACACACAAGGAAATGTAAGGTACTTACAAGTGAAAACTCACTAACCGTACCATACACATGTTAATCACTAATAGTAATCAGATTGGCTTGGTGTAAGGTCGTGGATGGTTTGAATGGTCTAAGCAAGGAGGCGTTGATCCCCGGCAGCTGACAAAGATTTACAGATCCTCTTGATTATACAGAAAGTAAATGAGACATGGCCGCACCAGTGGCAAAATATCTATCTGTAATGCGCAAGTTGGAAATTACAGTACAAACAGGTAATCTCTCTCTCTCTCTCTCTCTCTCTCTCTCTCTCTCTCTCTCTCTCTCTCTCTCTCTCTCTCTCTCTCTCTCTCTCTCTCTCTCTCTCTCTCTCTCTCTGCGCGTGCATTTTTCACACACATCCTCGAATGAATTCTCTTCCCTTGTGACATTCCTGGCCCTCATATTGCATGCTCCTTCTCTGAAAAAACAACCATTTTAAATTCTTGCAATTTCTTCATTATTTCATAAATTGCTGTTTAAACAAAGCGACTCATACTGGCTCGGTATATATCCCTTCTGTGACCCTCGAGAGGAAGTCCAATATGTCACTTGGATGTTCAGGGCCAATATATACACAGAAGCACTAGTTTTCCCACTATATGTTTCGTAATTTTTTCAACCCATTTTTTGTCAGTTGTCGCTGGGACTTGGCTGGCGGGTGTGGAGGGTAAGGACGCTTGATAGTTCCCAGTGGTGCTGTGAACATGTCTCTCCTGTACAGTACATAAATCTTGTTGTACTGTGGCGTTGCTGACTTTTCACAGCTGGACAAACTGAATCTAATTTAGTGGGTGGTTAAACTCTCTCTTACGCTGGCAAGTTGTGCTCTTTTTGTCGCTGTTATGGATCCTACATCTTGCTCTTCTTTTCCAGGATTCATTTGTTTGGTTTTTCGTGTCATGACTTTTCATTTTTTTCAAGTGTGAGTAGCTCGTGAGGACCCTGTGTATTTTCTTCATACTTGTTCTATCATCAAGAGTACATTGGACCCTCATTTTTCACTGAGAGAGTGGCTCCTGTGAGGAAGAAAAGAGAAAGTAATAACGAGGAAATGATTCTCAGAATTCCCTTGCTTATTAGACAAAGAAATACAGACTGAACAAAAGAAATGATTGTAGTTGATAAGTTTGTATTACTGTAACAAAGAAATGCACTCATAAATACAAACACATTTTATGCTAAGGTTATGAACAAGGTAAATAATGATGGGGAGTGCATTAGCTTACTAGGGGACCAAGAGAAACTCCACAAGTTGTTCGGATGAAAGTTGGTGAAATTCAACCCTGGGATATGTAAATCTGAGGAGATCGTGAGGGAAGATCTCCAAGCGAATTTCATCGATCAGGAAACAAGCTGCAGAACTGTGCGTGCGAGAAGGGCTTGGAAGGCATCCTCTCATTGAACCTGTCGCCAGTTCTCCACTGCAGGGGAGAGTACTGAATATGTGGCCAAACCAATATGTGTTCCAAGTTAGGTCTTACAGAAGGATGAGAACTAATAAAGAAGGTCCAGAGTAGGGCAACAAAGATGGTACCATAATTAAGAATGAAGATTTGCAATGAGATGCTATTGGCCATAAATATGCTAACCATATATATATATATATATATATATATATATATATATATATATATATATATATATATATATATATATATATATATATATATATATATATATATATATATATATATATATATATATATATATACATATATATATATATATATGGCGAATATATATGAAACAGAAATGATATATCTATCATACTATTCGCCATTTCCCGCATTAGCGAGGTAGCGTTGAGAACAGAGGACTGGGACTTTGAGGGAAATCCTCACCTAGCCCCCTTCTCTGTCCCTCTTTTGGAAAATCAAAAAAAAAAGAAAAAGTGAGAGGGGAGGATTTCCAGCCCCCCGCTCCCTCCCCTTTTAGTCGCCTCCTACAACACGCAGGGAATACGTGGGAAGTATTCTTTCTCCCCTATCCCCAGGGATATATATATATATATATATATATATATATATATATATATATATATATATATATATATATATAAATATATATATATATATATATATATATATATGTCTGTATATAATGATTTTGTCTGTAATGATGATAAAACATCAATAAAGCTGTCTAGTGGCACAGGTGAAATACGATAGCACATACACTCACCGACATACAACACACACACACACACACACGACACTGGACATCAGTTAACCCTACAATACTATAAACACCGATGCACCACATCGCAGGACGCTTCACATCTACAATACAACTGCCACAGTGAAGACACTGGACACTTGCTGCTCAGACGCCCCACATGTGGTCTGCCCACACAAAGAGCCTCACACCACTGAAAACGCTGCTAGAGCTTCATACAGAGAGAGGGAACGCCTGGGGCAGGACTGAAGCACTGGTAGGTAAATATACCTTACATTATTCAGCGCTTAGCGTATGAATAGAAGAATAAGAAATTATATTTCATTTGTTTTCATTGTTTCTTCCTAGAATGAATACATGTTGACTACAGTCAAAATAATAAGAAGAAAATTCTGTTTCCATTAGAATATCAAGAATTAACTCAGAATATCGATATAAAGTGAACAATGGAAAAAATAAGATGCTACAAGGATTACAAGGATTATAATGATCACAATGATTACAAGGATTACAATGATTGCAAGAATTACAGTGATCACAGTGATTGTGATAGCATTGAATTACTCTGATCAAAACGCTTACAATGATAACAAGGAAAATAATTAACCAAGACTGGAAGGAATAGATATATGAATGGATGAAACGAAGATTCGTATACATTTACTACTAAAGGTTGCCATACATGTGACATCTGACCCCATACGACGCCTGAGAAAAGTTTAAGAAACGTCGACGGAAAGTTTGTATGCATTATATGTCGTCTGTAGATACGAGGAACTCTATATACAAAGTTATACTTTTGGTTAAAACGTATGAATGAGAAAGTTTCCCTCATACCTTTGACTGTCACAAACTTAAGAGCAGAGAACAGAAAACTAAGAAAGTTTCTAATATATATATATATATATATATATATATATATATATATATATATATATATATATATATATATATATATATATATATATATATATATATATATATATATATATATATATATATATATATATATATATATATTGGAAAGGGTCACAATTTTGCGCGTGATCACGATATTCCTATGAGTCCACGGGGAAAATGAAACACCATAAGTTCCCAGGTGCACTTTCGTGTAATAATCACATCATCAGTGGAGACACAAGAGAGAAATATAAGTCAGTTGATATACATCGAAGAGACGAAGCTAGGACGCCATTTGTCACATGTTTACCAATATATATATATATATATATATATATATATATATATATATATATATATATATATATATATATATATATATATATATATATATATATATCATTCTCATTTCCCTTATAATTTGCCGCAGTTTCCCGCGTTAGCAAGGTAGCACAAGGAAACAGACGAAAGAATGGCCCATCCCACCCATATGCACATGAATATACATACACGTCCACACGAACATATGGGGATAGGGGAGAAAGAATACTTCCCACGTATTCCCTGCGTGTCGTAGAAGGCGACTAAAAGGGGAGGGAGCGGGGGGCTGGAAATCCTCCCCTCTCGTTTTTTTTTAATTTTCCAAAAGAAGGAACAGAGAATTGGGCCAGGTGAGGGTATTCCCTCAAAGGCCCAGTCCTCTGTTCTTAACGCTACCTCGCTAATGCGGGAAATGGCGAATAGTTTGAAAGAAAAAAAGAAGAAAAGAAATATATATATATATATATATACAGACATATACATGCATACACATGTACATATTCACACTTGCTGCCTTTATTCATTCCCGTCGCCACCCCGCCACACATGAAATAGCATTTCCCCCCCCCCCCCAGAGGCAGCGATATAAAAAGACAAAAGGCCACATTCTTTCACACTTAGCCTCTAGCTGTCATGTGTAATACACCGAAACCATAGCTCCCTTTCCATATCAAGGCCCCACAAAACGTTCCATGGTTTACCCCAGACGCTTCACATGCCCGAGTTCAATCCATCGACAGGACGACGACTCCGGTATACCACAACGTTCCAATGCACTCTATTCCTTGCACGCTTTTCACCCTCCTGTATGTTCAGGCCCCGATCGCTTAGAACCTTTTTCACTCTATCCTTTCACCTCCAATTTGGTGTCACACTTCTCGATCCCTCCACCTCTGACACATATATCCTGTTTGTCAATCTTTCCTCACTCATTCTCTCAATGTAACCAAACCATTTCAATACACCCTCTTCTGCTCTCTCAACCACACTCTTTTTATTAACACATATTTCTCTTACCCTCTCATTACTTGCTCGATCAAACCACCTCACATCACATATTGTCCTCAAGCATCTCACATATCCACCCTCCTCCGTACAACCCTCTCTATAGCCCAAGCCTCACAACCATATAACATTGTTGGAACCAGTAATCCTTTAAACATACCCATTTTTGCTCTCTGAGATAACATTCTCGCCTTCCATACATTCCTCAACGCTCCCAGCACTTTCACCTCCTCTTCCACCCTATAACTCACTTCCGCTTCCATGTTTCCATCCTCTGCCAAATCCACTCCCAGATATCTAAAACACTTCACTTCTTCCAGTTTTTCTCCATCAAAACTCACCTCCAAATTCACTTGTCCCTTAACCCTACTAAACCTAATAACCTTGCTCTTATTCACATTTACTCTCAGCTTTCTTCTTTCATACACTTTAACAAACTCAGTCACCAGCTTCTGCAGTTTCTCACCCGAATCAGCCATTAGTCCCGTATCATCAGCGAACAATATTATATATATATATATATATATATATATATATATATATATATATATATATATATATATATATATATATATATATATATATATATATATATATATATATATATATATATATATATATATATATATATACATACATATATATACATACATATATATATATATATATATATATATATATATTCACTTTCATATATCTTCAAGATAAGGCTCCACTCCTGTGTAACACGGATTAAGCAGCTTAGATAAAGAGCATGTGCTTGTTGCTGGCGTCATTAGTAAAGCCAGCCAATGAAAAACATTTATTAGAAATTATATATTGCCTCATCCCCTCCCCCTCCCATTAGGCATAACAAGCCACTCAACCTCATTCAGTCCATGGTCTTATTCAGCCTAATCACACTAATTAAAGTAATGATGTGCTTTTTTGTGGATCTGGGTTCAATGGCTAACCCACAAGTATGGCTGGATATTTCAATTCTCTTTTTTTTCTTCACATGTGGAATACACACATTCGTTTCCTGAATATAGGAAAATTGACTCCACCTAAATGGAAAGATTACTTAAGGCTAACAGGAAACTTTCCTTATCTATCGTTCGTCTTTAGTTCTATAACGTTATTTTAGCGGACTCTGAGCCGATGGAAATTGAAATATCAGAATTACTTTAACGACATTATACATTGCATGATCGCCACCATTGTTGTTGATTGTGAGTCGTGTGTTATTTACGTCATCAAACCCTCGTTATCATCATGGTATCCTCTTCACTAGCAGGTCATCTCCAAGATATATAATACTTCATCACAACGTCAATTTTCCGTTAGAGCTACGTCATTATCTTACGTCATCGTCTTATCTGTCTTTCGTCACCGTTAACCCTTTCTCTTAACGCTAATGTGTCAAATGAGCGAAAACTAGACGAAATTGATGGAATCGTATGTTTAGCAATCTTAAAATGTGTTACTGGACCCCGGTCTCCTAACTATCTCCTCTCGCAAAAATAGATTGAATGAAGATAATACGCAGATGATGAGGCTGGCCAGCGGGGAGAGACGCAATGTTGTGCCCTATTAACAGTTATACGCTAATTACCCATCGTCATTATTTCATGCAATCGAACAACCGGACGGGCTTTGTAATTTCGTCTGTGTTTATTAATCATCATCTATGATGGGTAATGATGTCATTCCCCTGAGATTAGGCAGTGATGCATTCTCTCACAGATGGTAACCATCATCACAAACTCCAAGCAATGGGGAAATATGAAGTAGATATCCAAAGTATCCCATTAAGACGTGTTCGGCCACATTTTCACATGTAACGTAGGATTATATACCGAACAAGTCCTCTAGTTATACGGACGAAACGTTTCAGCCGAGGACCTGACACTCGTGTTGTGAACTATGTCCTTAAAGGGTATTTCAGTGTTATATTGTTGTGATCAGCAGTAAGTTATTATATTCGTATTTCATCTTAAGAAAACGTAACTCAGGGAGTGTACACTGTGGACCATATATACAGCAAGAGGGTAGTCGGTCTTGTGAATTATCCTTAACTCCTAAGAGGGTGGTAAAGATTATTCGTTTGTTTGATGTAGCCTACGTAGACGACCTTAATTACCGTGGCAGTTGATATGCCTAAAGCCCAACCAACCAACCAGCCAACTAACCAAAGTACAAAGGAAAACTATAAATTAATTTCAAGTGATGGTCATGGCAGGTTGAAGACGAAAAGAAATCATCAGAGAGAAAAGAAATAAATTAGAATCTAACACTTAAAACAGCTCGTCAGGTAAAGGTTAACATTTGTCTTGTGTTCAGGCCACCACAGCTCCTCCACAGAGAGGTTTTCTTTAGTTCTGACGATCCTCGATATAGTATTTTATAGACGAACTGGATATGCATATGTAAAATTCCATTTTCTTTTTTTATTTCTTAAAGTTTAAGTTAAGATAAAGTAGGACTCTGTGAGACCTCAAATTTCTGTCACGATAAGAATTTTCATATCGTCATCACCCGGTGTCGAAAATCCTAATGATGATGTTCTTAACATTATAAGATTAATATTTAGGCTTTAGAATGAAAAGTTAATTATAACAGTTTACATTTTGTAAAATGTTCTCATTTGATTTTAGTTGCCTGGTGAATCAACCTTGAACAGTACAGCTCAGTAATCGAGCTTCAAATATATCAAAATTCATTAGTGATATACTAGAATGCCAGCTGTTCATACCTCAAACACTGCGGGAAAATGATTTCCAGTTGAATGAAATTCAGAGTCATACTATGTAAAAATATGACGAATGAGAGATATATTTTGCCTTGATATGAAAGGTTGAGAATGAGTTGATATATATATATACATATATATATATATATATATATATATATATATATATATATAAATATATATATATATATATATATATATATATATGTATATATATATATGTATATATATATATATATATATATATATATATATATATATATATATATATATATATATATATATATATATATATATATATATATATATATTTTTTTTTTATACTTTGTCGCTGTCTCCCGCGTTTGCGAGGTAGCGCAAGGAAACAGACGAAAGAAATGGCCCAACCCCCCCCATACACATGTATATACATACGTCCACACACGCAAATATACATACCTACACAGCTTTCCATGGTTTACCCTAGACGCTTCACATGCCTTCATTCAATCCACTGACAGCACGTCAACCCCGGTATACCACATCGCTCCAATTCACTCTATTCCTTGCCCTCCTTTCACCCTCCTGCATGTTCAGGCCCCGATCACACAAAATCTTTTTCACTCCATCTTTCCACCTCCAATTTGGTCTCCCTCTTCTCCTTGCTCCCTCCACCTCCAACACATATATCCTCTTGGTCAATCTTTCCTCACTCATCCTCTCCATGTGCCCAAACCACTTCAAAACACCCTCTTCTGCTCTCTCAACCACGCTCTTTTTATTTCCACACATCTCTCTTACCCTTACGTTACTCACTCGATCAAACCACTTCACACCACACATTGTCCTCAAACATCTCATTTCCAGCACATCCATCCTCCTGCGCACAACTCTATCCATAGCCCACGCCTCGCAACCATACAACATTGTTGGAACCACTATTCCTTCAAACATACCCATTTTTGCTTTCCGAAATAATGTTCTCGACTTCCACACATTCTTCAAGGCCCCCAGAATTTTCGCCCCCTCCCCCACCCTATGATCCACTTCCGCTTCCATGGTTCCATCCGCTGCCAGATCCACTCCCAGATATCTAAAACACTTCACTTCCTCCAGTTTTTCTCCATTCAAACTCACCTCCCAATTGACTTGACCCTCAACCCTACTGTACCTAATAACCTTGCTCTTATTCACATTTACTCTTAACTTTCTTCTTCCACACACTTTACCAAACTCAGTCACCAGCTTCTGCAGTTTCTCACATGAATCAGCCACCAGCGCTGTATCATCAGCGAACAACAACTGACTCACTTCCCAAGCTCTCTCATCCCCAACAGACTTCATACTTGCCCCTCTTTCCAAAACTCTTGCATTTACCTCCCTAACAACCCCATCCATAAACAAATTAAACAACCATGGAGACATCACACACCCCTGCCGCAAACCTACATTCACTGAGAACCAATCACTTTCCTCTCTTCCTACACGTACACATGCCTTACATCCTCGATAAAAACTTTTCACTGCTTCTAACAACTTTCCTCCCACATCATATATTCTTAATACCTTCCACAGAGCATCTCTATCAAGTCTATCATATGCCTTCTACAGATCCATAAATGCTACATACAAATCCATTTGCTTTTCTAAGTATTTCTCACATACATTCTTCAAAGCAAACACCTGATCCACACATCCTCTACCACTTCTGAAACCACACTGCTCTTCCCCAATCTGATGCTCTGTACATGCCTTCACCCTCTCAATCAATACCCTCCCATATAATTTACCAGGAATACTCAACAAACTTATACCTCTGTAATTTGAGCACTCACTCTTATCCCCTTTGCCTTTGTACAATGGCACTATGCACGCATTCCGCCAATCCTCAGGCACCTCACCATGAGTCATACATACATTAAATAACCTTACCAACCAGTCAACAATACAGTCACCCCCTTTTTCAATAAATTCCACTGCAATACCATCCAAACCTGCTGCCTTGCCGGCTTTCATCTTCCGCAAAGCTTTCACTACCTCTTCTCTGTTTACCAAATCATTTTCCCTAACCCTCTCACTTTGCACACCACCTCGACCAAAACACCCTACATCTGCCACTCTATCATCAAACACATTCAACAAACCTTCAAAATACTCACTCCATCTCCTTCTCACATCACCACTACTTGTTATCACCTCCCCATTTGCGCCCTTCACTGAAGTTCCCATTTGCTCCATTGTCTTACGCACTTTATTTACCTCCTTCCAGAACATCTTTTTATTCTCCCTAAGATTTAATGATACTCTCTCACCCCAAATCTCATTTGCCCTTTTTTTCACCTCTTGCACCTTTCTCTTGACCTCCTGTCTCTTTCTTTTATACATCTCCCACTCAATTGCATTTTTTCCCTGCAAAAATCGTCCAAATGCCTCTTTCTTCTCTTTCACTAATACTCTTACTTCTTCATCCCACCACTCACTACCCTTTCTAATCAACCCACCTCCCACTCTTCTCATGTCACAAGCATCTTTTGCGCAATCCATCACTGATTCCCTAAATACATCCCATTCCTCCCCCACTCCCCTTGCTTCCATTGTTCTCACCTTTTTCCATTCTGTACTCAGTCTCTCCTGGTACTTCCTCACACAAGTCTCCTTCTCAAGCTCACTTACTCTCACCACCCTCTTCACCCCAACATTCACTCTTCTTTTCTGAAAACCCATACAAATCTTCACCTTAGCCTCCACAAGATAATGATCAGACATCCCTCCAGTTGCACCTCTCAGCACATTAACATCCAAAAGTCTTTCTTTCGCACGCCTGTCAATTAACACGTAATCCAATAACGCTCTCTGGCCATCTCTCCTACTTACATACGTATACTTATGTATATCTCGCTTTTTAAACCAGGTATTCCCAATCATCAGTCCTTTTTCAGCACATAAAACTACAAGCTCTTCACCATTTCCATTTACAACACTGAACACCCCATGTATACCAATTATTCCCTCAACTGCCACATTACTATATATATATATATATATATATATATATATATATATATATATATATATATATATATATATATTTTTTTTATACTTTGTCGCTGTCTCCCGCGTTTGCGAGGTAGCGCAAGGAAACAGACGAAAGAAATGGCCCAACCCCCCCCCATACACATGTATATACATACGTCCACACACGCAAATATACATACCTACACAGCTTTCCATGGTTTACCCCAGACGCTTCACATGTCTTGATTCAATCCACTGACAGCACGTCAACCCCGGTATACCACATCGCTCCACATATATATATATATATATATATATATATATATATATATATATATATATATATATATATATATATATATATATATATATATATATATTAACATCCAAAAGAGAGACTTTTGGATGTTAATGTGCTGAGAGGTGCAACTGGAGGGATGTCTGATCATTATCTTGTGGAAGCAAAGGTGAAGATTTGTGGGGGTTTTCAGAAAAGAAGAGAGAATGTTGGGGTGAAGAGAGTGGTGAGAGTAAGTGAGCTTGGGAAGGAGACTTGTGTGAGGAAGTACCAGGAGAGACTTAGTACAGAATGGAAAAGGTGAGAGCAAAGGAGGTAAGGGGAGTGGGGGAGGAATGGGATGTATTTAGGGAAGCAGTGATGGCTTGCGCAAAAGATGCTTGTGGCATGAGAAGCGTGGGAGGTGGGTTGATTAGAAAAGGTAGTGAGTGGTGGGATGAAGAAGTAAGATTATTAGTGAAAGAGAAGAGAGAGGCATTTGAACGATTTTTGCAGGGAAAAAATACAAATGAGTGGGAGATGTATAAAAGAAAGAGGCAGGAGGTCAAGAGAAAGGTGCAAGAGGTGAAAAAGAGGGCAAATGAGAGTTAGGGTGAGAGAGTATCAATAAATTTCAGGGAGAATGAAAATATGTTTTGGGAGGAGGTAAATAAAGTGCGTAAGACAAGGGAGCAAATGGGAACTTCAGTGAAGGGGGCTAATGGGGAGGTGATAACAAGTAGTGGTGATGTGAGGAGATGGAGTGAGTATTTTGAAGGTTTGTTGAATGTGTTTGATGATAGAGTGGCAGATGTGGGGTGTCTTGGTCGAGGTGGTGTGGAAAGTGAGAGGGTTAGGGAAAATGATTTGGTAAATAGAGAAGAGGTAGTAAAAGCTTTACGGAAGATGAAAGCCGGCAAAGCAGCACGTTTGGATGGCATTGCAGTGGAATTCATTAAAAAAGGGGGTGACTGTATTATTGACTGGTTGGTAAGGATATTTAATGTATGTATGATTCATGGTGAGGTGCCTGAGGATTGGCGGAATGCTTACATAGTGCCATTTTACAAAGGCAATGGGGATAAGAGTGAGTGCTCAAATTACAGAGGTATAAGTTTGTTGAGTATTCCTGGTAAATTATATGGGAGGGTATTGATTGAGAGGGTGAAGGCATGTACAGAGCATCAGATTGGGGAAGAGCAGTGTGGTTTCAGAAGTGGTAGAGGATGTGTGGATCAGGTGTTTGCTTTGAAAAATGTATGTGAGAAATACTCTAAAACCAAATTTAATTTGTATGTAGCATTTATGGATCTGGAGAGGGCATATGATAGAGTTGATATAGATGCTCTGTGGAATGTATTAAGAATATATGGTGTGGGAGGCAAGTTGTTAAAAGCAGTGAAAAGTGTTTATCGAGGATGTAAGGCATGTGTACGTGTAGGAAGAGAGGAAAGTGATTGGTTCTCAGTGAATGTAGGTTTGCGGCAGGGGTGTGTGATGTCTCCATGGTTGTTTAATTTGTTTATGGATGGGGTTGTTAGGGAGGTGAATGCAAGAGTTTGGGAAAGAAGGGCAAGTATGCAGTCTGTTGTGGATGAGAGAGCTTGGGAAGTGAAACAGTTGTTGTTCGCTGATGATACAGCGCTGGTGGCTGATTCATGTAAGAAACTGCAGAAACTGGTGACTGAGTTTGGTAAAGTGTGTGAAAGAAGAAAGTTAAGAGTAAATGTGAATAAGAGCAAGGTTATTAGGTACAGTAGGGTTGAGGGTCAAGTCAATTGGAAGGTAAGTTTGAATGGAGAAAAGCTGGAGGAAGTGAAGTGTTTTAGATACCTGGGAGTGGATCTGGCAGCGGATGGAACCATGGAAGCGGAAGTGAATCATAGGGTGGGGGAGGGGGCGAAAATTCTGGGAGCCTTGAAGAATGTTTGGAAGTCGAGAACATTATCTCGGAAAGCAAAAATGGGTATGTTTGAAGGAATAGTGGTTCCAACAATGTTGTATGGTTGCGAGGCGTGGGCTATGGATAGAGTTGTGCGCAGGAGGGTGGATGTGCTGGAAATGAGATGTTTGAGGACAATGTGTGGTGTGAGGTGGTTTGATCGAGTAAGTAATGTAAGGGTGAGAGAGATGTGTGGAAATAAAAAAGAGTGTGGTTGAGAGAGCAGAACAGGGTGTTTTGAAATGGTTTGGTCACATGGAGAGAATGAGTGGGGAAAGATTGACCAAGAGGATATATGTGTCAGAGGTGAAGGGAACGAGGAGAAGAGGGAGACCAAATTGGAGGTTGAAAGATGGAGTGTGAAAGATTTTGAGTGATCGGGGCCTGAATATGCAGGAGGGTGAAAGGCGTGCAAGGAATAGAGTGAATTGGAACGATGTGGTATACCGGGGTCGACGTGCTGTCAATGGATTGAACCAGGGCATGTGAAGCGTCTGGGGTAAACCATGCAAAGTGTGCGGGGCCTGGATGTGGAAAGGGAGCTGTGGTTTCGGTGCATTATTGCATGACAGCTAGAGACTGAGTGTGAACGAATGGGGCCTTCGGTGTTTTTCTTAGCGCTACCTCGCACACATGAGGGGAAGGGGATTGTTATTCCATGTGTGGCGAGGTGGCGATGGGAACAAATAAAGGCAGACAGTATGAATTATGTACATGTGTATATATGTATATGTCTGTGTGTGTATATATATGTGTACATTGAGATGTATAGGTATGTATATTGTGCGTGTGTGGACATGTATGTATATACATGTGTATGTGGGCGGGTTGGGCCATTCTTTCGTCTGTTTTCTTGCGCTACCTCGCTAACGTGGGAGACAGCGACAAAGCAAAATAACGCAAATAGAAAATTAGCATATAGTGGTGCTGATCAAGTAAGATTACAATGGAGCCCATAATCCATGGTTTAAGCAAAACACCTTAATAAAAACATTTATGACCCAATTAGGTCAATGGACTGCCAAGCATCCTGTGACCAGTCACTTTCTACTAGACTGAGGAAAGGCTGCGAGGATTCTTATTTACTGATATCTAAACCTAATAACAGTAGTAGAAGTAATATGGCATGAATCCTGCACACACCTGCTAATAATTACTAAAAGATCCTAATTCACACACAAGTGTAAGGGCAAATCTAGTTCATGCACTTAAACTAAAGTTCATCTCAGAACGAGCTATACAGTGTAGTTCCTGTCGGACTGCATAGAACGGACGATCGGCTATGCTCAGTCTCCGGTGTTAAAAGTTCCCTTAAGGGAGCATCAACTGGTTACATGTCTTTAGAGTATGAGCTTTGCTGTGTCGACGACAGGTTGCGCGGGAGTCCAAGGTTACGGGAATTCTTTCTCAGCGACAGGCCGTGTCCTTCAGGTCAACTCTGTACGTGCACGGAAGTCCGGTCATAATACAGCCCTTACTTAGCGACGGCCCACGTTCCCCAGGTCAAGTCGGCCTGTACGTGCGCTGTTCACACACAGTACGGCGCGCCCTGCGCAACTATATTAGTACAACTCAATGTTCCTGTGCATGCCGGAGCTCGGCACCTACTGTTGACACTCGCCCCCTCTCTGTTGCTTGTCTTACGGTTGATCGACCCGAACTCTTGTGTTTCTTGTATTATTAGCTCGTTACCCTTAGTGGGGACGATCCTTGCACACTTTATAAAGACATCCTGCGTAACAGAGCGAGGTATGGCTGACGGAGATTCCTGGAAGATGCAAGCGTTACAATAATGTAATATATGCAATGTGATATATACATATATATATATATATATATATATATATATATATATATATATATATATATATATATATGCATATATATATTGGAAAGGATCACAATTTTGCGCGTGATCAAGATATTCCTATGAGTTCAAGGGGAAAATGAAACACGATAAGTTCCCAAGTGCATTTTCGTGTAATAATCACATCAGGGGAGTCACAAGAGAGAGAAACATAACAGTCAGTTGATATACAACGAAGAGATGGAGCTAGGACGCCATTTGGTAAACATGCGATTGTCCAATTGGACAATCGCATGTTTACCAAGTGACGTCCTAGCTCCGTCTCTTCGTTGTATATCAACTGACTGTTTGCCAAATGGCGTCCTAGCTTCGTCTCTTCGATGTATATCAACTGACTGTTATATTTCTCTCTTGGGTCTCCCCTGATGATGTGATTATTACACGAAAGTGCACTTGGGAACTTATCGTGTTTCATTTTCCCCGTTGACTCATATTAACATTTATATATATATATATATATATATATATATATATATATATATATATATATATATATATATATATATATATATATATATATATATATATACCGTCTTTGGTACATTATGCTTTCTCTCCTAGAAGGACCATTTCCCGAAAACCCTTAGTAATTTTGAGCGACCACAACTTTCCTTTCCAGAAGTAGTACAGAGCATCAGCGTAGCACTAAGATTCTGAATGATATCCTGAATCTATGAATTCGAAGTATAAGTTTCCATAAGTAACGCTCCAAGAATCTTACAACAGACGCATCTATGCATTCACAAACTATCACATAACCTACAAAGGATCTGATTCCTTTCCACTCCAACTAAAAAAAAAAAAAGATATTCGTTTTTTACGAAGTGATCCGTTTCATGGTTGAATTACTATCAATTCCCGGGTAATGTGACGTCCTCTTCTCGGATGGCCGGCCCTGGACAGGTGTCGCCATCACTCTTGTGAGAGAATCAGTCATTTGTTAGAGTCCAGTGGCTCCTGACGTGCCTGTCTCGCCCCCCGTACCCCAGTCTCTAGTAACTTACATTTTCCACTACAGTTCCTCCCTTCTCTGTTTTGTGATTTTTCTTTTTGAGATCTTTCTTAAACTGGTCTCTTCCTGCATCTATATATTTTCGTCTTCTCGTTTTTTCCATCTCTCTATGTGGGAGATGGCCACTAATCATGTACTTACTGGTGCTTCCAGCACTTCAGTGGCTTTCAAGTTTTACTCCATTGGCTGTATTTTCTTTCTGTCTCACCACACTTGGCCTGCTGGTATTCAGTCCACAAACATATAATGTCTCCACCTCAAGATAACACTTGGCAGTAGGAAACTCGCGCGATTTGTCCTTCATAACTTGATAAGTCTTTTGCATTGAGTGGTGAGCGCTACGCGGTAGCACTAGCACTACCTTTAAGCAAAATCTCATTATGATACTCGAAAAACTTAGGTAAGTAACTATTTACTGAATTCAGGTAGTCATTCACCTGAAAATATATAGTTGAGGTACTACAGAGCCTACAGAACTGGCAGATCATGATAGCGATTAACCAACTAAAGAGCCTAAGATCAAGGAGCTCTAGAGGAGGTCTGGGTATTTCCACGCTTCGGAGATGCACATTAGTGAGGTACATCTGCGTTATCAAGGTGACGGATTTTCAGGAATGTTTACAGTGTATGTACTTCTGTTTATAAATCATTTACTCAGTTGAATATCTAGTGATGGATAGTTATCCGTGAGGTAAATCGTTTCTTATTCAAAGGAAATGCGATAACCCTCCTCTTCAACATATGATAGGACTTTCTGGTCTTTACCTAAGGACATCGTTAATAACTTCTGTGCCTCTACCTTTCCTTCACGTTTCCGTTCTGATGGTACCATAACTGTCTCTCCCGTTGACAAAGCAACTCTCTTTGGTCCTCGTTTCTCCTCTAACTCCTCCTTGGATGATTCTAACATTCTCTCAACTCCTGATGCTCCACTTACTAATCTCATTCTCTTCCACGCAATCTTTCGAACTGTCCAAAAAGCGCCTCTGTCTCTCTGGACATCCATCCCCGTGTCGTTGAACCCCTCCTTAATTCCCATATCCTCAGACATTTTGAATCTCACAGTCTCCTATCTGATTACCAGCATGGCCTCCGTAAGGTGAGATCCACTAGCTATATTCTTTCCTATCTTACTCATTTCAGATCGTCATCCTGAAAGATTTTGGGGAATCATGTGTAGTTGCCCTTGATTGGGATCTCATCTCCAAGCTTCCCTTCTTCTCTTTGCTCTTTCATATCTAGCTTTCTCTCTGGCCGATCTATCTCAGTGGTTATTAAGACATCAGCAGCTTCTTCCCCTTTCTCCATCAACAGTGGTGTCCTTCATGGTTCTGTCTTGCTTCCTACTCTATTTCTCATTTTCATTAATGATTCTCTTTCTTCTACAGAAAAAAACAAATGCACTCATACACTGACGACTCAACACTGCATTCCTCCACATCCTTCATTTCTTCTCTTTCGTCTCTCACTCGATCTGCATCTCGTCTGGACATTTCTTCATCAATAAACTTGGTCTTGGAGAGGATATCCCAGTAGGCTAGATGAAATGTGGTTAAGTTTAACGCCTGCAAAACCCAGTTTCTGCCAATTTTTATATCGAAAATTCATCACAACATTTCTGTCTCCGTAATTCCACCTCCTAACGCATTGGACATATTTGGCATTACTGTAACATCCAATCTATATCGGAAACCCCACATCACAGGAATAGCAGAGTCTGCCTCTAAGAAACTGAGTGTCCTTTTCATATATCGTATCTTCTTGTCTTCCGAACAATTGTTCCGTTTAAACGGATTAATCCGTCCTTGTATGGACTACTGCTCTCACATACGGGGCGGTTCTAGCTCTGCATCCTAACTTGACAGAGTTGAGTTGAAAGCGGTCCGACTTATCAACTCTCCCAAGCTCAGTTCAAAACTTAACCCACTTGCCCTACCGCATCTATGGGTATTACTTTGGTGTTTGATCTGGCTGGCTGCTTGTGTGCCCCCACCACTGGCTAGACCACGCAATATTCGGCAAGCTACTAAGTCACATGTTTACTGAATAGCCGTTAGCAACTCAAGGGTGAGCCATTATGAAAACTGTTTGTTTCATTAAACCTCGAAATTTTGGAACTCTCTACCCTCTTTTGTCTTTCCTAGTAACTATGATCTGACACTTTTTAAAAGACAGTCTCTTCATCTCCTCAAAAATTCGTAAATACTGTTCCTTATGTCCTGTTTTTCCTTTTCATTAACCACTCCATATTTCAATTAAGGACCATCCTGGATGTGGACTTTTGTCCGTGACTGGGACTTGCAACGTAGGAAAAAAAAGTTATAGTAATACAGTAATTAACATAACACATAACCTGACGAAGAAAACTGAGTTGTTTACTCATTTAGCAATGGATCGTTCATGATGTTCACAACGGTAGGTATAGAACTGTTCTTACATATGCCTGATAAGTACAAGTTGAATACTAGGATGAACGGCTGTCCGTGATAGTGGGGCATCAGAGGTAGAGGAGGTATCTGTAACGAGGATGTGTTACATGTTTATTGTCAAACTGCCGTGTGAGCTGCCGTTGGTGGGAGGGAGTGGACAGGTTCAGCGAGATGAGGGCCTCTTGGTAGATGATGTAAGATGGGCCCAGGAGGGTTCTGCATGCCTTTTTCTACGCTCATTCTGTCTGGTCCCTTTCTGTATCTGTTGGTGAGGAGGACCAGGCTGAGGAGACGTAGGTGAGCTTAGGTGCAGTGAAGATGGTGTTGACATTCTTGAGCTCAATTGGCGGAAGGCCACTCGGCGATAGTTTAGTGTACCCAAGTACCACGCAAATGGTATGAGGTTCGAATCCTTGATATTGGAGGACATTATGTGTTCTATGAAATTGCGTATTCATACGGATATATATATATATATATATATATATATATATATATATATATATATATATATATATATATATATATATATATATATATATCCCCGGGGATAGGGGAGAAAGAATACTTCCCACGTATTCCCTGCGTGTCGTAGAAGGCGACTAAAAGGGGAGGGAGTGGGTGGCTGGAAATCCTCCCCTCGTTTTTTTTTTTTTTTTTTTTTTTTTTCCAAAAGAAGGAACATAGAAGGAGGCCAGGTGAGGATATTCCCTCAAAGGCCTAGTCCTCTGTTCTTAACGTTACCTCGCTAACGCGGGAAATAGCGAATAGTATGAAAAAAAAGAAAAAAAATATACATATATATATATATATATATATATATATATATATATATATATATATATATATATATATATATATATATATATATATATATATTAATTTTTTGTTATACTTTGTCGCTGTCTCCCGCGTTTGCGAGGTAGCGCAAGGAAACAGACGAAAGAAATGGCCCAACCCCCCCCCCATACACATGTATATACATACGTCCACACACGCAAATATACATACCTACACAGCTTTCCATGGTTTACCCCAGACGATTCACATGCCTTGATTCAATTCACTGACAGCACGTCAACCCCGGTATACCACCTCGCTCCAATTCACTCTATTCCTTGCCCTCCTTTCACCCTCCTGCATGTTCAGGCCCCGATCACACAAAATCTTTTTCACTCCATCTTTCCACCTCCAATTTGGTCTCCCTCTTCTCCTCGTTCCCTCCACCTCCGACACATATATCCTCTTGGTCAATCTTATATATATGTACATATATATATATATATATATATATATATATATATATATATATATATATATATATATATATATATATATATATATATATATCTTGGAAAGGATCACAATTTGGCGCGTGATCAAGATATTCCTATGAGTCCACGAGGAAAATGAAACACGAAAAGTTCCCAAGTGCACTTTCGTGTAATAATCACATCATCAGGGGAGACACAAGAGAGGAATATAACAGTCACTTGATATACATCGAAGAGACGATCACATGTTTACCAAATGGCGTCCTAGCTTCGTCTCTTCGATGTATATCAACTGACTGTTATATTCCTCTCTTGTGTCTCCCCTGATGATGTGATTATTACACGAAAGTGCACTTGGGAACTTTTCGTGTTTCATTTTCCTCGTGGACTCATAGGAATATATATATATATATATATATATATATATATATATATATATATATATATATATATATATATATATATATATATATATATATATATATATTCCTATGAGTCCTTGTTCCCAGTGTACTTTCGTGTAATAATCACATCATCAGGGGAGATACAAAAACGAAATAGAAGTCATTTGATATACAAATGGCGTCCTAGCTACGTCTCCTCGTTGTATATCAACTGACATATTCTCTCTTGTATCTCCCCTGATGATGTGAGTATTGCACGAAAGTGCACTTGGGAACTTATTATGTTTCATTTCCTCGTGGACTCATAGGAATATACTTGACGCTAAATTGTGATCCTTTCAATATATATATATATATATATATATATATATATATATATATATATATATATATATATATATATATATATATATATATATATATATATGAACGCGCACCTTCATAGAACATACAAACCTCCAACAGCCAGGATCGAACCCGGAACCCCTGTGCAACAGGCGGAAGCGCTACATGCAATTGCCTTGGACAATCACATGTTTACCAAATGGCGTCCTAGCTACGTCTCTTCGTTCTATATCAACTGACTGTTATACTTTTCTCTCGTGTCTCCCCTGATGATGTGATTATTACACGAAAGTGCACTTGGGAATTTATCGTCATTCATTTTCCCCGTGCACTCATAAGAATATATATATATATATATATATATATATATATATATATATATATATATATATATATATATATATATATATATATATATATATATATATATATATATCCTTAGGGTAGGAGAGAAAGAATTTTACTTCACTAAACCTTGTGCGTCCGAAACTGCTACTAAAGGAGGCTTAATGCCCCCCCCCCCCCCCCCCCCCATTCTTACGATTCAGTTACTAAAAGATGGAACAGAAAAGGGAGCCGAGAGAGGAGTGCTCATCCTCTTCGAATGCTTAGATTGGGGTGTCTGAATATGCGTGGATGTAACCAGATGAGAAGGAGAGATAGGTAGTATGTTTGAGGAAAGAATCCTGGATGTTCTGGCTCTGATTGAAACAAAACTCAAGAGTAACGGGGCAGAATGGTTTGGAAATGTTTTGGGAGTAAAGTTTGGGGTTGGTATGAGGGCAAGTGCGAAGGAGCGGGTAGTATTTCTGCTGGAGCAGGAGTTGCGGCAATGTGTGAAAGTGTAAGGGAGTGAGCTCCAGACTGATGTGGGTAAAAATAGCATCAGATTTGTATGTCTGCACAGGTCAAGGTAGTCTTATGTTCCACTTTTACCCGACCTCATCAAAAGAAGTCATTTGTTATAGCTTCCTTACAGCTCACTATCTTCTTGATACATATCACCAGATAAGCTCCAGGTATTATGTGTGTCAGTGGAACATCACAGTCGTCATGTTTACCATTCTATTTCGTGCAACTTATATACCACAACACGAGCTACAGCGGGTTCTCAGTGCTGGTAAACATCTTACATCTAGATGTTTTCTCTTACTGTTTCTGTCTCTGTCGCGACGTTGTCTATCCTTTGACCCTAATTATGTGCCATGTTCTGTATGCTACGTATTCCTTCACCTGCATACCACCACCATCACCACCATTACTACCACCATCACTCCCACCACCACTTACACCACCATCACCACTCCAACCATCACTCCCACCACCACCAGCACTTCCACCATCACTACCACCACCACCACCACCACCACCACTCCCACCATCACTCCCACCACCACCACCACCACTCCCACCATCACTCCCACCACCACTTACACCACCATCACCACTCCAACCATCACTCCCACCACCACCAGCACTTCCACCATCACTACCACCACCACCACCACCACCACCACTCCCACCATCACTCCCACCACCACCAGCACTTCCACCATCACCACCACCACCACCACCACCACCACCACTCCCACCATCACTCCCACCACCACCAGCACTTCCACCATCACTACCACCACCACCACCACCACCACCACTCCCACCATCACTCCCACCACCACCAGCACTTCCACCATCACTACCACCACCACCACCACCACCAGCACTCCCACCATCACTACCACCACCACCACCACCACCACCACTCCCACCATCACTCCCACCACCACCACCACCACCACCACCACTCCCACCACCACTTCCACCACTACCAACACCAACACCACCACTCCCACCACCGCCTCCAGTGGATCTAACCATTCAGGTCCTCCAGTGATCCGAATCCTCAACCCACTGAAACAGTTCCTGCTCCCTTTTCCCGTTCTATTATCACACACACACACACACACACACACACACACACACACACACACACACACACACACGGCGGCTGGCCTGACACAAGTGGTGACACGGTGCGTAAGTGGTGGCCGAGTTATGGTGAGGATGTAACGTGGGGCAGAAGTGGAAGACGAATGAAGCCCCGACCAGCAGAGGACGAGGTGAGTCGTGATGGATTAGACGAAGCTGCCAGCAGGTGATTAGTTAGTGCTCCTGCTGCTGCTGCTGCTGCTGACTTAGGTAATCTGATCTGCACTTTACTTACAGAGTGTGGGAAATTATTTGTCACATACACACACACACACACACACACACACACACACACACACACACACACTCACACTCATATATATATATATATATATATATATATATATATATATATATATATATATATATATATATATATATATATATATATATATATATATATATGAATGTTGGGGTGAAGAGGGTGGTGAGAGTAAGTGAGCTTGGGAAGGAGACTTGTGTGAGGAAGTACCAGGAGAGACTTAGTACAGAATGGAAAAAGGTGAGGACAATGGAAGTAAGGGGAGTGGGGGAGGAATGGGATGTATTTAGGGAATCAGTGATGGATTGCGCAAAAGATGCTTGTGGCATGAGAAGAGTGGGAGGTGGGTTGATTAGAAAGGGTAGTGAGTGGTGGGATGAAGAAGTAAGAGTATTAGTGAAAGAGAAGAGAGAGGCATTTGGACGATTTTTGCAGGGAAAAAATGAAATTGAGTGGGAGATGTATAAAAGAAAGAGACAGGAGGTCAAGAGAAAGGTGCAAGAGGTGAAAAAAAGGGCAAATGAGAGTTGGGGTGAGAGAGTATCATTAAATTTTAGGGAGAATAAAAAGATGTTCTGGAAGGAGGTAAATAAAGTGCGTAAGACAAGGGAGCAAATGGGAACTTCAGTGAAGGGCGCAAATGGGGAGGTGATAGCAAGTAGTGGTGATGTGAGAAGGAGATGGAGTGAGTATTTTGAAGGTTTGTTGAATGTGTTTGATGATAGAGTGGCAGATATAGGGTGTTTTGGTCGAGGTGGTGTGCAAAGTGAGAGGGTTAGGGAAAATGATTTGGTAAACAGAGAAGAGGTAGTAAAAGCTTTGCGGAAGATGAAAGCCGGCAAGGCAGCAGGTTTGGATGGTATTGCAGTGGAATTTATTAAAAAAGGGGGGTGACTGTATTGTTGACTGGTTGGTAAGGTTATTTAATGTATGTAGGACTCATGGTGAGGTGCCTGAGGATTGGCGGAATGCGTGCATAGTGCCATTGTACAAAGGCAAAGGGGATAAGAGTGAGTGCTCAAATTACAGAGGTATAAGTTTGTTGAGTATTCCTGGTAAATTATATGGGAGGATATTGATTGAGAGGGTGAAGGTATGTACAGAGCATCAGATTGGGGAAGAGCAGTGTGGTTTCAGAAGTGGTAGAGGATGTGTGGATCAGGTGTTTGCTTTGAAGAATGTATGTGAGAAATACTTAGAAAAGCAAATGGATTTGTATGTAGCATTTATGGATCTGGAGAAGGCATATGATAGAGTTGATAGAGATGCTCTGTGGAAGGTATTAAGAATATATGGTGTGGGAGGCAAGTTGTTAGAAGCAGTGAAAAGTTTTTATCGAGGATGTAAGGCATGTGTACGTGTAGGAAGAGAGGAAAGTGATTGGTTATCAGTGAATGTAGTTTTGCGGCAGGGGTGTGTGATGTCTCCATGGTTGTTTAATTTGTTTATGGATGGGGTTGTCAGGGAGGTGAATGCAAGAGTTTTAGAAAGAGGGGCAAGTATGAAGTCTGTTGGGGATGAGAGAGCTTGGGAAGTGAGTCAGTCGTTGTTCGCTGATGATACAGCGCTGGTGGCTAATTCATGTGAGAAACTGCAGAAGCTGGTGACTGAGTTTGGTAAAGTGTGTGAAAGAAGAAAGTTAAGAGTAAATGTGAATAAGAGCAAGGTTATTAGGTACAGTAGGGTTGAGGGTCAAGTCAATTGGGAGGTGAGTTTGAATGGAGAAAAACTGGAGGAAGCGAAGTGTTTTAGATATCTGGGAGTGGATCTGGCAGCGGATGGAACCATGGAAGCGGAAGTGGATCATAGGGTGGGGGAGGGGGCGAAAATTCTTGGAGCCTTGAAGAATGTGTGGAAGTCGAGAACATTATCTCGGAAAGCAAAAATGGGTATGTTTGAAGGAATAGTGGTTCCAACAATGTTGTATGGTTGCGAGGCGTGGGCTATGGATAGAGTTGTGCGCAGGAGGATGGATGTGCTGGAAATGAGATGTTTGAGGACAATGTGTGGTGTGAGGTGGTTTGATCGAGTAAGTAACGTAAGGGTAAGAGAGATGTGTGGAAATAAAAAGAGCGTGGTTGAGAGAGCAGAAGAGGGTGTTTTGAAATGGTTCGGGCACATGGAGAGAATGAGTGAGGAAAGATTGACCAAGAGAATATATGTGTCGGAGGTGGAGGGAACGAGGAGAAGAGGGAGACCAAATTGGAGGTGGAAAGATGGAGTGAAAAAGATTTTGTGTGATCGGGGCCTGAACATGCAGGAGGGTGAAAGGAGGGCAAGGAATAGAGTGAATTGGAGCGATGTGGTATACCGGGGTTGACGTGCTATCAGTGGATTGAATCAAGGCATGTGAAGCGTCTTGGGTAAACCATGGAAAGTTGTGTAGGTATGTATATTTGCGTGTGTGAACGTATGTATATGCATGTGTATGGGGGTGGGTTGGGCCATTTCTTTCGTCTGTTTCCTTGCGCTACCTCGCAAACGCGGGAGACAGCGATAAAGCAAAAAAAGAAAAAAAAAAAAAAAATATATATATATATATATATATATATATATATATATATATATATATATATATATATATATCTTTTTCATACTATTCACCATTTCCCGCGTTAGCGACGTCGCGCCAAGAACGGAGGACTGGACCTGTGAAGGAATATCCTCACCTGGCCCCCTTCTCTGTTCCTTCTTTTGGAAAGAAAAAAAATTATACATATACATATATATATATATATATATATATATATATATATATATATATATATATATATATATATAATACCTAACATAGTACCTAATCCTACCGCACTTGAGTTCGGTCTAGAATACGGTCTGATTTTTTTTATTTGGCACAACATATATGGAATTCATCAAAACAATACCCAGGTTATTCATTGCATCATCACCATTCATAATATTATGCATCTTACTGAGACGAGATTCCACAATTGCTATGTTGATTTGATCTCTACATCTATATACAAAATTATCACTTCTCCAGATAGCTACACGACCATTATCTCTCATTTGACTGAGACGTCCACTGGCCTCTGACCTAGTTCTACTATTGTAAACATCTAAAGGTTGTTTTATGTTAGAGAACAACATTAACGCTTAGATGTCTTAGATTATTTACAGAAGGTTGAAAGATATCGGTGGAATAGTAACGTTAGAATGTGCATATTTGACTTTTCCTTTGCGTTACACTTATCAACAAGCTTTGACTTATATTATCTTCCAGAGATGAAATATCTATCTTTTTTAGGATTTTGGGACATTAGCCAAGAAAAATGAGTACGAAACGTTTAATTGGCCAAGGTTTCCAGGAAATATTCACTATCTTACGTCCTACATGTTCTACACACTACATGGGTATCACAGGGTACGGTCAGTGACTGACCTCGATCAAACGCGACGCCTCTTACCTGTCTCTTTAATGTAACTCCAGACAGGAAACCAGTACTTGGTACTACAAGAAGCAGCAAGTACTTTGTTGTATTCTATCTGTAAAAAGAAATTGGCCTGCTCTCTCTCACTAAGATATCTAATCCACCTTCAACTCGAACCCAGGCTAGGTGATAAGACAAAACAATTGCATGAAAAGGAGCACAACACGAAAGGAAATGTTGGGGTACGAGAAATGACTTTAGGAAACGAGTACGAGACGTGAGCATTGGGCGACTCCATGGAAAGAAAGGATATACAGCAAGTAGGACGATGCAATCTCTGGATGCTAATTGCATTAACCACATCCCGAGCTCAAGATTGCCAGATCTTGCCTCAGCCGCACAACGCCAAAACCAGAGCAAATCGTAGATACTGCAATCCTCCTAGTGTCTTCAGAAATTGAGCCTATGAACAATTCTAGCGTCATTTTCGTGCTCAGCGGCCTAGAATTAGCAAGGATTATCTACTCTCATTTTAAAATGATTTTGTTTGTTGATCAGTGTTATTAATGAGGTAAGATCTCCATGTTCTGACCTGATATTTATCCACAAATGATGATGAACATGTTTTCTGGCCACAGCTTGTATGTATTCTTATTCATCGTCTAAGTAATCAGGGTCACGAATTCCGAATGCTCTTAAAAACTTACCTAAGAATACTGGTACTATGTTACAAATACCTGGTGATTAGAAAAATAACAATCATACATTGTTATCAACATGAGTTGGTTTCCTGTAGATCTTAAATTTCAGTCCATTGTTTTATCTATGCGTCCAAAGAAAAAAAAACGGTATGGGGCTATCAACTTCTTTTCCAAATTTGAATTTAATACCTGGAACTAAAACATGTAGTTGATCTTGAAATTCCGATGGATCACTATCCTCAGACCAGAACAAAAATATGTCATCAATAGATCTAAGCTATGTTTTATCAACATTGCATATGGGAGGCTGGGATTCAAGATATTCCATACACATCTTTGATAAAGTTGGAGAAACGGAATTGCCATGGCCATGCCCAGTGTCTGCTTGTACAACTTGTCATCAACCAGAAATATATTATCCATGACACATAACTCATTAAGCTTATATGAACACTGAGATATGTAGAGAGAGAGAGAGAGAGAGAGAGAGAGAGAGAGAGAGAGAGAGAGAGAGAGAGAGAGAGATCTATAACTGTAGAAACCTATTATGAACAGAATCACAATCTTCTGTGTGTATTATTTTTATGAAAAAGAGAGGATCTCTAGCTCTTAGAGGCCCTATAAACCAGTGTTATAGTTCTGTTTCTATTTTACAAGAGTCTTCAAAACTTTAAGTGGATGAAAGAAAACGACACCGCTGAAGGCCTGAAAATAACTTCGCAGATAAGCAAACCCGGGAAGCTAATATGGAACTTGTAAAGCAACAAGTATAGCCCATTCCTTTAGCTTTTGTGAGGAAAAACGACCTCAAATGGATGGTTTCCAGGCTCGTTATGACTAACACCTCGAGTATATACCTGTGGCCGGGCGGTGTTGCCAACTGCTGCAGATAATATGTAAGGGAGAAAGAAGTGTTTGGCATCACTGTAAGAGGATTCTAGGTTTCTAAAAGGCGATTGGTTTTTAAAACAATGTTTTCTATATGTTTATTTACTGTCTTTGTCTGCGTTTTTTTTATTTCCTTTCTTTAACGTCCAGTTGTATGGATTGTGTAGCGACGTCTGTCGTTGTTCGTATTAAAGTATAACTTTCATCTTGTGATGGATGTACAAACAGCGACTGTATCATCGGAATAATGAATGGCTACAGTGTGCATAAAATACGTACAGCTGTATTAAGTCGGCTTACGTATGTACCGCTTTGGGGGTATTTCATATATTTCCTGAACGGCTTTAGTTCTTATTTGTTGGACTTTACCACAAACACACAACAATTTCAAAGTAAAACAAAGATTCTCCTTCAACATACTCGGCATCTATTACTATACAGCATCACTAGATCCTCTCATCCTATATCTTCTCTATAACTAACCATCAACCTACAAGTAGAAATGAAAAAGCTTACCTCCGCCTCAAACTTCAGTAACCTATACTCACAGATCCACATCTGCCCTCCCCTGCCCTTCAACCCCAACAATAACATAACACTGATAAACCACACACATGATGAGATGACCCGGAAACACCAAACAACAGACTTACCAACTCAGTCTTCCACTCCAGCCCACCAGACATACACCCGTCAGAACCCACACACCCAGCACAAGTCACTCTGCACGTAACCCATCACTACAACACTAGAAGCACCGCTGCAACACATCCCAAGACCCTTCATGTACACGATACAGCTGCTCAGTTGTCCTGCACTTCGTGCACAGCGACGAACACACAACAAATTCTACAACCTGAGGTCTCAACCTGTGGACCTGATGCAGGTGCCTCATAAGCATACAAGTGACTCCTTGGGCATATATATATATATATATATATATATATGTATATATATATATATATAGCATTCACGCACCCATACATACCCACACACATATAACAATTTGTGCAAGAGCGAGGAGGATTCGAGCCCAGTCCCACCGTGCGGCAGGCCAGCTGTGGGCGTGGGCTCTCCTTAGCCTCTCAGGTCATAAGATGTTACGGAGGACCTAGGACACATAGATCCTCGTGGTCAGTCATTCTTCGTTCATATGCCTGAACCATTCCAGTATACCCTAGTCAGCTCCTTCAGACTATGCTTACTACCATAGTTCGCCCATCACCATCCTCAGGCTTTCAGTTTCCTACTCATCCACCCTCGTCCTTTCTCTTACACTCATGGCCCAGAACCTTCACCTATACAACAGTGTCATGACTACTATACATCAAAACTTACTGCGCTTTGCCCTGACATACACTGATCTCTCCTTCCACACACACATTCCTTAATGCATTCAGAACTCCAACCCAAGATGAGTAAGGGTAACCTGCTCACAACCTTTGAATTTTACAATCAGACTGACGATGAAGATTGTAAAAAAAGGTCCTCGAAATCTTAAGAATGGAACAACCAAAGTCCATAACATGAAATTAGAAAGGAAATTTGTTCGAAAGGTTGAAAAGAATTACTTTTGTAGTGCAAGAATGGTGTAGGAATGGAATTAACTGAATGAGGAAGCTGCAAATGGGGACAGCAATTAGAAGTTAGCACGTAAAGTACAAGTAAAATACAAATACTCTTGGTACTCACACACACACACACACACACACACACACACACACACACACACACACACACATATCCTTGAGTACACCGTTTGTGGGATGTTAAAATCGTTTATCATTTTTATTGATATTGCTTTTAATGCTGTTGTTGCGTCTGACAGGCTACAGTGGGCTACGGTGTGGCCTCTTAATTTGCACACATGACTTGCTAAACATGTTTGAAATCATGCCAGGTCTAGTGGAAGTGACTCCACCTGGAGTGAGGGGCACTCAAGGTAGAGAGAGGGAGTGACTCCACCTGGAGTGAGGGGCACCCAAGGTAGAGGGAGGGAGTGACTCCACCTGGAGTGAGGGGCACTCAAGGTACAGAGAGAGGGAGTGACTCCACCTGGAGTGAGGGGCACTCAAGGTACAGAGAGAGGGTGTGACTCCATCTGGAGTGAGGATCACTCAAGGCTAAAGAGAGGGAGTGACTCCACCTGGAGTGGAAGAATCGTTGATCAGATGGTAGGACGGGCGACGGATGGGCGAACATTAGGTTCGGTAAGTGAGCGGACGATTGTGTGAACAGACGGAATGTCGGTCGGATAAGTGGACGAAGAATCGAGTGAACAGACGA
>NC_092240.1:40808715-40891215 GCF_036320965.1 Panulirus ornatus
TTCTTAGCGCTACCTTGCGCACATGAGGGGGGAGGGGGTTGTTATTTTATGTGTGGCAGGGTAGCGATGGGAATGAATAAGGGCAGACAGTATGAATTATGTACATGTGTATATATGTACATGTCTGTGTGTGTATACATATGTATACGTTGAGATGTATAGGTATGTATATTTGCGTGTGTGGACATGTATGTATATACATGTGTATGTGGGTGGGTTGAGCCATTCTTTAGTCTGTTTCTTTGTGCTACCTTGCTAACGCGGGAGACAGCGACAAAGCAAAATAGAAATAGAATATATATATATATATATATATATATATATATATATATATATATTGGAAAGGATCACAATTTTGCGCGTGATCAAGATATTCCTATGAGTCCACGGGGAAAATGAAACACGAAAAGTTCCCAAGTGCACTTTCGTGTAATAATCACATCATCAGGGGAGACACAAGAGGGAAATATAACAGTCAGTTGATATACATCGAAGAGACGAAGCTAGGACGCCATTTGGACAATCACATGTTTACCAAATATATGTATATATATATATATATATATATATATATATATATATATATATATATATATACATTCACCTCTTGATGATATTTATGACGCTGTCATAACTGTGACAAAGACCAATAGTTATCCGGGTAACGACAACCTCACATTACAAACAGCGCTTAAGAAAATGAAAAGGAAAGCTACGGAAGAGTAAACCTGTTGACGAGAGTGTAAAGATGCGCTCAGCGATCTATTGTAAGTCTTAGAACATCATCTCTAGTCATGAAGAACAATATGGACGTGAGTTGCCAGCTGTTGGCCCGTACCAATGTGGTTTATAAATATTGTGGCAACACTGGGGACTGTGCAACTCATGGCCTGAACTACGTTGGTTACGCCACTAATAAGCTCAGTCCATATCTCTCCTTACACTTGCTTCAGAGAGGAGTCAGAAATCATCTCTTGCACTACCATGGAACTAGATTAACACCGGAAATCATCGCGATAAACACCCAGATGATCACCCGCTGTGAAACCCGTAGAATTCTGCCAATTCTAGAAGCTGAGCACATCAGGGAACAGACCCCAGTGATCAACATCCAAGCCAACATTCTTGCCACAATAGCACTGCTTGATGGTACATCGCCTAATAGTAGAAGTGACAGTCTCTTAGTGGCACAGGGAACAGTGAGGTATTTACCGCCATCACAAAGGAGGTCAGACAGCGTATGTCTGAGAGAACCCTCCTCCCACGACCCTACAGGGGTCATGACCTCACTCAACGATCAATGACCTGACATATGGCCGACACGTTAATCTCTTCCCATTAGGCCTGGAGTGTAGAACTCTGTATTAGCTATTCAACTTACACAATATGATTACTTATAAGCATGCAACAGTTGTACATTGTAATGATCGTGCATCTGGTGTGGAGTATGTGATGTAACTGTATCCCTGAAGATTCCTAACTAAAGGTGAAACGTCGACGTAAAATGAATAGTCTCTTAGTGAAATTGTGTTTGAATATTCAGCCCTTGGTGGAGTAGTGATCAGAAAATTAGAGAACATAAAGAAAATAATTGTGAATACGTTATGTTCAGTATCACGTCTATATATATATATATATATATATATATATATATATATATATATATATATATATATATATATATATATATATCCACAGACATATGCATATACACACATTTACACACCCACACCCGCCGCCTTTATCCATTCTCGTCGCCATCCCGCCACACATAACATTGCATCCCCCTCCCACCCCCAGCGAGGTAGCGGCAGGAAAAGACAACAAAGGCCACATTCGTTCACACTCAGTCTCTAGCTATCATGTCTAATGCACCGAAACCACAGCTCCCTTTCCATATCTAGGCCCCACGGACCTTTCCATGGTGTACCCTAGACGCTTCACATGCCCAGGATCAATCCATTGACAGCACGTCGACCCCGGTATACCACATCGTTCCAATTCACTCTATTCCTTGGATTCCTCTCACCCTCCCGTATGTTCAGGTTCCAATCGCTCAAAATCTTTTTCACTCCATCCTCCCACCTCCAATTTGGTCTCTTGTTTCTCCTTCTTCCCGCCACCTCTGACACATATATCCTCTTTATCAAATTTTCCTCACTCATTCTCTCCACGTGTCCAAACCATTTCAATACATCTTGTGCTATCTCAACCACACTCTTTTTATTACCACACATCTCTCTTACCCTTTCATTACTTACTCGATCAAACTACCTCACACCATATATTGTCCTCAAACATTTAATTTCCAACACAACAATATCTATAGCCAATGCCTCGCAACCATATAACACTGATGGAACAACTGTTCCTTCAAACAAACCCGTTTTTGCTCTCCGAGATAACGTTCTTGCCTTCCATACATTCATCAACGCTCCCAGAACCTTCGCTTCCTCATCCACCCTGTAACTCACTTCCGCTTTCATGGTTCCATCTGCTGCTAAGTCCACTCCCAGATATCTAGAACACTGTACTTCCTCCAATTTTTCTCCACTCAAACTTACCTCTTAATTGATTTGTCCTTCAATCCTAGTGAACCTAATAACCTTGCTCTTATTCACATTTACTCTCAACTTTCACACACTTTACCAAACTCAGTCACCAACCTCTTCAGTTTCTCACCCGAATCAGCCACCAGCGCTGTATCATTAGCGAACAAAAACTGACTCACTTCCCAAGCCCTCTCATCCACAACTGATTGCATGCTTGCCCCTCTCTCAAAAACTCTTGCATTCACCTCCCTATCCACCCCATCCATAAACAAATTACACAAGCATGGAGACATCACGCACCCCTACCGCAAACCGACATTCACTGAGAACAAATCACTTTCCTCTCTTCCTACTCTAACACATGCCTTACATCCTTGGTAACAACTTTTCACTGCTTCTAGCAACTTACTTCCCACATCATATACTCTTAAAACCTTCCACAACGCATCTCTATCGACCCTATCATATGCTTTCTCTAGATCCATAAATGCTACATAGAAATCCATCTGTTGTTCGAATTATTTCTCACATAAACTTTCTTCAAAGCAAACACCTGATCCACACATCCTCTACCACTTCTGAAACCACACTGCTCTTCCCCAATCTGATGCTCTGTATATGCCTTTACCCTCTCAATCAATACCCTCCCATATCGTTTCCCAGGAATACTCTACAGACTTATGCCTCTGTAGTTTGAACACTTACCTTTATCCCCTTTGCCTTTGTGCAATGGCACTATGCATTCATTCCGCCAATCCTCAGTCACTTCACCAGGAGCCATACATGGTGAAGAGCTTGTGGATCTGTGTGCTAAAAAAGGACTGGTGATTGGGAATACCTAGTTTAAAATGAGAGATATACATAAGCATACATATATGAGTAAGAGAGATGGCCAGAGGTCGTTATTAGATTACGTGTTAATTGATAGGGGTGTAAGATAGAGACTTTTGGATTTCAATGTGCTGAGAGGAGCAGCTGGAGGGATGCCTGATCACTATCTTGTGGAGGCGAAGGTGAAGATTTGTAGAGGTTTTCAGAAAAGAAGAGAGAAGGTCGGGGAGAAAAGAGTGGTGAGAGTAAGTGAGCTTGGAAAGAAAACTTGTATGAGGAGAGATTGAGTGCAGAATGGCAAAAAGTGAGAGCAAATGACGTAAGGGGAGTGGAGGAGGAATGGGATGTATTTAGAGAAGCGGTGATGGCTTGTGCAAAAGATGCATGTGGCATGTAAAAGGTGGGAGGTGGGCAGATTAGAAAGTGTAGTGAGTGGTGGGATAAAGAAGTAAGATTGTTAGTGAAAGAGAAGAGAGAGAGGAGTTTGGACGATTTTTGCAGGGAAGTAGCGCGAATGACTGGGAGATGTATAAAAGAAGGAGGCAGGAGGTCAAGAGAAAGATGCAAGAGATGAAAAAGAGGGCGAATGAGAGTTTGGGTGAGAAAGTATCATTAAATCTTAGGGAGGATAAAAAGATGTTTTGGAAGGAAATGAAGTACGTAAGACAAGAGAACAAATGGGAACATCGGTGAAGGAGGCAAGTGGGGAGGTAATAACAAGTAGTGATGAAGTGAGGAGTGAGTATTTTGAAGGTTTGTTGAATGTGTTTGATGATAGAGTGGCAGATAGAGGGCTTTTGGTCAGGATGGTATGCAAAGTAAGAGGGTCAGGGAGAATGGTTTGGTAAACTGATAAGAGGTAAGTGAAATCTTTGCGGAAGATGAAAGCTGGCAAGGCGGCGGGTTTGGATGGTATTGCAGTGGAATATATTAAAAGATAGGGTGACTGTCGTTGATTGGTTGGTGAGGATATATATATATATATATATATATATATATATATATATATATATATATATATATATATATATATATATATATATATATATTACATTATTATACTTTGTCGCCGTCTCCCACGTTAGCGAGGTAGCGCAAGGAAACAGACGAAGGAATGGTCAAACCCACTCACGTACACATGTATATACATACACGTCCACACACGCAAATACACATACCTATACATCTCAAGGTATACATATATATATACACACACAGACATATACATATAGACACATGCACATAATTCATACTGTCTGCCCTTATTCATTCACGTCGCCACCCCGCCACACATGAAATAACAACCCACTCCCCCCGCATGTGCGCGAGGTACCGCTAGCAAAAGACAGCGAAGGCCACATTCGTTCACACTTAGTCTCTAGCTGTCATGTATAATGCACTGAAACCACACCTCTCTTTCCACATCCAGGCCCCACAGAACTTTCCATGGTTTACCCCAGACGCTTCACATGCCCTGGTTCAATCCATTGACAGCACGTCGACCCCGGTATACCACATCGTTCCAACTCACTCTATCCCTTTTACGCCTTTCACCCTCCTGCATGTTCAGGCCCCGATCACTCAAAATAATTTTCACTCCATCTTTCCACCTCCAATTTGCTCTCCCACTTCTCCTTGTTCCCTCTACCTCTGACACATATATCCTCTTTGTCAATCTTTCCTCACTCATTCTCTCCATGTGACCAAACCATTTCAAAACAGCCTCTTCTGCTCTCTCAACCACACTCTTTCTATTATCACAAATCTCTCTTACCCTTTCATTACTTACTCGATCAAACCACCTCACACCACATATTGTCCTCAAACATCTCATTTCCAGCACATCCACCCTCCTCCGCACAACTCTATAGACCACGCCTCTCTCTCTCTCTCTCTCTCTCTCTCTCTCTCTCTATATATATATATATATATATATATATATATATATATATATATATATATATATATGTGTGTGTGTGTGTGTGTGTGTGTGTGTGTGTCTAAGCAGGAAATCTTTCAAACATGTTATAAATGCTAATTCAGCATTTATCAGTTACTTAGTGATGTTCTCAATTTGTGAAATGATTCTCGTATACTGCTTAGGTACATTACCAATAAGCTGGCCAAAGTTCATAGTAATGGTAGAACCAAACTCAAGTAGAAACCAGTTGTGTAGTATTTTTAAGTACACAGTACAACCCAAGACAACTCAATACAACATAATGTTTCGCAACTCGTATCACTTTCTCAGGTCTAAGGACAGTATGGTATGGTGTAGATTTATATACAAAAATCAATGATTAAAGGAAAAATCATTGACCAGATTGGGATGAACACATTCGGCAGCCACTCCCTCGTCTGAACAATGAAAGCTGGCCACGTCAGGTCTGTCAGGAGTGCTGTTGCATGACGTCAACTAGTTTTCGTTTCGCTCTCGCTAGGACAGGTCAGGCTTTGAGCACTCGGTAATACAAGAAGCTCGTTAGCATGCAAGTTCATACTCAGGGATCTCTCCTTGATGCAGAAGGCCCGAGTATCTAAAGACGTCTAGTGGTGCCGGAGCAACTGAGGGAGTGTGTCGGCAGTTTTGATGTAAGAGACTGGGTATTAGTGATGGGTGATTTGAGAATACCTGGTTTAAGAAGAGAGATATACACAACTATATTTATATGAGCAGAAGAGATGGTCAAAGGGCATTATAAGATTACGTATTGATTAGTAGGCGTGTAGAAAAGAGACTTTAGGATGTAAAATGAGCTGAGAGGGGAGGCAGGAGGGATGTCCGATCACTATCCTATGGAGGCGAAGGTGAAGATTTGTAGAGGGTTTCAAAAATGATGAGCGAATGTCGGGGATAAGAGAGCGGTGAGAGTAAGTGAGCTTGGAAAGAAAACTTGCTTGAAGAAATACTAGGAGAGACTGAGTTTAGATTGGCAAATGGTGAGAGCAATGAAGTGAGGGGAGTGGGTGAGGAATGGGAGGTATTTAGGGAAGCAGTGATGATGTGTGCGAAAGATGTAGATGGTATGAGAAAGGTGGGAGATGGGCAAATCAGAAAGGGTAGTGAGTGGTGGGATGAAGGGGAGATGATAGTGAAAGAGAAAAGAGGCAATCTGACGGTACTTACAAGGAAGGAGTGCAAATGGCTGAGAGATGTATAAAAGAAAGCGGCAAGAGGTCAGAAAGGTGAAAGGATTGAAAAAGTGGACAAATAAGAGTTGGTTTTAGAGAGTATCATTAAACCTTAGGGAGAATGAAAAGATGTTTTGGAAGGAGGTATACAATGTGCGAAACACAAGAGAACAAATGGGAACATCAGTGAGGGGGATTTTTGCGGGAAGTGATAGTAGGGAAGTGATGGAGTAATGAGTGTGTGAAAAGAGAAAGTTAGAGTAAATACGAATAAGAGCAAGGTTATTAGGTTTAGCAGGGTTGAGGAACAAGTTAGTTGGGATGTAAGTTTGAATGGAGAAAAATTGGAGGAAGTGAAGTGTTTTACATACCTGGGAGTAGACTTGACAGCGAATGAAACTATGGAAGCAGATGTGTCATAGGGTTGGGGAGGGGGCCAATGTTCTGGGAGTGACGAAGAATGTGTGGAAAGAGGGAACGTTGTCTCGGAGAGCAAAAATAGATATATTTGAAGGAATAGTGGTTCCAACAATATTTCATGGCTGTAAGGCATAGGCCTTAGATATGTTTGTTCGGAAAAGGGTGGATGTGCTGGAAATGAAATATTTGAGAACACGTAGTGTGAAGAAGTTTGATCGAGTAAATAATGAAAGGGTAAGATAGATGTGTGGAGGTAAAAAGAATGTGGGTGATAGAGCAGAAGAGCGTGTGTTGAAATGGATTGGACATATGGAGAGAATGAGTAAGGAAAGATTGACAAAGAGGATATATGTGTCAGAGTTGGAGGGAACAGGGAGAAGCGGGAGACCAAATTGGAGATGAAGGATGGAGTGAAAAAGATTTTGCGAGATCGGGGTCTAAACATGCAGGAGGATGAAATGAGTGCATGGAAATCTTCCCTCCCGTTTTTTATTTTCCAAAAGAGAAGAGGAGTCAAGTGAGGATATTTCCTCTAAGGCTCAGTCCTCTGTTCTTAACGCTACCTCGCTAACGCGGATAATGGCGAATATATATATATATATATATATATATATATATATATATATATATATATATATATATATATATATATATATATATATATATATATCCCCTGGGGATAGGGGAGAAAGAATACTTCCCACGTATTCCCTGCGTGTCGTAGAAGGCGACTAAAAGGGGAGGGAGCGGGGGGCTGGAAATCCTCCCCTCTTGTTTTTTTTTTTTTTTTTTTTTTTTTTTTTCCAAAAGAAGGAACAGAGAAGGGGGCCAGGTGAGGATATTCCCTCAGAGGCCCAGTCCTCTGTTCTTAACGCTACCTTGCTAATGCAGGAAATGGCGAATAGTTTGAAAAAAAAAAAAAAAAAAAAAAAATATATATATATATATATATATATATATATATATATATATATATATAAGGGATGTATCAATGAAAGATCTAGGGTACTTTAACTTAGATCCAATAGAATGTATCTTGTAACTCATCATCAATATACTCTGGGCTGCAAATACGTAATGCCCTAAGGAACATAGATTGAAATGATGATAATTTAACTCTGTCATGTTGAGATGAGTAATAATGAGTAATAATATATGAGATGAGCATACATTTGTAGGTTTCCATTATATGCTAAACTTAAACTTGTTTCCTTGCCTATGGATCATGCTATCTAAAAATGGTAACTTACCATTATTTACGTTATCTACACACACACACACACACACACACACACACACACACACACACATACACATACACACACGCGCGCGCGCGTGCGAAGACACTCGCATAGAGGAGGATGATGAGAATGATGATATGGATAGAAGAGAGTAAAATACAGCAGCAATTAAAACCAAAGAAAGAAGGGAGAGAGAACACTCCTTTACGGGTTCCCTCACCCAGGAAACATGTAAGTAAAGCAGCGCTAGTTCTTCCTTCCTGCACCACCATCTTGTAGCGTCTCCAGCTCCTTGGCCCATACCACTTCCCATTCAGACGTAGAGCCTGGTTCCTGAAGGCTCTTATTCTTTCTCAACTTTATCTGGGATTTCCATTTTCAAAAGTTCTCCCGAACCCTAGGTTTGATACGATCTCTCTCTAGCTCCCATTTGGAGCGTACGTTTTGAGGCCGCTCTCTACACACATTACCCAGTCCTCCGGTTCGAAATCCGACCAATAAAGATTTTTCTCTAAATCATAAAGATATAAAGCGGCTGGAATCCACCTCAAACCCATCTACTTCCACATTCCACGCGTTTCCGTGCCTCTATCCCCTGCTGGCCTTAGAGACACCTTTACCCAACACCGAAAATGAGAAGTGACAACGACGTGACGACCAGCTTTATGACCTCACAGACTCGCCCGGGACCAACAAGGGTGCCTCTTGGAAGCTAAATAAACGTAGAAGCGAGGGTGGCCAAGGGAGACGTTCAAACACTCTCGCTACATCTTTTTTTGTTTTCCTTTTTCTATCTCCTACATTTTCTGATGCAGCCGGTATATGTTCCAGGAAGCAAAGAATGAAAGCGAAAAATAAAGATAGAAGAAGAAAGTAAAGAGGAAGATGATAGTGATGGTGAGATATAAGGAAGAAGGACAATTAGTAGGGAGACAAACGGTTATGATGGAAGGCGGGGTGTTGGGAACTCTGAGGCTGCCGGTCTGTTAAAAGAGAGGCAGAACAAAAGGGAGCCGAGACAAGTAGTTACCAGGAAGGTACAAGAGCCTTCGAGGGGGATACAGGTGACTACAAAATCAAAGGTCCTTTCAAGATGGGACGAGATGGTAAGGTGTGAGGAGGATGAGAGAATATGTGTTGTTGCTTGATGGTTAGTGAAGGAAGCGATAAGTTTTTTGGCATCTATCGAAGGATGTTGCGGAGTGTGATGTTCATAACGACTGTAAAGAATATCAGGAAGGGATCGTATTCCACTCTCGATGTTGTTCTGGCTGGAATGCCGATAAACTGTGGCAGTAGACTTCGATTCGACCCTATCCTTGAACTGCTAATGTACACACAATATCCCAAGTTTATGATGATCTATCTGATGCTGCATGACCGACAGCTCTAATGAACAGAAGACCAAAAAATGTCTGTAAGATGGAGAGAGACAGGAGCAAGGAAGTGACTGCGAGATAGGGATTCAAGTTGCTGAGTGAGAGAAAGGGATTTGATAGCTATTGATATATGTTAATTTGAAACAGCATCTTTGATACTTTTCAGAAAGAATTGGACACCTGCGTTTGGAGCCTTATTCTAAGAATTTCAGAAAACGAAAGTATTTATGCTGAAATCCGTTTCAGTTCAACAAGCAAATTTCAGCATATACGCCTATCTCACGCTCGGGACCTTTTATTTCAGAATGTAAAACAGTTCACTCTCGAATCTATTTCCTCTCCAGCGTCATGGAGGACAGCATTGTCGAGCTCCAAACATACCACTGTTAACTGGTTCTCGACCCATGATATACCTCACGCATCCAGAGGTTAGAAAGCAGTGGTATATATGTAAAAGTCACACTCACCTCCTCTCCCTTGATCCGTCCGCCATGCCTTCACACACATGAACACATCCCATGGGACATGCGATGGACGATTGTATCCCATGAATCTTTCATTCACATGTCACCCTCCCACACTTCTTCCCTCAGATGAATCACCTCCCAAAAAGTTCATTCAGAAATTTTACGCTCGTGAATTTCTTTAAAACGTCAATTTCATAAATATTAACGTCTTATAAACTCTGTCCTGAAGTGTTTCCTTTCCCACCACCTCTCACTTGCACATGCACTCGGTAAAGATTAATATATTTTTCCCCCACAATTGTCACCTTCCAACAAACTTCCCCACAGATGCTCACTTCCCCACTTCCAATTCTACTTACCAGTCACCAGTGCTCACATATCTTATCCCACTTTCCTCTATCGATATCACTGTGGTTCCGACACTTAGCGACGGGGAGTGGGTTTGTGGTGGGTTGAAGTAGGAGGGGAGGGTAAGAGGACCCATTTCCCCCCTCCCCCCTCCTCCCTCCCCTCACCTCCCAAGATCTCATTGGAATCGAGCTTTCGGGTGCTTGACTCCACCTGTTCGTTTACGGATGAAAGAAACAAGTTCCAGAACTGGAATATTATCAGCCAAGAAATATAATAGACGTATATCCCAGAGCTTAATGACTTCTGAATAATGTCTTGCAAAGGGTAAGTTAATGTATCTTATCAACAACATAATTGGCACACCGCTAGTCAGATCTTTCGAAGGTGCAACTCACCGAAGCCAACGTCGGGAATCGGACTTGTGGGATAAGTGTATCTGAATTTCCAATATTAATCCTTTTGGCGAACTGTTGTATCTGTGTAGGGCACCTGCCTGAGGACTGGATAGGGAGGAGGAAACTGGTTACCAAAACATAGGGGATCAGTTCCTGCTGAATCGTATTTGAATCCCACATGTTATGAGGCTAAATATATATATATATATATATATATATATATATATATATATATATATATATATATATATATATATATATATATATATATATATATATATATATATATATATATATATATATATATATATATATGTATGTATATCCTCAAATTACAGAAGTATAAGTTTGTTGAATATCCCTGGGAAATTATATGGGAGGGTATTGATTGAGAGGGTGAAGGCATGTACAGAGCATCAGATTGGGGAAGAACAGTGTCGTTTCAGAAGTGGTAGAGGATGTGTAGATCAGGTGTTTGCTTTGAAGAATGTATGTGAGAAATACTTAGAAAAGCAAATGGATATGTATGTAGCATTTATGGATCTGGAGAAGGTATATGATAGAGTTGATAGAGATGCTCTGTGGAAGGTATTAAGAATATATGGTGTGGGAGGCAAGTTGTTAGAAGCAGTGAAAAGTTTCTATCGAAGATGTAAGGCTTGTGTAAGTGTAGGAAGAGAGGAAAGTGATTGGTTCTCAGTGAATGTTGGTTTGCGTCAGGGGTGTGTAATGTCTCCATGGTTGTTTAATTTGTTTATGGATGGGGTTGTAAGGGAGGTGAATGCAAGAGTTTTGGAAAGAGGGGCAAGTATGCAGTCTGTTGTGGATGAGAGAGCTTGGGAAGTGAGTCAGTTGTTCGCTGATGATTCAGCGCTGGTGGCTGATTCAGTGTGAGAAACCGCAGAAGCTGGTGACTGAGTCTGGTAAAGTGTGTGAAAGAAGAAAGCTGAGAGTAAATGTGAATAAGAGCAAGGTTATTAGGTACAGTAGGGTTGAAGGACAAGTCAATTGGGAGGTAAGTTTGAATAGAGAGAAACTGGAGGAAGTGAAGTGTTTTCGATATCTGGGAGTGGATTTGGCAGCGGATGGAACCATGGAAGCGGAAGTGAATCATAGAGTTGGGGAGGGGGCGAAAGTTCTGGGAGCGTTGAAGAATGTGTGGAAGTCGAGAACATTATCTCGGAAAGCAAAAATGGTTATGTTTGAAGGAATAGTGCTTCCAGCAATGTTATATAGTTGCGAGGCGTGGGCTTTAAAGTTGTGCGTAGGAGAGTGGATGTGCTGGAAATGAGATGTTTAAGGACAATATGTGGTGTGAGGTGGTTTGATCGAGAAAGTAATAATAGGGTAAGAGAGATGTGTGGTAATAAAAAGAGCGTGTTTGAGAGAGCAGAAGAGGGTGTTTTGAGATGGTCTGGTCACATGGAGAGAATGAGTGAGGAAAGATTGACCAAGAGGATATATGTGTCAGAGGTGGAGGGAACGAGGAGAAGTGGGAGACCAAATTGGAGGTGGAAAGATGTAGTGAAAAAGAGTTTGAGTGATTGGGGCCTGAACATGCAGGAGGGTGAAAGGCGTGCAAGGAATAGAGTGAATTGGAACGATGTGGCATACTGGGGTCGACGTGCTGTCAATGGATATATATATATATATATATATATATATATATATATATATATATATATATATATATATATATATATATATATATATATATATATATATATATATATATATTCCCTAGGGATAAGGGAGAAGGAATACTTCCCACGTATTCCCTGCGTGTCGTAGAAGGCGACTAAAAAGATAGGGAGCGGGGGGCTGGAAAACCTCCCCTCCCGTTTTAATTTTTCCAAACGAAAGAACAGAGGAGGCCAAGAAAAGATATTCTCTATAAGGCTCAATCCTCTGTTCTTAACATGTCGCTAACGCGGGAAATGACAAATAGATAAATAAATAAATGAATATATATATATATATATATATATATATATATATATATATATATATATATATATATATATATATATATATATATATATATATATATATATATATATCAGTTTAAGCTGGGAGCAGGTGTTTTCTATAATGTACATAAACTTGAATAGAACAGCATAATTAGAGTTGATAATCGTCTTTCTTATGTTCTCTAATTTTCTCAGTATGATTCTACCACTAGGCCGGTGCTCAAACGCCAGTTCTCCAAAATTATCCATTCGATTTCAATCAAGCTTTCGCCTTTACAGAGGCATCATCAGGAATCTACAAAAAAAATAAAAACCTGCATCACATAACTTGTGTGTGTGTGTGTGTGTGTGTGTGTGTGTGTACTACCCCTCCTTATCACCACCCGTGAAGCAGTTGTACAGATATAAATAGCCTTCGTACCGCCTTAGGGATATGGCTAAGTATATCCTCCATATATCTCTCGGGGTGTGGGGTGTGTGGCGTTGGGTGTGGGTGTGCGAGGTGTGTGGCGTTGGGTGTGGGGGTGCGGGGTGTGTGGCGTTGCGTGTGGTGGTGCGGGGTGTGGGGTGAGGGGAAGCTATATGCTGAGCCTCACCCCTGCTCTGTAATATAAGGCAGACCGAGATATTAATCTCACCTTAAGTGTCACTTGGAACACCACACTAACCTGACTCACTCGGATCAGTGGCTTTCTTTGCCTCGTTTTTCTGAGCTCGCGAGGACGACGGTAGGACCTTAAAGGCCCCATGGTACGACCCGTACACACGACAGTACGACCCGTACACACGACGGTACGACCCAGACACACGACGGTACGACCCGCACACATGACGGTACGACCTGTACACACGACGGTACGACCTGTACACACAACGGTACGACCTGTACACAAGACGGTACGACCCGTACACATGACGGTAGGACCTGTATACACAACGTTACGACCTGTACACACAACGGTACGACCTGTACACACGACGGTACGACCTGTATACTCGACAGTACGACCCGTACACACGACGGAACGACCCGTGCACACGACGGTACGACCTGTACACACGACGGTAAGACCTGTACACACAACAGTACGACCTGTACACAAGACGGTACGACCCGTACACACGACGGTACGACCCGTACACACGACGGTACGACCCGTACACACGACGGTACGACCCGCACACACGACTGTACGACCTGTACACACAACGGTACGACCTGTACACACAACGGTACGACCCGTACACACGACGGTACTACCCGTACACATGACGGTACGACCTGTATACACAACGTTACGACCTGTACACACAACGGTACGACCTGTACACACGACAGTATGACCTGTATACACGACAGTAAGACCCGTACACATGACGGAACGACCCGTGCACACGACGGTACGACCTGTACACACGACGGTACGACCTGTACACACGACGGTACGACCCGTACACACAACGGTACGACCTGTACACAAGACGGTCCGACCTGTACACACGACGGTACGACCTGTACACACGAGAGTACGACCTGTACACACGACGGTACGACCCCTACACAAGACGGTACGACCCGTACACACGACGTAACGACCCGTGCACACGACGGTACGACCTGTACACACGACGGTACGACCCCTACACACGACAGTACAACCCTTACACACGACAGTACGACCTTTATACACGACAGTATTATTCTTATACAGGATGGTACGATCCATATACGCGATCTTTATACACGACGGTACGATCTTTTATTACAACGGTTTTATCCTTGAAGGTGATGGTGCGATCCTCAGTACGACGCGTCAGTACGATCCTGGAACACGAAGATGGAAGCCTTGTTGTATGATTGTCTGTATTACGACGAGACCCTGCGTGTTTGCGGGTCGTACTTTCCTGCATAATGGTCGTAGTGTAATGGGTCATACCTTCCTGTTCAAGTGTCGTACCGTCGCATCAAGGCGCCGTGCCGTCGGACGTCCTCATGGAGCAATACGGTTATGCTTGAGGGAGGGATGATGGGTTGGTTTGGGAGTTGATATATACTTTATTCTTATCTCTTATCTTTGACCTCCTGCGGTGCCCTCAGTCTTCATGGATAGTCTTCAGATATTCTCTCTTCACTGGATCGTTTGTAAATACCTTATCACTGAAGTATATTTAGATACTCTTCTTTCTTTATTCTGTCTCTAAATAGTGGGTGTTTGGTAGAGTACCTTATACATACTCTGTTCACTGGGTCATTTCCGGATTGTCTGATTTCCCTGGAGTATCTTTCGACATTTTGTGTCCGCGGAGAGTATGTGTGCGCGATCAGCCATGTGTCCAAGATATACGATTCCCTCACCAAGAAGGGGAGGCATTGCAACTGTGTGTTGACAAGTGCCAATGTGCCGACACAAGGAAGGGACGAGATGGCCTCCATCTCGATACAGGATGGTGGTGACATGATGATGGAGCTTCACTTGTGGGAAGGAGAGAGAAAGAGAAGATAAGGATCAAAGGATGGTCTCTATCACGAAGAAAAAAGATAATACTAAACAAAGAAAAAGATAAAACGAGAATAAAGACAAAAAGAAGGATATTAAGTAAAGGGAAGGAATAAGGAATCAAAGACTGGTCATGCAGGGCGACGATGTCGTGTTGGAGGGAAGGAGAAGATTATAATACCAACGCCAGATATTATTGTTAGGGAGAGAGTCGATGTAGACTCCCGAGAGCTGGCTGATTGTGTACCCCCACCACTAGCTAGACCACGCAAGACTCGGCAAGCTGCTGCGTCACATGATTAATGTGTGGCAATCGGCAACTCAAGGGTGGGCCATTTTGATAACTGCTTCTTTCCCTACACCTCGAAGCTTTGGAACTCTCTACCCTCATTTTAAAGGACAGATTTTTCATCTCCTCCAAAACTTTGTAAATACTTTACCTTGTCTTGTCTTTCTGCGCTTCATAATTCTCTTCATATTTCAGTTAAGGTCCAGCCTTGATGTGGACTGTGACTGTGACTGGAACCTTCAACATAAGAGAAAAATGATAAGTCCTCAGAGGGACACATTTTGCACGTAAGGCATCGTGGTTTAATTTCATGTATTCATATGATGTTCGTGATTTACTATCTACATGTTATATGACTTCTCGTGCTGTACAAACTATAAATTTTACGACTTTCGAGATTTACAACTCAAATATTCTTACGACACACGTAGTTTATACCCCACATGATCTCATGACATTCCTAGTTTACAACCCATATATTCTTATGACACATGTAGGTTACATCCCCTAAGCTCTTATAACATCCATAGGTTTTTCCTGATTTTCTTAATCCATTAAAAACTATTATAATGAGTGCTGAGTGAATGAGAAACGGCCATAACTCGCCTTGTTTGTTGTGTCTCGGATAGAGCGAAGCATCTCTGCGTTAAAGTTTGGCCAGTGGTATAATGTGAGCATGTTGGAAGAAATCGTGCACACGCATAGATCTGGCAGAATCCTCAAATGTTTCGAAAAATGTGGACAGATCTCGAAAAAATTTCTATTTCATTAATGAAATTTGCCAGTAAATTTAAGCAAGCTTCTTATTTATCATAAAACTCAGGTTTACAAAGGCCAAAAACCGTCAAAAAAAGGTCGAACCCGTGACTCTGGAATGGAAGATGTATTTGGAAACCATTGTGCCACGCCCATAAGTTCAGAACATGATATTAATCATGCAGTAATGTAAATAGTTTATCAATAATACAATAAGCTGAATATTATTTGAAAGTATCTCCCACACGAGTGGCTGGCGTTCCTTCATGTAACATCACCATGTGTAAACACCCACCACCCTAAACTAGAGACCCCTGTAGCTGAGTGATGTCTGGGGTTCAGTGGTCTCTCTAACCGGATGGTCTCTGTAGCAGAACGGTTTCTCATCTAGGTGGTGTCTGTAGGATGGTCTCTGTAGGCTGCGGTCTTAGTCTCTGCAGCAGGGTGTTCTCGGTAGCTCGGTGGCCTCTGTAGCTGAGTAGTCTCTGTAGTTGAGTGATCTCTGTGGCTGAATGGTCTCTGTAGCTGAGTGGTCTCTGTGGCTGAGCGGTCTCTGAAGCTGTGTGGTCTCTTAGCTGAGTGGTCTCTGTGGCTGAGTGGTCTCTGTAGCTGAGTGGTCTCTGTGGCTGAGTGGTCTTTGTAGCTGAGTGGTCTCTGTGGCTGAGTGGTCTCTGTAGCTGGGTGGTCTCTGAGCCTGAGTGGTCTCTGAGCCTGAGTGGTCTCTGTAACTGAGTGGTCTCTGTGGCTGAGTGGTCTCTGTAACTGAGTAGTCTCTGTAGAAGGAGAAGCGGTTGCTCATCATCAAGTGTGATGATGGGATGCAGTACATATTAACCAGAGAAGTAGACAGATAATTCAATTATTTTCAGCAATTTCTAAACCTTGTGATTCTTGTGTGATGTTTGGATGCTGAAGCTGCCATGTCCTCTCCTCCTTCATATAAAATTTCTTTTTCCCCGGGAATACATTTCGAAACCTTTTTAAAAAACCCTTGTAAGGATAAGTGATTTAATGTTTAATAACACGAACAGTTATAGACGCTGTCTAACAGAGTTGGCACAGATATTAACTGTTAAAGATGGTAATTACCCGTTAAATGCGGTTCTGATGTATACCAGTGCACTGAAAATTTAACATAGTCTAATCTTACACAATCTAGGTCTATGGTAGAGGCAATATAGAGTTATTCTGCTATCATAGATTTTGTTATCGGGGTTATACATCTTGCTATGACGACTCTATATCTTGTTATCGGGATCTGATATTCTGTTATCGCAGTCGTATGCCTTCATATCGGGGTAATATATGTTACTAGGGTATGTGTTTTCTCATCGGTGCCATGTACTTTATTATTGATATCATATGGCTTGTTATCGGAATAATGTATTTTGTTATCGGAGTCTTATATCTTGTTATCGGGGTAATATATCATGAAATTAAAATCATACAACATGTAATCCGATCAAATATCTTATTATCGGTAACAAAAACCTTGTTATCACTGTCACATATCTTGCATCGGGCCATGTGTCTTGTTATCGGGATCTTATATCTTCATCGCAGTCATGCATATCATTTTGTTAAGGTAGGGATCATATGTCTCTATCGGGGCATATCTGCTGTTATCGGGGCCACATGTTTTATTATCGGTCCGTATGTCTTCTCGTCGTACTTATATACTTTTCATCACGGCTGCTGTGCTACACGTCCATCACGCACGCTCATGCTGTGCTATAGAAACTCAGCCGATGCCATGATATCGGACAGAACTCACGCTGATGATATGTGCTATAGGCTATACCGAAGGACCAAAATTCACGCTTGTTTTGCTGTGCTATAGGACCAGCGCTCACTGCCTCTGCTGCATTACGGGACCAGTATTCACACTGATGCTGTGGTATAGGACCAGCACCCACGCTCTTGCTGTGCTATAGCTACTGCTGCTGTTCTATAGGACCAGCATCCATGTTGCTGCTGGCCCTGTGCTGTAGGGCTGCCACTCACACTACTGGGGCTATGCTATAGAAGCGGTACATAAGCTGCTGCTGCTGTGCTAGAGGACCAGCGACCACGTTGCTGTGTTATCATAGGACCAGCACGCACGCTCCTGCCGCTGTTGTGCTATAGCATGGCCGCTCACACTACTGCTGTGTTATAGCACTACCCCCTAGGGTGATGCTGTGTTGTAAGGCCATATATCACGCTGTGATTTTCGACCACTTCTCACGCTACTGATGTGACATAGGACGAGCAACCTGGCTATAGGACTGCAACTCATGCTACTGCTGTGACATAGGACCAGCAACTTGGCTATAGGACTGGAACTCACGCTACTGCTGTGCTACAGAAGGCTAGTGTTGCTGTTGGTGTAGCGTTAGTACAGGAGAGTTAGCATGGCTGGGCTGTACTGAGGCAAATGATGGGGACAGCGACCGTGGCACACCACGACACGCGTTCCTCACACGCTATACCTCACCTGAGCTACTACATCTCTGACTGACTGACTAAACCCTTGTGTCTCCCACCACCACCACCACCACTATCACCACCACCACCACCACCACCACTATCACCACCACCACCAACACCACCACTATCACCACCACCACCACCACCACTATCACCACCACCACCATCACCACCACTATCACCACCACCACCATCACCACCACTATCACCACCACCACCACCACCACCACTATCACCACCACCACCACCACTATCCCCACCACCACCAACACCACTATCACCACCACCACCATCACCACCACCAATATAACTACCAACACCACCACTACTATTACCACCACCACCACCATCGCCATCACCACCACTATCACCCTCATCACCGTTATCCACACTATCACCACCACTAGCACCATCACTACCACCACCACTATCACCACCACTATCATCCCCACTATCACCATCACCACCATTACTACCACCACCACTATCATCCCTACTATCACCATTACCACCAACACCACCACCACCGCCTTCACCATTATCACCACCACCACCACTACCAACACTATGACCACCATCACCACCACTACCACTATCACCATCACCACCCCTAACACCACCACCACCACCACTATTATCACCATTATCACCATTACCACCACTACCACCACCACCATCGCCATCACCACCACCATTATCACCACCAGTATCACCATCACCACCACCACCACCACTATTATCACCATTATCACCATTACCACCACTACCACCACCACCATCGCCATCACCACCACCATTATCACCACCAGTATCACCATCACCACCACCACCACAACCGAGGGTAATGAACCAACAACCTTAAGCTCCAACAGTGGATGTCTCACCTTGTCTTGTAGTAAAAGGCTCGCCTCATCCTCCACGTTTTCCTCATTTCTCTTCACATTATCCTTTAAACCTGGCGACCCCCCCCTCCCCCCCTCCCCCCCCCCCCCTCCCACACTCGATCATCCCCCCACTGTCTCAGGCCCTCCTCTCCCCCACCCCCTTACAAGCCACACACTTTGGCAGCAGCGTAAGTGGAGGGGGCAGTGGTGGTGGAGGGAAGGGTGAGCTGTGGTAGGGAGGGGATGGGTGGAGGGAGAAGAACAGGTGTCCCTGCCTATTGTGGTGCAAGATGGATGTTTCCTCCAGTTATATATTGCATTAAACACAACCTTGTTGACGCCTGCCTCGCCCTAGGGGGTGGGTGTGGTGTGACTAGTGCGGAGGTGTGGAGGTTGCTTGGAGGAGGAGGAGGAGATAACGACCCCACCTCCCCCTACCACGTCACGAGGAGGGACACGGCTTGCTAGGATTTGTTTCGAGGGACATCGAAGGATTCATACGGCTTCCTCTCTCTCTCTCTCTCTCTCTCTCTCTCTCTCTCTCTCTCTCTCTCTCTCTCTCTCTCTCTCTCTCTCTCTCTCTCTCTCTCTCTCTCTCTCTCTCTCTCTTTTGAGTTTGTTGCAAAGTAAAACAACTATAGCGGTCTCGCAAATTGTGTACATATATACATACATCCATCCATACATACATGCATACATATGTATAAAAACGGGGTTGTCTCGTCTCGTGGTTGGCGGACGTCCTAACCGGGCGAGACCAAGCCGTCCGCTTTCAGAGAGGAGGGAACCTCCACCAGACTACCCCCTCACTTGCAGTGTCCCACAGGGCGCCAAGACGGGGTCGCTCAGCTTCCTCATCCTAATTAATGACGGTCTGAGGGACACAGACCAACGCTGCAGGTATGAAGACGACCCCACCCACCTGCGGCGTCATTAACAATAACAATGATGCTTTCAATGGCCTTCAGGACCTCATCAACAACTTTCAGGAGTGGGCTACCATCAGCGACGTCGCCATCAATCACACAAAAACTTTGATGATACACACTTAGCTGGGTGCACACACCTTCATGCCCCTGGACGTCACAACAGGACCTGATGTCCCCCGACAGGTCAAAAACTTCAAACTTCTAGATGTCACTATAGAGTCTTTAGTGACATCCAGAAGTTACACTGTCATCTGTAGTAGAGGTGACAGTTGAAACTGGAGGAGTCATGTCAGCACCGTCGTCAAATCCTGCTCATGTCTTTTCTACCGACTGAGATGACGAGGCGTCCCATCATGTGAACTTACATATGTCTAGACCTTCATTCTACCTCAGCTCACTCATACCTTCCCAGTCTGGTCACTCCTCCCTTATAGATACACAGAGGGATCAGCTGGAACGAGTGCAAAAATCGAGCGTGCAGAATCCTCCTGGTCCCCTCTAACACTATCTACCAAGAAGACTTCATCTCGTTGAAGAACCTGTCCACATTCGACTGAGAGCGACAGTTCACCCGGCAGTTTGGCAATAAACTGCTGACACTCGCCCATCGTCGAGACCTCCTCACCCCCGCCACCCCATCCTCAAGTCCCGTCGTCCGTCAACCAGTCAGAGCTCGTACACACATGTATGACAACACTCCGATACTTACCATTGTGAACGTCATAAACAATCCATGAACAAAGTGTTTAGCTATACAGGTAAACAGCTCAGTTATCGCCTAGATAAGCTATGTGGTTATGTCCGTTACTGTATTATCATAACTCATTCAGCATCTAACTATTCATCACTTATCGTTCAGCATCTAATTATTCATCACTTAATGTTCAACTAATCATCATTAAGTACATAATGCAAAAAATAAATATAGTATTTACACCGTAAATCTTCCTGTATATCTGCCACTCTGTAAATGTACCTCACTCATGAGCTTGTCCAGTGTATGAAACATCCAGCCTCACCGGGATCTTAAGCTATTTTATGACTGGTTCATTATACACTAATATGGCCATTATGACCTCCCAACCCTGTAATATCGCAACTAATCTTTTTTCTTTTTCTAACAGAATGGCCGCGTAAATTTAATAAACCGTTCATTACAACTATCATTTTGTTATTATATAAAACACACACACACACACACACACACACACACACACACACACACACACATATACCTCCCAGATTCAAACAAACCCTAACCACCTACATACAACCATAAGCGAATCAGGCAACTGCGATAGGCTGGTGCTGGGGGAAACGGGTGATGGGATAGGCGGACGATGGGAGACGCGGTTGGCGGGATAGGCGGGTGATGGGAAAGGCAGTTGATGGGAAAGGCGGGTGATGGGATAGGCTGGTGATGGGACAGACGTGCTGGGAGAGGTGGATGAGAGGCGGGCGATGGAGAAGCGACTGGGAAATGCGGGCAGGAGAGTGGTGGGAGAGGTTGGTGGGAGAGGCTAGTGCTGAGAGAGGTGGGTGCCGGGAGAGACAGCTGGGAGAGACGGGGGCTGAGAGAGGTGGGTGCAGGAGAGCTACTCACCACAACACACGTGTCTGGGTAAGTTGGCAGTGTCGTGGCCACAATATCTATTTGTAGCAATGTTGTCTCCTGACACCTGACGGTGTAGTCCAGTGTGTGTGTGTGTGTGTGTGTGATCACTATTTGTTTGTTACGGTGAGAGAATTTTACACTCGTGTTGTCCCGTCTCTTAACTTTGTGTGTGTGAATATATATATATATATATATATATATATATATATATATATATATATATATATATATATATATATATATATATATATATATATATATATATATATATATATATATATACACTCAGGTTTAATCTAAGCACACTAATCATCAACCAGCCACAAATGGGGGGATGAACAGCCGGGTTGGCCATTAGCCGGTTGCTCTGTCCGGAACTCGAATTGGGACCCATGAGATTAGCGGATCGCAACGCTTGCGCCACACTACAAAGGCTTGTGTGTGTGTGTGTGTGTGTGTGATTACTATCTGTTGTGCTATGTAGAGAAAATCTTACGCTATCGTAAATCATCTGTTAACCAAGTATACATGTATCATGGCTTTACTCCTGGATGCACACACACACACACACACACACACACACAAGGGTAAGATAAGCTATGTACCCATATATCAACCAGCCTCAAGGGGAGGATGAACGGCTGGGTTAGATGTGGGCTGAGAAGTGTGCACGACCTCGGGTGGTCCCATGTTGACGCATGATGAGTGTGGGATTAATCTATCACTCCTGTGGAGGCGACAAGCCTAGATATAAGACCTTGCAGGCAAATACTAGGCACATAGTGGGCACTTGTGTCTTGCAGGACGCGTTATGACTTGTGACACGGAGACATTTGAGGAATGTCCAGGACAATGTGATTTAGCTCCCACAGAGGGAGGGTAGTGTACAAGAATTACATCCAAATCATTATGTTCAGTAGGTGGTGACTTAGTGTAACCAGCGGCTCTTCCTGTGGTAGGAGGCCTCTGACAAGTGGGACGCTCGAGGTTGTAGTGTTGACGGGCGTTAACGCTGGGACGTTGACAGAGTTAGCAGGATGAGGTACGCGGGTCATATCTGCACCCCAAGGACTAACCTATTGAAAGAAGAGACAGCATTATGTCCACGGATTATAAGTCCACGAGCAGCAAAAAATAAATGGAAAGAGCCAAAAAAGGATGGAACAATGATATTACCAGAGTTGAGTGGGTTGAACTACGAGGAGAGGTGAGGAAAACCCTGAGTCTGTCTATACTGGAAAAGGGAAGGTCTGAGGGCTAAACGTAAACTCCTAAGAGGTCAGGAAGACATATACAGAGAACAGTAGTTTGATTCTAGACGAAAGTCCAGATAATGATAAGGGCACAACTGGAGGTTAGGCAAGGGAAGTAAGTAAGCATTTCTTTCAGCAAAAGACTTGCGGACGCGCAGGACAAACAAAGCCGAGAGGAAATAAAAAGGAAAACCATTAGACAAAGCAAAAACTCGAGTTTTGACAAAGAAAACTGGGATAAAAGGCGGTGACCCAGGTGTGTAAAGCTCTCTTCTGGTAGTCATGAATAGGCAATACACACACACACACACACACACACACACACACACACACACACACACACACACACATACTAACACAAGCCGTAATGTAATAATCAGCGTTTGAAATTCGAACTTGGTATTACACAGGGCGATGTTCTCATCCTCTTTCTAATGTCCGTATACACCGCCTGCTCTTTCTCTTACCTGATATCCGCGGTACCACAGTTACCTGTCATGCAGAGGATATCTGCATTCACTCTGACTCGCCTAAAGACCTTCAGTGTCCCCTCAACATATTCTTTGTGGTGTCATCCTTCCCTAATATAAGAGTAGGATCTCCCCCGTAATCTAGGGACGCTCCCAAAACTCGCTGTGGGAGGCAGTGTTACCCCTGTGTCTCCGCTGTACCAAGGCTCACCTATACTGACATCTCCAGCCACATCTGCACGACAATGTGTTCATCCCGTCATCCGTGACTCTTTAAATAGACGACAGCGACACCTAACCCGTCGCATGTGGCTCACCAACAATGCTGCCGAGATATCTATCCATCTATCTCCGATCTGTTGTCAACTACGTTCCTCCTGTTTTATGTCAGGTCTCCGAGACATTCCTGGCTTCCCTTGAAAAGTATCAAGATGAGATTCATTCCTGACCATTCCACTTCCAGGGTAGTTAACATGTAAACTAATATCACCCTTATTCTCCTTGTTGAGAGAGTATATGCTATTATCTCCTACTTCAACGTTCATATGTCTTCACTCTCCCCATCTTATCCCTCATTCTTCTTATGATGATTACCTCCCTCAATCGAAATGCACCTCGGCCTCTAGTTCGGACGGTCGGTTTCATACACTCGAAGGTAGTTTCCTCTGTGCTTCAGAATTTTGATGCTGATGCGCCTGTAGCAGTGGTTGATCATGTCTACATTATCAACTTCATTATTGACGCTACATTGGCTCTTTCCCATTCTCTTTCCTTACATGACCGACAATACGGGATATCCCGAATAAAAAGCAATAAAGTACAAAAAAAAATATGAATTTGAGGTAAGTGTTTGGAGAACTGATTCTTAAAGGTGGAAAGTTGTAATACGAAAGGAATGACGGGAAAAGAATTCCACATCTTTGCTGTTCAAGAAAGGACGAGGCATCATAATAGTCATTCCTCGTATGACTTGGTTTTCACACAGACTCTGTGTGAAGCAGCAGCAGCAGCAGTAGCAAGGTCTGTGTGTGTGCGTGTGTGTGTGTGTGTGTGTACCACGGGTCCTAGTCTTAGTGGCAAGAGCACAAATAGACACTTCATGAGAGCAGTGGTTGAAATACTCCTTGTAGAACAGCGAGATGGTTGTAACTACTCTGGACTGAGATAGACAGTTGAAGGAAGGTTGAGAAAGTTACGAAAGAAGAAGGAAGAAGGAAGATATATGATGAGTAGAGTCGAAGTGGCTGATCTGAAGAGAAGTAGCAAATGGCACTTATACCTATGATAACGGCGCCTATACTTATGATCAAGGCAGCTATACCTGTAATTACGGCACTTAACCTATAATTAACCTCTTATAATCTCGGCGACTTTATCTATAATTACGGCACCTATACTCTATAATTACGGAACATATACCCCATAGTTACGGCACCTATACCCATGATTACAGCACCTTTTCCTATGATTACGACACTTATGGCTATAATATAGGTACCTATACCTATGATCACGGCATCTATACCTATGATTACGGTAGCTCTGACAATGAGGTCAACATTCTAAGTCCGCTTTTCGATCAGCTTCCTATACATCAGTAAGTCTTTGTAGCGACGATACATCAACTTCAGTTACACTGCCTTTTCGACCAGACGACTGGGATGTACCACACACATCTGAGGATGGTTGTGGTTTGTTCTCTGCCAGTGGATCTGAAAATCTCTTCGTTGGAACACCACTGCCACACGGGGTAAGTGTTTCATCAACCAACTGGTCTTCCTGTCTATTATCGGGATCCTTCAAATGAAGAAGAGCCCTGGTAATCTCCACAGTGGCCTGGTCTTTTGTGGCAATGTTCTGTAGTACGTTTATCCCGCATGGTATTTTATGTGGTGTCAAAAGGCTTAAACTCATTAAAGCTCGTATTACATTCTCTCTCTCTCTCTCTCTCTCTCTCTCTCTCTCTCTCTCTCTCTCTCTCTCTCTCTCTCTCTCTCTCTCTCTCTCTCTCTCTCTCTCTCTCTCTCTGCGGCATCTGGGTTAATTTTTTTCCACATTTTTTTTCCTTTGTCATCATCATTATATTGTCTCTCCTGTCTACAACGAAAGTAACATTTCTGAAACAACTTGGCAGCTGTAGATCATGAAATATGAGTAGGGCCTCAATAATGATGATGGCAAGAATCTAAATAGGCTTCAGGCTATTGCTTTTTAGTTTCTCTTTATTTGAAGGTAACACCATCATATTTGGCTTGGGAACGATGATTTCTTGATCCAGCAGATCTAAATTACGAAAAATACACTTGTTCTCAAAGTAGTCGGCATTCTCATTAGAAAATGGGACTAAACTGAGGAAGTAATTAAGTTTTTGCACTATTGTGTTTCAGCAGGCTACTGAGGAGGAGGGGAGGGAGGAGTGAGGTGTACGGCGGGATCACTGACGTCAGATGGAACAGAGTCAAAGGCTGAGGAAAGGAGAACGTTAAATGTAAGAGAGAATACACCCTTGAGGGAGACCGCTGTTGATGGGATAAGAGAGGGAGAAATGGAGAGAGGGAGAAATGGCTGCTTCTATGAGTACAGTCATGGACCGATCACCATGGAAGCTACGCATTAGAATACAGAGAAACAGAAAAGTCAAATAAAGGAAGTTTAGAGAGAAGAATCTTTTGCCCAATCTCATCAGATGTCCAGGTGATGTCGAGGGTCATGACAAAAGATTCAACAAAATCCCTGAAGAAGGAAGACGGGAGGTGAGTCACAATAAAAGAAAATATCACCAGCAGACTTTACGTCTCGAAGTGTTTAAGAAAATGAAGGTTAAGCAAGGACGATGGTAGGAGGGGTTCGAACAGTCTCCTTTTTCAGAGATGAGCTGCATCAAGGAAAGCTTCCAAGAAGGGAAAGTTTGGGTATTCCGACAGTGACGACATTGGCGAGCAAGACCTGGCTAGGAGGTGCACTCCTTTAAAACATGAGGTGGTGCTCCATCTGGACCTTGCGCCTTGCCCAGTTGCGGACGGAAGAATTCCTGGAAGACTTTACACAAAGATTATTCAGGATAAAGCATAGGCTCAGTGGGAGGACGACTAAGTAATAAATCGTTCAGTAGCTAGAGAATAACGTGCCTGAAAGAGCGGTTTTATCATAAGAATTAGTTATATATTGATGAAGTCAGAAGAGAGGAAGAAATGTTGGACAAAGAAAAGATGTTAGAGATGCTATTGTTTGAGGGGCAGAGTGATTTATCTGTCAAGAGAGTCAGATCAATACACTTTCTTTTTATGACTTGTGCTTGACTCTACGAATCACAGCTTTGTGATCATTCTGAGCAGATGTAAACGATGATTGAGATTCATGAGACGAGGAGTGCTTGCTTCCTGGCTCAATAAGCTTTGTCCCCGACGCGACGGGCTTAAGAAGAAGAGCGATCAAGCCACGTTTTCTTTTTTAGGAGAAAAATCTCGTTGATGAAGGAACGTAGTTACTGACCTGCAGCCGAGATAACTTCCGCCATATAGTCACCAGAGCTGCAAAATTATGACCACTGAATGTTCCCATGTACCAAGGCTGGAATTTCGAGGATATGGCGGATGGTCGTGCCAAGTTAAACGTGATAGATAGGATTGTGATCGAAAGACCTTAAGACGACAGAAATGGCACATGTATACTAAGAAGTATCATAGGTGAGAAATGAGGTCGAGTATGCCGGGACAGTGATCATGAAGGTCGGGAACTCGTGTAAGGCGTTTCATCATTTGTTTTCAGGTCATTAAGGACGGAAAAAGAAAGACCCTCGACTCCACTGGAATTCCTATGTCGAGCCTAAGCGAGATTGGTGGTGGACATTGAATTCCCCTGCGTATATGAATTCAGGTTATAGATATGAAAAGAGGTATGTCTCGTGGTAGGAAGTACAAATAGTCGAAGATGTGCACGTAGCTGGAGGAACAGAGGGAAAACGCACAGCAGATAAAAGCAGAATTATAGAGAGTAAAGAAGTTTTGAACCAGATTTCTTCAGGGTTGGGAGACTCAAAATTCATAAGATAAGGAACGTGAGTTGCAGTGCTACAGTAAGCACAAACACCGATCTTTGAGCGTATGCGATGTAGATATTACTGTTGGAGATCTGATAGTCTTGAAGAGAGGTAGCGTTAGAGTACCGGGATGTAGAGAGAAGCAGCAGATCAGAGGAGGAGGAAGAGGGACTATTGTTAAGGAAGAGGGAAGGTTGAACAAGACACCATAGATGTTGCAGAAATATGGAGCCAGGTGTGAGAGTAGTGTCGAAGGAAATGTGGTGGATTCCAGTCACTAGATTACGATGAAGGGGACCCTCTACGCACCCCCTACTCACGGAGGGAGTATCCATGCAAGACCACAGACGGATTAAAAAGGGTTTCCGTGTACTGACGAGTAGAAATAATGAGTGATGCCATGGGGGCCTGTGTGGGTTCAGACTCCTCATTTCTACATGATGTGTTTCAATATTCTCCAAGGCGTCGTTCCTCTTCCCTGGCTTGCAGGAGCGGTACCCCTGGATCTCTGAAGGTAAACATAACCTGAGCCTTTGCACTCAACTTATCACCCTCGTCTCCATCAGTAGCTTCCCCTTCTGAACAAATTAATCTAATCATTTGGTCCTTTCCAGTTAATTTGTCCATCATAAGCTTCTGAAAATTAGTTTTGGATGTTATGTTTCGCTCATCCTTCACTCGCTCATCCCTTCTTGTCCTAAAGTAGTCCCTTCTGACCTTGTCCTGAATAGCTCCTTCTGACCTTTTCCCGAAGTAGACCCTTCTGACCTTATCCTGAAGTAGTCCCTTCTGACCTAGTCCTGAAGTAGTCCCTGCTGACCTTGTCCTGAAGTAGTCCTTTCTGACCTAGTCCTGAAGTAGTCCCTTCTGACCTTGTCCTGAAGTAGTCCCTTCTGATATTGTCCTAAAGTAGTTCCTTCTGACATTGTCCTGAAGTAGTCCCTTCTGATATTGTCCCAAAGTAGTCCCTTCTGATATTGCCCTGAAGTAGTAACTTCTGATATTGTCCTGAAGCAGTCCCTTCTGACCTTGTTCTGAAGTAGCTGCTTCTGACCTCGTCCTGAAGTAGACCCTTCCGACCTCTCATCCGCCACAAACATGTTGACATGTGTTTCCTGTATCTCTTCCATATTGTGTGCCTGTAATGCTTCCTGGCTTTACTACATCTCCTGTTGACTTTAAGTGTGTGTGTGTGTGTGTGTGTGTGTGTGTGTGTGTGTGTGTGTGTGTGTGTGTGTGTGTGTGTGTGTGTTTGTGTGGAGGGGAAGCTGGTGCAGGATTATTGTGCTGGAGTCATGAGTTATGTTGCTGTGTTTGTGACGTTGGCCTCTTTTTTCTTTCTCTCGCATTTTTACTTGTCATTCTTTTTTAGATATTTGGAAATTTCCTCTGTTTACACGCCTCTCTCTCTCTCTCTCTCTCTCTCTCTCTCTCTCTCTCTCTCTCTCTCTCTCTCTCTCTCTCTCTCTCTCTCTCTCTCTCTCTCTCTCTCTCTTTCTCTCTCTCTCTCTCTCTCTCTCTCTTACTGATTTCCTCACCCTCTCCCTCACGTTTTCTGAACCAGTTCCCCCATAGAATACGCCAATCAACATATACAGCCTCTCGACTGATAGGAAAAAAAAATGGATGAATCTCAAACACCCCCTCCCCACACACACACACACACACACACACACACACACACACACACACACACACACACACACACACACACACACACACACGAGTGTAGAACAAAGTCGCTTTATCTTCCCAAACACGAATCACACTTCCTGACAAAGAAAAACATCTTCTATATAATTTTGGTTCATTTTCCTAGGCACGTGGACCACTTAGCAGACGCCTGAGCCACTGGTGAAACATACTGGGTTACGCTGCTCCCAGCAGCAGAGCAGGGCAGCCCACGTCACCCACAAACCCAAAGTTCATTTCCTGGGGAGATGTTTAGTGGTGGCGTCCCCCCGGCCTCCAGCCTTGAGTCATCTCCCCTCCTCTTTTTATCGTGTGTTATCAAATGTGATACTGCAAAGCCTTCTGCCTCTGTAGGTTTACATGTTTATATTAGATAGTTACATACATTTCTGTTGAGGGATTCATATACACAAGTAACATACATATATATATATATATATATATATATATATATATATATATATATATATATATATATATATATATATATATATATATATATATATATATATATATATATCCATAAAATAAATCAAACAACCGTGGAGACATCACGCACTCCTGCCGACATTCACTGAGAACCAATCACTTTCCTCTCTTCCTATTCTTACACATGCCTTACATCCTCGATGAAAACATTTCACTGCTTTTAGCAACTTGCCTCCCACACCATATATTCTTAATACCTTCTACAGAGGATCTCTATCAACTCCATCATATGCCTTCTCTAGATCCATAAATGCTACATACAAATCCATCTGTTTTTCTAAGTATTTCTCACATACATTCGTCAAAGCAAACACCTGATCCACACATCCTCTACCACTTCTGAATCCACACTGCTCTTCCCCAATCTGATGCTCTGTACATGCCTTCACCTTCTCAATCAATATCCTCCCATATAAATTTCCAGGAATACTCAACAAATATATAACTGTGATTTGAACACTCACCTTTATCCCCTTTGCCTTTGTACAATGGCACTATGCATGCATTCCTCCAATCCTCAGGCACTTCACCATGAACCATACATATAGTGAATGTCCTTACCAACCAGTCAACAATACAGTCACCCCCTTTTTAATAAATTTCACTGCAATACCATCCAAACCCGCCGCCTTACCGGCTTCCATCTCCCGCAAAACTTTTACTACCTCTTCTCGGTTTACCAAACCATTCTCCCTGAACCTCTCACGTCCCACACCACCTCGACCAAAACACACTATATCTGCCACTCTATCATCAAACTCATTCAACAAGCCATCAAAATACTCACTCCATCTCCTCCTCACTTCACCGCTACTTGTTATTACCTGCCCATTAGAAAAACAGATAGATCTGTATGTGGCATTTATGGATCTATAGAAGGCATAAAAAAAGAGTTGATACAGATGCTCTGCGGAACATATTAAGAGTATATGGCATTGCAGGTGAGTTGCTAGAAGCAGTGAAAAGTTTTTATCTAGGATGTAAGGCATGTGTACGAGTAGGAAGAGAGGAGAGTGATTGATTCCCGGTGAATGTCGGTTTGCGGCAGGGGTGCGTGATGTCTCTATGGTTGTTTAATTTGTTTATGGATGGGATTGTTAGGGAGGAGAATGAAAGAGTCTTGGAAAGAGGGGCAAGTGTGCAGTCTGTTGTGGATGAGAGAGCCTGGGAAGTGAGTCAGTTGTTGTTCGCTGATGATACAGCGCTGGTGGCTGATTCGGGTGAGAAATTGCAGAAGCTGATGACTGAGTTTGGTAAAGTGTGCGAAAGAAGAAAGCTGAGAGTAAATGTGAATAAGAGCAAGGTTATTAGGTACAGTAGGGTTGAGGGACAAGTCTATTGGGAGGTAAGTTTGAATGGGAGAAACTGGAGGAAGTGAAATGTTTTAGATATCTGGGAGTGGATTTGGCAGCGGATGGAACCATGGAAGCGGAAGTGAGTCACTGGGTGAGGGAGGGGGCGAAAGTTCTGAGAGCGTTGAAAGATGTGTAGAGGGCGAGAACATTATCTCGGAAAGCAAAAATGGGTATGTTTGAAAGAATAGCGTTCCAACAATGTTATATGGTTGCGAGGCGTGGGCTATAGATAGAGTAGTGCGGAGGAGGGTGGATGTGCTGGAAATGAGATGTCTGAGGACAATATGTGGTGTGAGGTGGTTTGATCGAGTAAGTAATGAAAGGGGAAAGAGAGATGTGTGGTAATAAAAAAAGTGTGGTTGAGAGAGCAGAAAAGGGTGTTTTGAAATGGTTTGGTCACATGGAGAGAATGAGTGAGGAAAGATTGACAAAGAGGACATATGTGTCAGAGGTGGAGGGAACGAGAAGTGGGAAACCAAATTGGAGGTGGAAAGATGGAGTGAGAAAGATTTTGAGAGATCGGGGCCTGAACATGCAGGAGGGTGAAAGGCATGCAAGGAATAGAGTGAATTGGTCGACGTGCTATCAGTGGATTGAACCAGGGCATGTGAAGCGTCTGGGGTAAACCATGGAAAGTTTTGTGGGGCCTGGATGTGGAAAGGGAGCTGTGGTTTTGGTGCATTATACATGACAGCTAGAGATTAAGTGTGAACGAATGCGGCCTTTGTTATCTTTTCCTAGCGCTACCTTGCGCGCATGCGGGGGGAGGAGGTTGTCATTTCATATGTGGCGGGGTGGCGACGGGAATGAGTGAAGGCAGCAAGTATGAATTATGTACATGTGTATGTATGTATGTGTATCTGTATGTATATATAAGTATACGTTGAAATGTATAGGTATGTACATGTGCGTTTGTGGACGACACGCAGGGAATACGTGGGAAGTATATATATATATATATATATATATATATATATATATATATATATATATATATATATATATATATATATATATATATATATATATATATATATATATATATATATTTGGAGGAAGTGGAAGACACGTGTATGAGAATGGATCTGGGTGTAGGTGTTAAGAAATGTATAAAAAGTAAGAGTGAAACAATTTGATAGACATTGGCATACTAAGATGGTATGAGGAAGAAATCGAAGACCCATAATCTTACCATCAAATTCCTTTTGTCTTTAAAAAAGAATAAAGGCTTCGACAATCTTGATCATTTTCCTTCACTTTTTTCTCCTTCATTCCCAGTGTACACACAAGTTTTTCAATCTTACCCCTTCACCATTTCCCTAATGCATGGTTGAAATATTAAACCAAGAAGCTGTGTGCTTATTCTCAGCGGATCAGACAGGTGGGTTTGAATCCTTTCCAAAGCTTATCTATAATCGATGCCCCCTCCGCTAAAGCTTCCAGAATTCTTCTAACAGAAATAAGACTTCCTTTGTCACCTTTTCATTTCTTCCCTCTGTGATGCGCGGCCACTGGGAGGAATACGATAGTCCCTTGGAGAGTAGGTGAACCGCTTTTGTTATCAACTTCGGAAGGGAGTACACACACACACACACACACACACACACACACACACACACACACACACACACACACACACACACACACACACACACACGAACAAACAGTAGGGTCTCTGCGGTGTAGTGGTTAGCGCTACTGACTGTGAGTGAGCACTGGCCTGCCCAGAGTTGGACCCGTTTCTGTATGAATCCTGGGCGTGGCAGTCGGCCTACATCCAACCCAGGTGTTCATCCTCCCCTCGGGGCTGGTCGATAAATCGGTACCTGGCATACATACAAGGGAACACATGTGTAAAACTTCTTCCCTGTAATATGGCAATAATAACCTCACACAGACATACACCTTCCACCCATCCATGTACTCATGGCCTGACTTTGCTAGGGTAGATCTCATAGCTTCGCAGATCGCATTTGCAAGTTCACAACAATAGTAAGTGACATACTCTTAAGAACCTTTTTGATACCCTGTTAAGTTCACAGCAGTCGTTCTAGATATACCGGTAACATCACAACAGTCACTGCAATCTTGTGATGTGGGCGGTACTTACAGAGAAGGAGTGCAGATGAATGGGGGATGTATAGGAGAAAGCGGCAGGTGGCCAAAAGGAAGGCGGTGGGATCGAAATAGAGAGCAAATGAGAGATGGGGTGAGTTAATATCGGTAAACTTTGAGGTGAATAACTTGTGCGAAAAACAAGAGAACAACCAGGAACGTCAGTAAAAGATACAAAAAGGGGAAGTGGTAACAGGTAGTGAGAAGGTGGAGAGAGAAACTTGAAAGACTGATAATGTTTGATGAAAGAGTGGCACATAAGGGGTGTTTGGGTCGGGATGGTATGCGGAGTGAGAGTCACGGTGAGTGGTTTCGTAAAAAGAGAAAAGGTGGTGAAAGTGTTACGTAAGATGAAAAATGTCATTACGGCGTGTTTGCCGTTGAATTTATTAAAAAGAGGGAGAGAGGGGGGTTCCTGTGCTGGTGACTGGTTTGTCAAGGTTTTCATTGTATATATGAATCATGGTAAGATGCCCGAGGATTGGCGAAATGCATGTGTAATGCCATTGTATAACGGCATAGAGGATGAGTGTTCAAACTACATCAGTATTGGTTTCCTGAGTGTGCCAGGTGAATTGTATGGAAGGGTGGTGATTGAAAGAGTGATGACATGTACAGAGCATCAGATTGGGGAGGGGCAGCGTGGTTTTAGAAGTGTTAAAGGATTTGCAGATCAGGTGTTCACTTTGAAAGATATGAGTGAGTAGTATTTAGAGAAACGGTTTGACTCCTTTGTAGCATTTATGGATCTCGAGAAAGCATATGATGCGGTCGAAGGAGATGCCCTGTGGAAGATCTTAAGAATATAGTGCGTGTGAGGAAAGCTGCTAGAAGCAGTGAAAAGTTTTTTTCAAAGATGTATGGAATGTATTCGAGTAGAAAGAGAAGAGAGTGAATGGTTCCAATGAAAGTTGATCTGTGGCAGAGGTGTGTGATGTCACCATGATTATCAAATTTTTTTATGGATAGGATGGTGAGAGAGGTAAATGCAAGAATCCTGGAGAAGGACAAGTATGCAATCTGTAGGGGATGAAAGGCCTGCCTTGGAAGTAAAACAATTGTTAATTGCTTAAGATACTGAACTGGTGGCTGATTCGAGTGAGAAACTGCGGAAGTTGGTAACTGGGTTTTGAAGGATGTGTAAAAGGAGATGTGTATAAAAGCAAGTTAATAGGTTTAGCCTAGTTAAGGGGTAAGTTCATTGGGGTGTGAGAATGAATGGAGAAACACTGGAAGAAAAATGTTTTCGACGCCTGGGAGTGGGCATGGCAGGTTCTGGGAGCACTGAAGAATATGCGGAAAGACAGAACGTTATCTGAGAGAGCAAAAATGGGCATGTTTAGAGGTATGGTGAATCAGAGAAGACTGCAGATACTAGAAGCCGTTTATATCGGAGAGAAAGCACCTGTCATCCAGACAAACATGACCACAGCTCTTTGATGGCCCGCCAATAGGACGTAGACCTAATACAGTTTTAGGACGGATTGGATATGTCATTGACCCACCACATGTTAATGAGTCCGCCATTTCCGGACAGCAGGAACGTGGTCCTGGGTTACAAAGGTCAAAGGTCAGAGAGAATCAGACGAGCCCAGCCTAACCCCAGCTCCGCATCCGAAGAGCAAAGGTCGTGCTTGGCCCTAAATAGTGTATTTAGTTATGAACTTTCTGTATTCCTACCTCGTGTAATATTGTACTTTTGTGTTTTCCTCAGTTGTAAGTTTTTCTATTTTTCTGTTTCCATGTGTCGTATTCAGAATGTAACTCATTCTACTCTTCACGATATTGTTTATTTGTTTCACTTTTAACGTTTTCCCTTACTTTCATGTACTATGCGCTGTGCATTTTTTTTTAGAATGTTTTTATATTTTGTTTGTGTTTTACATATCATATCTAAGTTCTGTGAAGCAGTTTTTTTCTCTTTCTGTAGATTCCTGATAATGCTTCTGTGAAGGCGAAAGCTTGTTTGAAATAAATGGACAACTATGGACAACTGGTGTTTGAGCACCCACCTAATGGTAGAATAATACTGAAAAAATTAGAGAACATAAGAAAGAAGATAAATTACGCTAAATATGCTGTAGTATTCAGTTTTATGTGCATTAGAGAAAACCTGCTACCAGCTGACACAAATATATATGCATATATATATATATATATATATATATATATATATATATATTTTTTTTTTTTTTTCAAACTATTCGCCATTTCCCGCATTAGCGAGGTAGCGTTAAGAACAGAGGACTGGGCCTTTTTCGGAATATCCTCACCTGGCCCCCTCTGTTCCTTCTTTTGGAAAATTAAAAAATATATATATATATATATATATATATATAGAAAAAAAAAAAAAAAAAAATATATATATATATATATATATATATTTTTTTTTTTTTTTTTTTTTTTTTTTTATTTGTGGCTGTCTCCCGCGTTTGCGAGGTAGCGCAAGGAAACAGACGAAAGAAATGGCCCAACCCCCCCCCCCCCCCATACACATGTACATACACACGTCCACACACGCAAATATACATACCTACACAGCTTTCCATGGTTTACCCCAGACGCTTCACATGCCTTGATTCAGTCCACTGACAGCACGTCAACCCCTGTATACCACATCGCTCCAATTCACTCTATTCCTTGCCCTCCTTTCACCCTCCTGCATGTTCAGGCCCCGATCACACAAAATCTTTTTCACTCCATCTTTCCACCTCCAATTTGGTCTCCCTCTTCTCCTCGTTCCCTCCACCTCCGACACATATATCCTCTTGGTCAATCTTTCCTCACTCATTCTCTCCATGTGCCCAAACCATTTTAAAACACCCTCTTCTGCTCTCTCAACCACGCTCTTTTTATTTCCACACATCTCTCTTACCCTTACGTTACTTACTCGATCAAACCACCTCACACCACACATTGTCCTCAAACATCTCATTTCCAGCACATCCATCCTCCTGCGCACAACTCTATCCATAGCCCACGCCTCGCAACCATACAACATTGTTGGAACTACTATTCCTTCAAACATACCCATTTTTGCTTTCCGGGATAATGTTCTCGACTTCCACACATTTTTCAAGGCTCCCAAAATTTTCGCCCCCTCCCCCACCCTATGATCCACTTCCGCTTCCATGGTTCCATCCGCTGACAGATCCACTCCCAGATATTTAAAACACTTCACTTCCTCCAGTTTTTCACCATTCAAACTCACCTCCCAATTGACTTGACCCTCAACCCTACTGTACCTAATAACCTTGCTCTTATTCACATTTACTCTTAACTTTCTTCTTCCACACACTTTACCAAACTCCGTCACCAGCTTCTGCAGTTTCTCACATGAATCCGCCACCAGCGCTGTATCATCAGCGAACAACAACTGACTCACTTCCCAAGCTCTCTCATCCCCAACAGACTTCATACTTGCCCCTCTTTCCAAGACTCTTGCATTTACCTCCCTAACAACCCCATCCATAAACAAATTAAACAACCATGGAGACATCACACACCCCTGCCGCAAACCTACATTCACTGAGAACCAATCACTTTCCTCTCTTCCTACACGTACACATGCCTTACATCCTCGATAAAAACTTTTCACTGCTTCTAACAACTTGCCTCCCACACCATATATTCTTAATACCTTCCACAGAGCATCTCTATCAACTCTATCATATGCCTTCTCCAGATCCATAAATGCTACATACAAATCCATTTGCTTTTCTAAGTATTTCTCACATACATTCTTCAAAGCAAACACCTGATCCACACATCCTCTACCACTTCTGAAACCACACTGCTCTTCCCCAATCTGATGCTCTGTACATGCCTTCACCCTCTCAATCAATACCCTCCCATATAATTTACCAGGAATACTCAACAAACTTATACCTCTGTAATTTGAGCACTCACTCTTATCCCCTTTGCCTTTGTACAATGGCACTATGCACGCATTCCGCCAATCCTCAGGCACCTCACCATGAGTCATACATACATTAAATAACCTTACCAACCAGTCAACCATACAGTCACCCCCTTTTTTAATAAATTCCACTGCAATACCATCCAAACCTGCTGCCTTGCCGGCTTTCATCTTCCGCAAAGCTTTTACTACCTCTTCTCTGTTTACCAAATCATTTTCCCTAACCCTCTCACTTTGCACACCACCTCGACCCAAACACCCTATATCTGCCACTCTGTCATCAGACACATTCAACAAACCTTCAAAATACTCATTCCATCTCCTTCTCACATCACCGCTACTTGTTATCACCTCCCCATTTACGCCCTTCACTGAAGTTCCCATTTGCTCCCTTGTCTTACGCACCCTATTTACCTCCTTCCAGAACATCTTTTTATTCTCCCTAAAATTTACTGATAGTCTCTCACCCCAACTCTCATTTGCCCTTTTTTTCACCTCTTGCACCTTTCTCTTGACCTCCTGTCTCTTTCTTTTATACTTCTCCCACTCAATTGCATTTTTTCCCTGCAAAAATCGTCCAAATGCCTCCCCTTCTCTTTCACTAATACTCTTACTTCTTCATCCCACCACTCACTACCCTTTCTAAACAGCCCACCTCCCACTCTTCTCATGCCACAAGCATCTTTTGCGCAATCCATCACTGATTCCCTAAATACATCCCATTCCTCCCCCACTCCCCTTACTTCCATTGTTCTCACCTTTTTCCATTCTGTACACAGTCTCTCCTGATACTTCTTCACACAGGTCCCTTCCAACTCATCTACTCTCTAGCTATCTTCTTCGCAATCCATCCAATCACACATAGTAAGTTTGACATACTCTATAACTTTATACCCTTTAAGTCCACTCTCATATACGTAAATCACAACAGTCCTCAATCTGTTGGGCACTTCAAGAAGTGCAGATGAATGATTCATAAAAGCGCAGTGGCCAAGGAGCTGATTGAAAAACAAATGAAATGGTGAGTTAATATCTACTTGAGGTGAAAACTTCCGACATACATAAGAATCAGAACTTCAGTAAAATACAAAGGATGTTCAGGTATGATAGAAAACTAGCGATTGTTGATTAGATGCACATAATTTGCATTAGCGAGTTCACGGTATTTTCTAAAAATGTGAATGTACAATGAAAAATGCATTACGCAATTATTAAAAGCAGAATTCCTTGCTGGTGATTTTTCAATTTCATGTATAAACATGTAATGCCCGGATGCGAAATCATAACCAGTATCGCATAGGTGAGCTCAACTACATGTATAGTTCCGTTGAGGAATTAGGAGGGGGATGAAATGTGACATGCAAGCTCGTGGAGGGCCGGTAGTAAAGGTTGCAGATCAGTTTCACTTTGAAAGATAGTGAGATGCCGTTTGACCCTTAGCATGCCGAAGCAATGAGCGTAAGGAATCCAAGATCTAAATACCGGGAGAAGCTGCTGCATGTTTCAAGATGAGATGATCGATCAAGAGGGTGATCTGAGTTGATCGGCAGATGGGAGTAACCGATTCAATTAGCAATAATGTGAAGATGCGTCTGGGACATCTCGTCATAAACTGCCTAAGTAACATTATGCTAACACTTGGCTTTCATGAAAACAAGTGTACTGGTTTTGAAGATGGTAAAAGTTTATAGCATTAATAGTTTACCAGTTAGGTAGTCATTTGAAATGATGGAACACTGAAAAATGTCATACATATTCAGAAAATGCAAACAAACTATAAACAAATCTTTAGAGATAATCAAGAATCAACTAGAACGTTATCAAACACTGCATCCAACAAACATACCAATTTAGCCAAAATAACTTTACAAATGTCATTGACCCACCCATTTAATAGTCCCAGAGCAATGTCTGGTCAAATAAATAAACAAACCCAGCCTCCAGTCCGCATCGAGAGTAAATCTTGCCCAATAGGATTTAGTTTGAACTTTCTATCACATACTCGAATATACTTTGTTTCCAGTTGTAGTTTTGCTATTCTTCCTTGCTCCTTGTCATTCACTAACTACATTCACTCTCACGATATTTCCATATCACTTTACCCTTTTCCCTTACTTCGTTTGCCTGTCAGAGTTTTCAATTAAATCAGTTCCTATTCTTAAAGCATTTATTTCTCTTTCTGTATTCCTTTGTTCTGAACATCTTGTTTGAATAATACACAAACAATTTTTGAGCACCCACCTGAAGGAATATCTAAAAAGAGAGGTAATTGTAGCAACTTCCACCTGCTACTCACTGCCATCTTATGTTATCATTATTAGAAATTATATACATAGAGGAATTTTTTTCCAAACATTCGCCTTCCCCTTAGCGCTTTCTAGACAACAGCGAGGCCTTTGTGGAATATTCTTTCACCCCCTTTTCCCTCTTTGGAAAATAATAAAATATAAACAATCACATAACAATAACATACATATATATAATATAAAAAATGTAAAAAAATTTATAAAACAAACTTTAGTATAAATGAATGAAAAATATCACATAAGTTAACCTATATATATATATATATATATAATGAACTGATGTACAGTTGCGATAAGAATGAAGAGGAGTGAATAGGAAGAAAGACATCAGGTAGGAAAGAATGTCCTAATGGGACAACCATGACTTCCTTTACTTAACACAAGATAAAGTGTTCAGCAAGAGATATTCGTCAAGCATTATCCTCCCTTCCATCCACTTTCCCCTCTCTTATCTCAGCCAACACCTAATTAATTATTGGATAATATATACAGCACCTCAACAGTTCTTCACGTCTCCTTTCTTCTTGTACTAATCTTTTTGAGAGGGTCATTTAGGCAAGAGGTGAGCAGGGCAGATAACAGATGGACTCGCGTCTCCGTAATGGACCCGGTGTGTCTGTCAATTTATCTCAAGTGTCACCTTTCTATTTGCCTTGTTAATCTTACCTTGAGTGTTTCTTCAGCTCTTTCTTTTCTCTTGCTCATCCTATTTGTAACTCAGCTTCTTCGTCCTGTTTCCGGCCTTATTTTCCCTCCTCCTGTATTGGATCAAGAGCAGGATCATAAAGTCTATTGTGATAAAGGATACGATCCTTGAGCAGGACGGTATAACATTAAGACACGAAGGTAAGACTTCCTAGGTAAGATGGAGTCGACTTTGAGCTGAACTTTATGATAAAGGTCAGATCAAAGGTCAGGCCGAGGGTCGTACCGGTCGTGCTCAGGGGTCGTAGCTTTGCGTTCAATGATCGTACTCAAGGGTAGCCTCGTCCTCTTAAAAGGTCGAGCCCCAGAGCTCAAAAGGTCATCATCGTGTCGTCCTCAAGGGGTTGCCACGTCGTGCTTATGTATCGCATCGTCTTGATCAAGGAGTCGCTCCGTCATGCAGAAAAGGTCGTACCGTTGTGCTCAAAGGTCGTACGGTCGTGCTCGGGGGCTCGTATCGACGTGCTGCACTGTCGTGCTGTTGTGCTCAAGGGTCGTACTACAGTAACCAACGGTCGTACTGTGTGGGTGACGAGGTGGCCAGCAATGTGTGTTTCCTGCCTGTGTGTGTGTGTGCTTGTGTGTGTGTGTGTGTGCTTGTGTGTGTGTGTGTGTGTGTGTGTGTGTGTGTGTGTGTGTGTGTGTGTGTGTGCTTGTGTGTGTGTGTGTGCTTGTGTGTGTGTGTGTGTGTGTGTGTGTGTGTGCGTGTGTGTGTGTGTGTGTGTGTGTGTGTGTGCGTGTGTGTGTGTGTGTGTGCTTGTGTGTGTGTGTGCTTGTGTGTGTGTGTGTGTGTGTGTGTGTGTGTGTGTGTGTGTGGTAGTGGTGATGGTTGTTGGGAGGATCCCTGGCGGTCATGTTTCGGCCGTTTGCCTTTGTTGTTTATCGTGGTTTGGTTTGTTAGTGTTCTTGATGTATCTTGTTTTCATGTTTCCCTTTGATGTTTTAGTCGCTATTGTTAGTGGCCGTTGCTGCTTTACTTACTGTTATCATTATCGATGACCTTATTTTCCATCTTTGTCATCATATTTTCCTTGATATCTGTTTTGTATCTTTTCATTCTGTCTTCCTTTTTCTCTTCTCTTTACCTGACAATTGGCTGTTCTTTATTTTCAGTTCATTCTTCGCTTTTCGCCACCTCTATTTATTTTTTTTAAGTAATTCCTTCTTTTCTCTTGAGTTTCTCTGTTTTCTCTCTACCGCTTTTTATCTCTCTTTTCCACTTCTCTTTCCATAAGTATCTTCTGAAACATTCTTCGTCTTCTTCTTGATGTCCTTCATCTTCTGTTACTATTTCTTTCAAATGAAAAAAAGGTAAACTCAGTACTTTTGCCCTGTGGCTTTCCATCATCAGTATCTTATATCTACTGCTCCTTCATTGGGTATTCTCCTCTGCTTTAGCCCTACATCTACTTCTACTGTTCCTTGGGATGGTAGTCTAACCTTGCCATAGTCTTATGTCCACTTCTACTGTTTCTTGGGAGGATAATCTACCTTGCCATAGCTCTACATCCACTTCTACTGTTCCTTGGGAGGGCAGTCTCCCTTGTCATAGCCCTACGTCTACTACTACTGTTCCTTGGGAGGGTAGCCTCCCCTGCCATAGCCCTACATCTACTAGTACTGCTTCTTGAGAAGGAAGTCTCCCCTACCAGAACTCTACCTTGCTGTTTCTTGATAATGTAGCCCAGAGCCCAGTATCAACTCATCGCTGTACTTTGTCTTGTAGTCCGTAGTCTGTCCTATCAGAGCCCTAACTCCAGCGTTCCTTTTTCTTAATGGAGCTCCTTCAGCCTCCAGGATGTACTCCCAGCAGGAGCAAGGTCGTGGTGTACCTTTTGGGGCGAAAAGTTCCCCTGCGACTCCGCGCACCTTTTCGTCCAGTGATGATGATACAGCGTCACTGAGGGTGGCTTTCCATGCGTGATGTAACCCTACACGGGCAGCCGGAGCCAGGCAGTACTATATGATCATGTGATTAACACATATAATGGAAACGTTTCAGCATTTTTCAGATAGATGGCACATAGCCATGCCATTTTCTTTTATTCATCTTCCTTCTCTTATGGCATCAAAACGTTAAAAGAAATGCTTTTCCAAATTGTTTCAAGTTATCAAGAACGGTTAGTGATGTTCAGGTGGTCAGTACTTTTATTCCTAATTATCATGTTATTTTCCAGCAGTAGATTTGATTTTTATTGGATACTTGTACTGATAATAAGTATCTAATTTATTCAATATCCAGTGAAAAAATTAGTTCAAGTCACAGGCTTGTGTAGTATCTTTGATAACCTAATTATGCATAACATCTTCACGGAAAAATATGTAATTATCCACATGAATCCTTATCGTTTATCATAATGGTCATGTAAATATGAGTTCGAATTTCTCGTAGCTATCACCTTGGCGGCCAGCAGCCACTTGCCAACACTGTAGCTGTAGCCGTAAAGAGGCCAAATCCTAAACTTTTCGATATATCATTATCAACAAAAATGGAATTGCTAGTTATGATACATACTCTGCATCAGTACCCACTGAGACACGAAGTGGAAGATAGTTCATCTCCACCAAACACTTTTATATATAATGTGAATTAAAAGAATCTGTTTGTTAACTGTTCTAGCAATGGACAGTAGATGTAGAGCAGTTTGTATCCGCTTGTGTTTTGCGTCCTTCCCTTACTCTGCCACTGTGGGCTATATCCGCCCTCATCCACTCATCAGCAGCCACCTACCGTCCCATCAACATTATCATCTGAATGGCATGGATGTTGAGGCTTGCCTTTGGATTCTATTCGAAATTAACTGACTGACGTCGCTTCCGGGTCCTATTAGTCTTCCTCAGGAGACAAGAGCCTTTGGACAGACATATTCACCTGTATGCTTTCCAAGATTTCGCTCGGTTAAGAACAGCTTGTAACGTAAGCATGCGAGACGCGTTTATGATCCTTCCGTCGCTTCACCTTAGGGAGCCTCCTAGCCACGACTTCTGCTTCCCCTAAGCGATCAAGCTGGAAGACCTATCGGTCACCTGGAGGCAAGAACCCTGCGAGAGGGGTAGAATATCCGAGAGTGCCGGACCGGACGCCTCACTAAATCATTCACTTGCTTTTAACGGCGGACGATGTATACAGTTTGTCCGAATTATTAAAAGATAATTCTGTCAGTCCACTGTCTGTAGGTATGCCAAGGAAGCTGCCAGAACGCAAAGAGGATAAACACGCGCACAAACTTGCCAGTAATTCATCAGTTTCCTTGGCACTATACAAACTGCTGTCAGCTGAGGAGATATCTGCTGGAAAAATGTATCCTTGGTGAGCGGGAAGATTGCGCCGGCAAATTAGGAAACATAGAAAGTTTTGAAAATGGAAGGGTGAGTGATTACACCATTGAGCAATATCATCCCGCCGTTCTCCGAAGTTGTTCTGAGGGTTGTCTGCTCAGTGTAAATGTTAGTCCAAAGGTCAGCTGGTCAGCGTTTACATTCGAACTAGTCTTTGGAGTGCACATGTGATGTAATTTCCGTCCCTCGGAAGGAGAGGGCAAACGAGTGCTTGAGAGTCCGCAATTCAACATGATAGTAGACTTAATGCCGGGCATTAGGCGGAGAGTATATTTCTTTTTACCTCGCGTCACGTACTTTAAGGTTCAAGAACGAAAAGGCAATAATGCAACACATACTGAAAAATAGTAGTATATGTATGCAGAAGGGTGAAAGGCATGCACAGATTAGATTAAATTGAAACGATTTGGTATATGTGGAAAGACGTGTCATCAGTGTACTGATCCAGGATATATGAAGCGGCCGGGAGAAACCATGGAAAGATCTGTGGGGTCTGGTTGTGGATAGGGTCTATGATTTCTGTCCATTGCACATAACAACTAGAAGATAGATTTGAGCCAATAAGGTCTTTTTCTTCGTCTGTTCCTGGAGCTACCTCCCTGCCACGGGAACACAGTAAAAAGTTATGAAAAAGAAAAAGAATATTTACTTACGCTGAAATCAAAGCCAAGATCTCAACCAGTGGTGACACTTCATTCTCCTCTTTGGGTAAATCCTCCCTTAATCACTCAGTTTCCTTATCTACTCTCCCTTGCTTCCCTCTTACCCATTGATCATTTAGTCCTATCTTATCCTAAACATATATATATATATATATATATATATATATATATATATATATATATATATATATATATATATATATATATATATATATATATGTATATATATACATGTTATTTATATATTCATCTCTTTATCATACTTTATCGCTGTCTCCTGCGTTACTGAGGTAACGCAAGGAAAAAGACGAAAGAATGGCCCAAACCACTCACATGCATATTCATATACATACACGTCCACACACGCACATATACATACCTATACATTTCAACGTATACATTTATATACATTTTTTTTTTTTTTTTTTTTCATACTTTGTCGCTGTCTCCCGCGTTTGCGAGGTAGCGCAAGGAAACAGACGAAAGAAATGGCCCAACCCCCCCCCCCCATACACATGTACATACGTCCACACACGCAAATATACATACCTACACAGCCTTCCATGGTTTACCCTAGACGCTTCACATGCCTTGATTCAATCCACTGACAGCACGTCAACCCCTGTATACCACATCGCTCCAATTCACTCTATTCCTTGCCCTCCTTTCACCCTCCTGCATGTTCAGGCCCCGATCACACAAAATCTTTTTCACTCCATCTTTCCACCTCCAATTTGGTCTCCCTCTTCTCCTCGTTCCCTCCACCTCCGACACATATATCCTCTTGGTCAATCTTTCCTCACTCATTCTCTCCATGTGCCCAAACCATTTCAAAACACCCTCTTCTGCTCTCTCAACCACGCTCTTTTTATTTCCACACATCTCTCTTACCCTTACGTTACTTACTCGATCACACCACCTCACACCACACATTGTCCTCAAACATCTCATTTCCAGCACATCCATCCTCCTGCGCACATCTCTATCCATAGCCCACGCCTCGCAACCATACATCATTGTTGGAACCACTATTCCTTCAAACATACCCATTTTTGCTTTCCGAGATAATGTTCTCGACTTCCACACATTTTTCAAGGCTCCCAGAATTTTCGCCCCCTCCCCCACCCTATGATCCACTTCCGCTTCCATGGTTCCATCCGCTGACAGATCCACTCCCAGATATCTAAAACACTTCACTTCCTCCAGTTTTTCTCCATTCAAACTCACCTCCCAATTGACTTGACCCTCACCCCTACTGTACCTAATAACCTTGCTCTTATTCACATTTACTCTTAACTTTCTTCTTCCACACACTTTACCAAACTCAGTCACCAGCTTCTGCAGTTTCTCACATGAATCAGCCACCAGCGCTGTATCATCAGCGAACAACAACTGACTCACTTCCCAAGCTCTCTCATCCCCAACAGACTTCATACTTGCCCCTCTTTCCAGGACTCTTGCATTTACCTCCCTAACAACCCCATCCATAAACAAATTAAACAACCATGGAGACATCACACACCCCTGCCGCAAACCTACATTCACTGAGAACCAATCACTTTCCTCTCTTCCTACACGTACACATGCCTTACATCCTCGATAAAAACTTTTCACTGCTTCTAACAACTTTCCTCCCACACCATATATTCTTAATACCTTCCACAGAGCATCTCTATCAACTCTATCATATGCCTTCTCCAGATCCATAAATGCTACATACAAATCCATTTGCTTTTCTAAGTATTGCTCACATACATTCTTCAAAGCAAACACCTGATCCACACATCCTCTACCACTTCTGAAACCGCACTGCTCTTCCCCAATCTGATGCTCTGTACATGCCTTCACCCTCTCAATCAATACCCTCCCATATAATTTACCAGGAATACTCAACAAACTTATACCTCTGTAATTTATATACATACACAGACATATACCTATATACACATCGCATGTTTACCAAATGGTGTCCTAGCTTCGTCTCTTCGATGAATATCAACTGACAGTTATATTTCTCTCTCGTGTCTCCCCTGATGATGTGATTATTACGCGAAAGTGCCCATTATGTCTCTTTTCTTACGCATTTCACTTACCTCCTTCCAAAACATCATTTTATTCTTCCTAAAATTTAATGATACTCTCTCACCCCAACTCTCATTTGCCCTCTTTTTTACCTTTTGCGCCTTTCTCTTGACCTCCTGTCTCTTTCTTTTATACATCTCTCATTCATTTGCACTATTTCCCTGCAAAAATCGACCAAATGCCTCTCTCTTCTCTTTCACTAACAATAATACTTCTTCATCCCACTCTCACTATCCTCTCTAATCTGCTCACCTCCTACCTCTCTCATGCCACAAGCATCTTTTGTGCAAGCCATCACTGCTTCCCTAAATACATCTCACTCCTCCCCGACTCCCTCCACATCCTTTGCTCTCACATTTTTCCATTCTGCACTTAGTCTCTCCTGGTACTTCTTCACACATGTCTCCTTCCCAAGCTCTCCTACTCTTACCACACTCTTCATCCCAACATTCTCTCTTCTTTTCTGAAAACCTCTACAAATCTTCACCTTCGCGTTCATGAGACATCCCTCCAGTTGCACCTATCAGCACATTAACATTTAAAAGTCTCTCTTTCACTCGCCTATCAATTAACACGTAATCCAATAACGCTCTCTGGCCATCTCTCCTACTTACATACGTACACTTATGTATATCTCTCTTTTTATACCAGGTATTCCCAATCACCAATCCTTTTTCATCATAAAAATCTACAATCTCTTCACCATTTCCATTTACAACACTAAACACCCCATGTACACCAATTATTCCCTCAACTGCCACATTACTCACCTTTGCATTCAAATCGCCCATCACTATAACCCAGTCTCGTGCATCAAAACTGCTAACACACTCACTAAGATGCTCCCAAAACACTTGCCTGTCATGATCTTTCTTCTCATGCCCAGGTGCATAGGCACCAGTAATCACACATCTCTCTCCATCCACTTTCAGTTTTACCCATATCAATCTAGAGTCTACTTTCTTACACTCTATAACATACTCCCATAACTCCTGTTTCAGGAGTAGTGCTACTCTTTCCTTTGCTCTTGTCCTCTCACCAACCCCTGACCTTACTCCAAAAACTTTCCAAAACCACTCCTCCCCTTTACGCTTGAGCTTCGTTTCACTCATAGCCAAGACATCCAGGTTCCTTTCCTCAAACATACTGCCTCTGTCTCCTTTTTTCTCATCTTGGTTATATCCACACACATTTAGACACCCCAATCTGATCCTTTGAGGAGGATGAGCACTCCCCGCGTGACTCCTTCTGTTTTCCCTTTTAGAAAATTAAAATACAAGGAGAGGGAGGTTCCCCCCCGGCTCCCGTCCCCTTTAGTCGCCTTCTACGACACGTGGGGAATGCGTGGGAAGTATATATATATATATATATATATATATATATATATATATATATATATATATATATATATATATATATATATATATATATATTATCATGATTATATTGTTATTATACTTTGACGCTATCTCCCGCGTCAGCGAGGTAGCGCAAGGAAACAGACGAAAGAATGGCCCACCCCTCCCACATACACATGTATATACATAAACGACCACACACGCACATATGCATACCTATTCATTTCAACGTATACATACATATACATACACATACATATACATATATACACATGTACGTATTCATACATCATATATACACATGTACGTATTCATACATGCTGCCTTCATCCATCGTCACCTCGACCCCGCCACACATGAAATGACAACCCCTCCTCCCGAGTGCGCACGAAGTAGCGCTAGGAAAAGACAATGAAGGCCACATTCCTTCACACTCAGTCTCTAGCTGTCATGTGTAATGCAACGAAGCCACAGTTCCCTTTCCACATCCAGGCCCAAAAAAAATTTTCCATGGTTTACCCCAGCCGGTTCACATGCCTTGGTTCAATTCATTGATAGCTTGTCGACCCCGGTATACCACATCTTTCCAATGCACTCTATTCTTTCCACACCTTTCACCCTCGTATATTCGTGTTTGATTTCTTCTATTTCTTCTTACATCTTCTTGCTATGAGCAGAGCTGTCAATACTTTCTGTATTTCCCTCTGCAATTTCTCATTTCTGAGGTTGAGTCTCTTCTACAATACTAACCTAAATCTCACATCCCTACTCCCGGTACAAATCATTCTGCCTGTTCTCCTGTCTACATCCTCACCCTGTCTATTGCCTTGGTAGAAATCTTCCACCCCATGATCATTTATATATCCCTGGGGACAGGGGAGAAAGAATACTTCCACGTATTCCCTGCGTGTCGCAGAAGGCGACTAAAATGGGAGGGAGTGGAGGGCTGGAAATCCTCCCCTCCCGATTTCAATTTTCCAAAAGAAGGAACAGAGAAGGGGGCCAAGTGAGGATATTCCCTCCAAGGCTCAGTTCTCTCTTCTTAACGCTATTTCGCCAAAGTGGGAAATGGCGAGTATGTATGAAAAATAGAACAGTATATATATATATATATATATATATATATATATATATACATATATATATATATATATATATATATATATATATATATATATATATATAATATATATATATATATATATATATATATATATATATATATATATATATACATATATATATATATATATATATATATATATATATATATATATTATCCCTGGGGATAGGGGAAGAAGAATACTTCCCACGTATTCCCTGCGTGTCGTAGAAGGCGACTAAAAGGGGAGGGAGCAGGAGGCTGGAAATCCTCCCCTCTCTTTTCTTTTTTTTTTTTTTTTTTTTTCCAAAAGAAGGAACAGAGGGGGGCCAGGTGAGGATATTCCACAAAGGCCCAGTCCTCTGTTCTTAACGCTACCTCGCTAATGCGGGAAATGGCGGATAGTTTAAAAGAAAAAAAAAATATATATATATATATATATATATATATATATATATATATATATATCCCTGGGGATAGGGGATTAAGAATACATCCCACGTATTCCCTGCGTGTCGTAGAAGGCGACTAAAAGGGGAGGGAGCGGGGGGCTGGAAATCCTCCCCTCTCTCTTTTTTGTTTTTTTAATTTTCCAAAAGAAGGAACAGAGGGATCCAGGTGAGGATATTCCAAAAAAGGCCCTGTCCTCTGTTCTTAACGCTACCTCGCTATCGCGGGAAATGGCGAATAGTATGAAAAAAAAAAAAAAATATATATATACATATATATATATATATATATATATATATATATATATATATATATATATATATATATATATATATATATATATATATATATATATATATATATATATATATATGTATATACATATATATATATATATATATATATATATATATATATATATATATATATATGTATATATTATTTATTTATTTTATTATACTTTGTCGCTGCCTCCCGCGTTTGCGAGGTAGCGCAAGGAAACAGACGAAAGAAATGGCCCCCCCCCCCATACACATGTATATACATACGTCCACACACGCAAATATACATACCTACACAGCTTTCCATGGTTTACCCCAGACGCTTTACATGCCCTGCTTCAATCCACTGACAGCACGTCAACCCCGGTATACCACATCGCTCCAATTCACTCTATTCCTTGCCCTCCTTTCACCCTCCTGCATGCTCAGGCCCCGATCACACAAAATCTTTTTCACTCCATCTTTCCACCTCCAATTTGGTCTCCCTCTTCTCCTTGTTCCCTCCACCTCCGACACATATATCCTCTTGGTCAATCTTTCCTCACTCATCCTCTCCATGTGCCCATACCACTTCAAAACACCCTCTTCTGCTCTCTCAACCACGCTCTTTTTATTTCCACACATCTCTCTTACCCTTACGTTACTCACTCGATCAAACCACCTCACACCACACATTGTCCTCAAACATCTCATTTCCAGCACATCCATCCTCCTGCGCACAACTCTATCCATAGCCCACGCCTCGCAACCATACAACATTGTTGGAACCACTATTCCTTCAAACATACCCATTTTCGCTTTCCGAGATAATGTTCTCGACTTCCACACATTCTTCAAGGCCCCCAGGATTTTCGCCCCCTCCCCCACCCTATGATCCACTTCCGCTTCCATGGTTCCATCCGCTGCCAGATCCACTCCCAGATATCTAAAACACTTCACTTCCTCCAGTTTTTCTCCATTCAAACTCATCTCCCAATTGACTTGACCCTCAACCCTACTGTACCTAATAACCTTGCTCTTATTCACATTTACTCTTAACTTTCTTCTTCCACACACTTTTCCAAACTCAGTCACCAGCTTCTGCAGTTTCTCACATGAATCAGCCACCAGCGCTGTATCATCAGCGAACAACAACTGACTCACTTCCCAAGCTCTCTCATCCCCAACAGACTTCATACTTGCCCCTCTTTCCAAAACTCTTGCATTTACCTCCCTAACAACCCCATCCATAAACAAATTAAACAACCATGGAGACATCACACACCCCTGCCGCAAACCTACATTCACTGAGAACCAATCACTTTCCTCTCTTCCTACACGTACACATGCCTTACATCCTCGATAAAAACTTTTCACTGCTTCTAACAACTTTCCTCCCACACCATATATTCTTAATACCTTCCACAGAGCATCTCTATCAACTCTATCATATGCCTTCTCCAGATCCATAAATGCTACATACAAATCCATTTTCTTTTCTAAGTATTTCTCACATACATTCTTCAAAGCAAACACCTGATCCACACATCCTCTACCACTTCTGAAAGCACACTGCTCTTCCCCAATCTGATGCTCTGTACATGCCTTCACCCTCTCAATCAATACCCTCCCATATATATATATATATATATATATATATATATATTTTTTTTTTTTTTTTTTTTCATACTATCCGCCATTTCCCGCGACAGCGAGGTAGCGTTAAGAACAGAGGACTGGGCCTTTGAGGAAATATCCTCACCTGGCCCTCTTCTCTGTTCCTTCTTTTGGAAAAAAAAAAAAAAAGTGAAGTGTTTTAGATATCTGGGAGTGGATCTGTCAGCGGATGGAACCATGGAAGCGGAAGTGGATCATAGGGTGGGGGAGGGGGCGAAAATTTTGGGAGCCTTGAAAAATGTGTGGAAGTCGAGAACATTATCTCGGAAAGCAAAAATGGGTATGTTTGAGGGAATAGTGGTTCCAACAATGTTGTATGGTTGCGAGGCGTGGGCTATGGATAGAGATGTGCGCAGGAGGATGGATGTGCTGGAAATGAGATGTTTGAGGACAATGTGTGGTGTGAGGTGGTTTGATCGAGTAAGTAACGTAAGGGTAAGAGAGATGTGTGGAAATAAAAAGAGCGTGGTTGAGAGAGCAGAAGAGGGTGTTTTGAAATGGTTTGGGCACATGGAGAGAATGAGTGAGGAGAGATTGACCAAGAGGATATATGTGTCGGAGGTGGAGGGAACGAGGAGAAGAGGGAGACCAAATTGGAGGTGGAAAGATGGAGTGAAAAAGATTTTGTGTGATCGGGGCCTGAACATGCAGGAGGGTGAAAGGAGGGCAAGGAATAGAGTGAATTGGAGTCATGTGGTATACAGGGGTTGACGTGCTGTCAGTGGATTGAATCAAGGCATGTGAAGCGTCTGGGGTAAACCATGGAAAGCTGTGTAGGTATGTATATTTGCGTGTGTGGACGTGTGTATGTACATGTGTATGGGGGGGGGGGGGGGGTTGGGCCATTTCTTTCGTCTGTTTCCTTGCGCTACCTCGCAAACGCGGGAGACAGCGACAAAGTATAAAAAAAAAAAAAAAAAAAAAAAAATATATATATATATATATATATATGTATATGTATATATATGTATATATATATATATATATATATATATATATATATATATATATATATATACATACATATATATATATATATATTTATATATATATATATGTATATATATATATATATGTATATATATATATATATATATATATATATATATATATATATATATATATATATATATATATATATATATATATATATATATATATATATATATATATATATAAATATATATATATATATATATATATATATATATATATATATATATATATATATATATATATATATATATATATATATATATATATATATATATATATATATATTTCTATGAGTCCACGGGGAAAATGAAACACGATAAGTTCCCAAATGCACTTTCGTGTATTAATCACATCATCAGGGGAGACACAAGAGAGAAATATAACAGTCAGTTGATACATAACGAAGAGATGTAGCTAGGACGCCATTTGGTAAACATGTAATTGTCTTGTACAAGACAACAAATAGGATCATCGGTGAAGGGAGCATAAGGGGATTTGATAACAGGGAGTGATGGAGTGACGAGATGGCGTGAGCTTTTTTAAGGTCTTTTGAATGCGTTTGATGATAGAGTGCAGATGGAGGGTGTTTTGGTTGGGGTTGAATTCGAAGTGAGAGAGTCACGGACAGCGGTTTGGTCAAGAGTGGGAAGGCTGTGAAAGCCTCACATATGCTAAAATGCGGCAATCTGGCGGGATTGTGTGGTACTGTACTTGAATGTATAAAGAAATTGGGTGACTCTGCTGCTGATTGGCTGGTTTGGACATTCATTGTATGTATGGATCGTAATGAAGTGCCTGAGTATGGTCGAATTTATGTATAGTGCCAGTGTATAAAAGCAAAGGGGATAAAGATGACTGTTCAAACTACAGAGGCATAAGTTTGTTGAGTATACTTGGAGAATTGTATGGGAGGGTTTTGATTGAGAGGATAAGCGTATGTACAAAGCATCAGACTGGAGAAGAACAGCGTGGTTTTGTAAGTGTTAGAGGATGTGTGGATCAGGTGCTTGCTTTGAAGTATGTGTATGAAAAATACTAAAGCAAATGGGCTTGCACGTGGCATTTATGGATCTAGAGAAGGCATATGATAGGGGTGATAGAGATGCTTTGTGGAAGGTCTTAACAATGACGTGGAAAGTAAGTTGCTAGATACACTAAGAAGCTTTCATCAAGAGTGTAATAAGTATGTGTGATTAGGAATAGAGGAGAGTGATTGACTCCCAGTGAAGGTCGGTCTGTGGCACGGGTGTGTGATGCCACCATGGTTGTTTAATTTGTTTATGGATGGGGTGGTTAGGGAAGTAAATGCAAGAGCCTTGGGGAGTGCGGCGAGTATGTAGTCTGCTGGAAATGAAAGGGCCTGGGAAGTGAGTCAATTGTTGTTCGCTGATGGTATATGATTGCTGGATGATTCTAGTGAGAAACTGCAGAAATTGGTGACTGAGTTTGGAAAAGAGTGTAAAAGGAGAAAGTTGATAGTGAGTGTGAATAAAAGCAAGGTTATTAGGCTCAGCAGGTTTGAAGGGCAAATTAGTTGGGATATAAGTTTGAATGAAGAAAATTTAGATTAAATGAAGTGTTCTAGATATCTGAGAGTCGACTTGGCAGCGAACTTACTATGGGGAAGTGAGTGACGGGGTCGAAGATTCTGGGAGCGACGGAATATGTGCGCAAAGAGAGAGCTTTATCTCGGAGAGCAAAAATGGGTATATTTGAGGGAATAGTAGTACCAAAAATATTATATGGTTGCGAGGCATGGGCTATAGATAGGGTAGTGCGGAGGAGGGTGGATGTGTTGAAAATGAAATGTTTGTGAAGAACATGTGGTTGGAGGTGGTTTCAGCTAGCAAGTAATGAAACGGTAAGAGAGGTGTTTGAAAATATAAGAGTGTGGTTGAGTGAGCAAAAGAGGGTGTGTTGAAATGGTTTGGACATATGGAGGGAATGAGTGGAGGAAACAGAGAGGAATGGGAGACCAAATTAGAGATGAAAGGAAGAAGAAAAAATCATTTCGAGTGATTGGGGCCTAAATATGCAGGAAGGTGAAAGGCGTGAACGGAACAGAGTGAATTGGAACTATGTGGTATACTGTGTTCGACGTGCTGTAAATGGACTGAATCGGCATGTGAAACGTCTGGGATAACCATGGAAAGGTGTCTGGGGCCTGGATGCAGATAGGGAGCTGAGAATTCCGTGTATTACACATTACAGCTGGAGAATGGATGTGAGCGAATGTGACCTTTCTTCTTATGTTTTCTGGCGTTACCTCGCTGACGAAGAAGGCGGCGATGCTGTTTCCCGTGGGGCGGGAATCATCCGGAAATGGATGAAAGCGAGCAAGTATGAATATATATATGTATATATATATATATATATATATATATATATATATATATATATATATATATATATATATATATATATATATATATCACATACAAACCTCCAACAGCCAGGATCGAACCCGGGACCCCTGTGCAAGAGGCAGGCATGCTAACACCGCTAGGCTATGGGACTGTATAATAGGAAACAACTATTCGAAATACTAAGTACTCGAATACCCTTCGTCTCACAATGGTGAGCAACGGGGTCTATACCGGTTATTTCCGAACAGACGCACATAGCCAGCTGATAGCATTTTATGTAAAAATAGCGAGAGGGGAGGATTTCCAGCCCCCCGCTCCCTCCCCTTTTAGTCGCCTTCTACGACACGCGGGGAACACGTGGGAAGTATTCTTTCTCCCCTATCCCCAGGGATAATATATATATATATATATATATATATATATATATATATATATATATATATATATATATATATATATATATATATATGGGCTCAAAAAACTCCGCAAGCTAATTACTTCACGCTAGACACACTAACAATGGGAGAAAAATGCGAAAAAATCCACTAGTTTTGTGTTTAACATCTCCACATTGTTTTGGAAGCAGCTGTCACCCAGGCACCACCAAAATAATGGCCTTCCCGGAGCAGTGACAAGCTTTACCAATATGCCCAAGGAGGGCCATCCTGGCCCAGTCCACCAGGTGAGGGCCAGTTTATCCCAGGCCACCAGGGGATGGCCATGTTTTCCAAGTCCACCAGTTGAGGGCCATTTTGTCCCAGTCCACGAGGTGAGGGTCAGTTTATCCCAGTCCACTAGGGAAGGTCAAGTTGTCCCAGTCCAACAGTGGAGGGCCATCTTGGCCCAGTCCACCAGATGAGGACCAGTTTATCCCATTCCACCAGGGTAGGGCCAGGTTTTCCTAGTCCATCATAAGAGGGCCAGACTTTCCCAGTCCACCAGTGGAGGGTCAGGTTTTCCCAGTCCACCAGGGTTGCTTTTATGTCCCGTCTTGCCAGTAGAGGGCCAAAATGCTCTAGTCCATCGAGGTAGGGCCAGGTTTTCCTAGCCTACGAGGGATCTTGGGTTAGGGCCAGGTTGTCCTAGCCCATGAGAGATCTTGAGTAAGGACGAGTTGTCTTAGACCTCGAAGTGTGGACCAGGTTGCCTTTGCCCATATCCTACATAAGACTAAAGCTAGATTAAGCTTCCCAGGTTGAGTCACTGAACCTAAGAAAAGCACAAAGAACTAACAGAGGTGGTCCAGAGGACGGTAACAAAGATGTTACAAAAGTTAATGTGCTGAGTTACAGGATAAGTCAGGAGGCTTAAATTTCCCTTCCTCAGCCTTAAAACTTGTAAAAGAGATTGATGACTTTCGACAGTGGAAAGTTCTTCGAGAGAAATAGAGATAGAGTGACCAGAGGAATTAATACAAAATTAAGCGAGTACTTTAAGATAGGTATGAGGTTTCTTTTAAAGTATAAAAGTGCTAGATGAATAGATTTTGATAGCTCAGGACTAGTCTAATGCAGAGGCATACAGAAATCTAAGAAGTTTTATGACAGTAGAAAATGTTCAAGAGACAGAGCCCTACGAGCGTAAAGCAATAGAAATATGTAAAAACGCACACAATGACTAAGACAAGAAGTATTTGAGATTAAGAAGATTAAAAGGAAGATAGAAATGGTGAGAGAAAGACAAACAAAAGGAATAGTGAGGCAGTAGATATAAGTGACCCTGTATAGTATGTCTGACGAAAGCTATAGATGATAGATGGAATAATAAACAGTACAACAAACATGTGAATAACGCAAGTAGAATAAAAAAACAGGAAAGAAAGAATCTATCTTGAGGTGCCATTGTTCATCAGAATTGAGAGAGACAATATATGATTAATGATGAGGTAAAAAGCGTAGAAATACATAGAGATGGATAAAAGAATCACAAAATAGTAGGAGGGAAAAAGCAAATCCAGACAGAAAGTGCAAAAGAAAGACAAGAGAATCCGAGGAAGAATAAAAAATCAAGATATGACAGGGGTATTGTGGGAAGAGACGAGAAACAGCAGAATTCTTAAGATATCACCAAGCTGTGAGACAGGCTCGGGGAGGGTGGGCTGGAGCTCGTGATGAGCCAACGGGAAACATGATGAGAAAATTCTTAATGTTGTCACCAGATCCACTGGACGTAATAATATGGATGTAATACTCCCATTAGTTATGAACCAAGTTGAAATGAAATATTCACTTTGGGCTTAAAACATATGATTAATTCTTTGTGATATATATATATATATATATTTTTTTTTTTTTTATACCTCGTCGCTGTCTCCCGCGTTTGCGAGGTAGCGCAAGGAAACAGACGAAAGAAATGGCCCAACCCCCCCCATACACATGTACATACACACGTCCACACACGCAAATATACATACCTACACAGCTTTCCATGGTTTACCCCAGACGCTTCACATGCCTTGATTCAATCCACTGACAGCACGTCAACCCCAGTATACCACATCGCTCCAATTCACTCTATTCCTTGCCCTCCTTTCACCCTCCTGCATGTTCAGGCCCCGATCACACAAAATCCTTTTCACTCCATCTTTCCACCTCCAATTTGGTCTCCCTCTTCTCCTCGTTCCCTCCACCTCCGACACATATATCCTCTTGGTCAATCTTTCCTCACTCATTCTCTCCATGTGCCCAAACCATTTCAAAACACCCTCTTCTGCTCTCTCAACCACGCTCTTTTTATTTCCACACATCTCTCTTACCCTTACGTTACTTACTCGATCAAACCACCTCACACCACACATTGTCCTCAAACATCTCATTTCCAGCACATCCATCCTCCTGCGCACAACTCTATCCATAGCCCACGCCTCGCAACCATACAACATTGTTGGAACCACTATTCCTTCAAACATACCCATTTTTGCATTCCGGGATAATGTTCTCGACTTGCACACATTTTTCAAGGCTCCCAAAATTTTCGCCCCCTCCCCCACCCTATGATCCACTTCCGCTTCCATGGTTCCATCCGCTGACAGATCCACTCCCAGATATCTAAAACACTTCACTTCCTCCAGTTTTTCTCCATTCAGACTCACCTCCCAATTGTCTTGACCCTCAACCCTACTGCACCTAATAACCTTGCTCTTATTCACATTTACTCTTAACTTTCTTCTTCCACACACTTTACCAAACTCCGTCACCAGCTTCTGCAGTTTCTCACATGAATCCGCCACCAGCGCTGTATCATCAGCGAACAACAACTGACTCACTTCCCAAGCTCTCTCATCCCCAACAGACTTCATACTTGCCCCTCTTTCCAAGACTCTTGCATTTACCTCCCTAACAACCCCATCCATAAACAAATTAAACAACCATGGAGACATCACACACCCCTGCCGCAAACCTACATTCACTGAGAACCAATCACTTTCCTCTCTTCCTACACGTACACATGCCTTACATCCTCGATAAAAACTTTTCACTGCTTCTAACAACTTGCCTCCCACACCATATATTCTTAATACCTTCCACAGAGCATCTCTATCAACTCTGTCATATGCCTTCTCCAGATCCATAAATGCTACATACAAATCCATTTGCTTTTCTAAGTATTTCTCACATACATTCTTCAAAGCAAACACCTGATCCACACATCCTCTACCACTTCTGAAACCACACTGCTCTTCCCCAATCTGATGCTCTGTACATGCCTTCACCCTCTCAATCAATACCCTCCCATATAATTTATATATATATATATATATATATATATATATATAATATATATATTTTTTTTTTTTTTGCTTTGTCGCTGTCTCCCGCGTTTGCGAGGTAGCGCAAGGAAACAGACGAAAGAAATGGCCCAACCCACCCCCATAAACATGTATATACCTACGTCCACACACGCAAATATACATACTTACACAGCTTTCCATGGTTTACCCCAGACGCTTCACATGCCTTGATTCAATCCACAGCACGTCAACCCCGGTATACCACCTCGCTCCAATTCACTCTATTCCTTGCCCTCCTTTCACCCTCCTGCATGTTCAGGCCCCGATCACACAAAATCTTTTTCACTCCATCTTTCCACCTCCAATTTGGTCTCCCTCTTCTCCTCGTTCCCTCCACCTCCGACACATATATCCTCTTGGTCAATCTTTCCTCACTCATTCTCTCCATGTGCCCAAACCATTTCAAAACACCCTCTTCTGCTCTCTCAACCACGCTCTTTTTATTTCCACACATCTCTCTTACCCTTACGTTACTTACTCGATCAAACCACCTCACACCACACATTGTCCTCAAGCATCTCATTTCCAGCACATCCATCCTCCTGCGCACAACTCTATCCATAGCCCACGCCTCGCAACCATACAACATTGTTGGAACCACTATTCCTTCAAACATACCCATTTTTGCTTTCCGAGATAATGTTCTCGACTTCCACACATTCTTCAAGGCTCCCAGAATTTTCGCCCCCTCCCCCACACTATGATCCACTTCCGCTTCCATGGTTCCATCCGCTGCCAGATCCACTCCCAGATATCTAAAACACTTCACTTCCTCCAGTTTTTCTCCATTCAATCTCACCTCCCAATTGACTTGACCCTCAACCCTACTGTACCTAATAGCCTTGCTCTTATTCACATTTACTCTTAACTTTCTTCTTTCACACACTTTACCAAACTCAGTCACCAGCTTCAGCAGTTTCTCACATGAATCAGCCACCAGCGCTGTATCATCAGCGAACAACAACTGACTCACTTCCCAAGCTCTCTCATCCCCAACAGACTTCATACTTGCCCCTCTTTCCAAAACTCTTGCATTCACCTCCCTAACAACCCCATCCATAAACAAATTAAACAACCATGGAGACATCACACACCCCTGCCGCAAACCTACATTCATATATATATATATATATATATATATATATATATATATATATATATAGAGAGAGAGAGAGAGAGAGAGAGAGAGAGAGAGAGAGAGAGAGACAGAGAGAGAGAGAGAGAGAGAGAGAGAGAATGTTGGGGTGATGAGAGTGGTGAGAGTAAGTGAGCCTAAGACGGAGAATTGTGTGAGGAAGTACCACGAGAGAATGAGTACAGAATGGAAAAAGGTGATAAAAATGTACATAAGGGAAGTGAGGGAGGAATGGGATGTATTTAGGGAAGCAGTGATGCCTTGCGCGAAAAATGCGTGTGGCATGAGAAGCGTGGGAGGTGGGCAGATTAGAAAGGGGAGAGAGTGGTGGGAAGAAGAAATAAGATTGTTAGTGAAAGAGAAGAGGGAGGCATTTGGACAATTTTTGCAGGGAAATAATGCAAATGACTGGGATATGTATAAAAGAAAGAGGCAGGAGGTCAAGAGAAAGGTGTAAGAGGTGAAAAAGAGGAGAAAGAGGGCAAATGAGAGTTGGGATGAGAGAGAATCATTAAATTATAGGGAGAATAAAACGATGTTTTAGAAGGAGGTAAATAATGTGTGTAAGATACGGGAATCAATGGGAACTTCAGGGAAGGGGGCTAATGGGGAGGTAATAACAAGTAGTGGTGATGTGAGAAGGAGATGGAGTGAGTACTTTAAAGGTTTGTTGAATGTGTTTGATGATAGAGTGGCAGATATGGGGTGTTTTGGTCGAGGTGGTGTGCATAGTGAGAGGGTTAGGGAAAATGATTTGGTAAACAGAGAAGAGGTAGTAAATCTTTGCGGAAGATGAAAGCCGGCAAGGCAGCAGGTTTGGATGGTATTCCAGTGGAATTTACTAAAGAATAGGGTGACTGTATTGTTGACTGGTTGGTAAGGTCATTTAATGTACGTATGACTCATGGTGAGGTGCCTGAGGATTGGCGGAATGCTTGCATAGTGCAATTGTACAAAGACAAATTTGAGTACTCAAATTACAGAGGTATAAGTTTGTTGAGTATTCCTGGGAAATTATATGGGAGGGTATTGATTGAGAGGGTGAAGGCATGTACAGAGCATCAAATTGGGGGAGAGCAGTTTGGTTTCAGAAGTGGTAAAAGATGTATGGATCAGGAGTTTCCTTTGAAGAGTGTATGCGAGAAATACTTAGAAAAGCAAAAAGATTTGTAGGTAGCATTTATGGATCTGGAGAAGGCATATGATAGAGTTGATAGAAATGCTCTATGAAAGGTATTAAGAACATATGGTGTGGGAGGCAAGTTGTTAGAAGCAGGGAAAAGTTTTTATCGAGGATGTAAGGCATGCGTACGTGTAGGAAGAGAGGAAAGTGATTGGTTCTCAGTGAATGTAGGTTTGCGGCAAGGGTGCGTGATGTCTCCATGGTTGTTTTATTTATTTATGGATGGGGTTGTTAGGGAGGTGAATGCAAGAGTTTTAGAAAGAGGGGCAAGTATGCAATCTGTTGCGGATGAGAGAGCTTGAGAAGTGAGTCAGTTGTTGTTCGCTGATGATACAGCGCTGGTGGCTGATTCGTGTGAGAAACTGCAGAAGCTGGTGACTGAGTTTGGTAAAGTGTGTGAAAGAAGAAAGCTGAGAGTAAATGTGAATAAGAGCAAGACTATTAGGTACAGTAGGGTTGAGGGACAAGTCAATTGGGAGGTAAGTTTGAATGGAGAAAAACTGGAGGAAGTAAAGTGTTTTAGATATCTCGGAATGGATTTGGCAGCCGATGGAACCATGGAAGCGGATGTAAATCATAGGGTAGGGGAGGGGGTGAAAGCTCTGGGAGCGTTAAAGAGTGTCTGGATGTCGAGAGTATAATCTCGGAAAGCAAAAATGGGTGTGTTTGAAGGAATAGTGGTTCCAACAATGTTATATGGTTGCGAGGCGTGGGCTATAGATAGAGGTGTGCGGAGGAGGATGGATGTGCTGGAAATGAGATGTTTGAGGACAATATGTGGTACGAGGTGGTTTGATCGAGTAAGTAATAATTGGGTAAGAGAGATGTGTGGTAATAAAGAGTGTGGTTGAGAGAGAAGAAGAGGGTGTTCTGAAATTGTTCGGTCACACGGAGAGAATGAGTGAGGAATGATTGACGAAGAGGATATATGTGTCAGAGGTGGAGGGAACCAGGAGAAGTGGGACAACAAATTGGAGGTGTAAAGATGGAGTGAAAAAGATTTTGAGCGATCGGGGCCTAAACATGCAGGAGGGTGAAAGCGTGTAAGGAATAGAGTGAATTCGAACGATGTGGTATACCGGGGTTGACCTGCTGTCAATGGATTGAACCAGGGCATGTGAAGCGTCTAGGGTAAACCATGGAAAGTTCTGTGGGCCCTGGATGTGGAAAGGGAGCTGTGGTTTCGATGCATTATTACATGACAGCTAGAGACTGAGTGTGAACGAATGTGGCCTTTGTTGTCTTTTCCTATCGCTACCTCGCACACATGAGGGGTGAGGGGTTTTTTATTTCATGTGTGGCGGGGTGGCTATGGGAATGAATAAAAGCAGCCAGTATAAAATATGTACATGGGTATATATGTATATGTCTGTGTGTGTATATATATGTATACGTTGAGATGTATATGTATGTATATTTGCGTCTGTGGACGTGAATGTATATGCGTCTGTATGTGGGTGGGTTGGGCCATTCTTTCGTCTGTTTCCTTGCGCAACCTCGTTAACGCAGGAGACAGTGACAAAGCAAAATATGATATATATATATATATATATATATATATATATATATATATATATATATATATATATATATATATATATATATATATATACGAATAAAGTGTATATGAACGCGCACCTTCATAGAACATACAAAGCTCCAACAGCCAGGATCGAACCTGGGACCCCTTGTGCAAGAGGCAGGCAGCCTAGCGGTTAGCATTCCTGCCTCTTGCACAAGGGTTCCCAGGTTCGATCCTGGCTGTTGGAGCTTTGTATGATATATATATATATATATATATATATATATATATGTATATATATATATATATATAAATATATGTATATATATATATATATATATATATATATATATATATATATATATATATATATATATATACATATATATATATATGTGTGTGTGTGTGTGTGTGAGGAAGTACCAGGAGAGACTGAGTACAGAATGGAAAAAGGTGAGAACAATGGAAGTAAGGGGAGTGGGGGAGGAATGGAATGTATTTAGGGAATCAGTGATGGATTGCGCAAAAGATGCTTGTAACATCAGAAGAGTGGGAGGTGGGTTGATTAGAAAGGGTAGTGAGTGGTGGGATGAAGAAGTAAGATTATTAGTAAAAGAGAAGAGACAGGCATTTGGACGATTTTTGCATGGAAAAAATGCAGTTGAGTGGGAGATGTATAAAAGAAAGAGACAGGAGGTCAAGAGAAAGGTGAAAGAGGTGAAAAAGAGGGCAAATGAGAGTTGGGGTGAGAGAGTATCATTAAATTTTAGGGAGAATAAAAAGATGTTCTGGAAGGAGGTAAATAAAGTGCGTAAGACAAGGGAGCAAATGGGAACTTCGGTGAAGGGCGCAAATGGGGAGGCCATAACAAGTAGTGGTGATGTGAGAAGGAGATGGAGTGAGTATTTTGAAGGTTTGTTGAATGTGTTTGATGACAGAGTGGCAGATATAGGGTGTTTTGGTCGAGGTGGTGTGCAAAGTGAGAGGGTTAGGGAAAATGATTTGGTAAACAGAGAAGAGGTAGTAAAAGCTTTGCGGAAGATGAAAGCCGACAAGGCAGCAGGTTGGGATGGTATTGCAGTGGAATTTATTAAAAAAGGGGGTGACTGTATTGTTGACTGGTTGGTAAGGTTATTTAATGTATGTATGACTCATGGTGAGGTGCCTGAGGATTGGCGGAATGCGTGCATACTGCCATTGTACAAAGGCAAAGGGGATAAGAGTGAGTGCTCAAATTACAGAGGTATAAATTTGTTGAGTATTCCTGGTAAATTATATGGGAGGGTATTGATTGAGAGGGTGAAGGCATGTACAGAGCATCAGATTGGGGAAGAGCAGTGTGCTTTCAGAAGTAGTAGAGGATGTGTGGATCAGGTGTTTGCTTTGAAGAATGTATGTGAGAAATACTTAGAAAAGCAAATGGATTTGTATGTAGCATTTATGGATCTGGAGAAGGCATATGATAGAGTTGATAGAGATGCTCTGTGGAAGGTATTAAGAATATATGGTGTGGGAGGCAAGTTGTTAGAAGCAGTGAAAAGTTTTTATCGAGGATGTAAGGCATATGTACGTGTAGGAAGAGAGGAAAGTGATTGGTTCTCAGTGAATGTAGGTTTGCGGCAGGGGTGTGTGATGTCTCCATGGTTGTTTAATTTGTTTATGGATGGGGTTGTTAGGGAGGTGAATGCAAGAGTTTTGGAAAGAGGGGCAAGTATGTAGTCTGTTGCGGATGAGAGAGCTTGGGAAGTGAGTCAGTTGTTGTTCGCTGATGATACAGCGCTGGTGGCTGATTCATGTGAGAAACTGCAGAAGCTGGTGACTGAGTTTGGCAAAGTGTGTGAAAGAAGAAAGTTAAGAGTAAATGTGAATAAGAGCAAGGTTATTAGGTACAGTAGTGTTGAGGGTCAAGTCTATTGGGAGGTAAGTTTGAATGGAGAAAAACTGGAGGAAGTAAAGTGTTTTAGATATCTGGGAGTGGATCTGGCAGCGGATGGAACCATGGAAGCGGAAGTGAATCATAGGGTGGGGGAGGGGGCGAAAATCCTGGGAGCCTTGAAGAATGTGTGGAAGTCGAGAACATTATCTCGGAAAGCAAAAATGGGTATGTTTGAAGGAATAGTGGTTCCAACAATGTTGTATGATTGTGAGGCGTTGGCTATGGATAGAGTTGTGCGCAGAAGGGTGGATATGCTGGAAATGAGATGTTTGAGGACAATGTGTGGTGTGAGGTGGTTTAATCGAGTAAGTAATGTAAGGGTAAGAGAGATGTGTGGAAATAAAAAGAGCGTGGTTGAGAGAGCAGAAGAGGGTGTTTTGAAATGGTTTGGGCACATGGAGAGAATGAGTGAGGAGAGATTGACCAAGAGGATATATGTGTCGGAGGTGGAGGGAACGAGGAGAAGTGGGAGACCAAATTGGAGGTGGAAAGATGGAGTGAAAAAGATTTTGTGTGATCGGGCCCTGAACATGTAGGAGGGTGAAAGGAGGGCAAGGAATAGAGTGAATTAGATCGATGTGGTATACCGGGGTTGACGTGCTGTCAGTGGATTGAATCAGGGCAGGTGAAGAGTATGGCGTAAACCATGGAAAGTTGTGTGGGGCCTGGATGTGGAAAGGGAGCTGTGGTTTCGGGCATTATTGCATGACAGCTAGAGATTGAGTGTAAACGAATGGGGCCTTTGTTGTCCTTTCCTAGTGCTACCTCGCACACATGAGGGGGGAGGGGGATGGTATTCCATGTGTGGCGAGGTGGCGATGGGAATGAATAAAGGCAGACAGTGTGACTTGTGTGCATGGGTATATATGTATGTGTCTGTGTGTGTATATATATGTGTACATTGAGATGTATAGGTATGTATATTTACATGTGTGGACGTGTATGCATATACATTGTGTATGGGGGTGGGTTGGGCCATTTCTTTCGTCTGTTTCCTTGCGCTACCTCGCTAACGCGGGAGACAGCGACAAAGCAAAATAAAAAGAAAAATAATAATAACAATAATATATATTTATGTATATATATATATATATATATATATATATATATATATATATATATATATATATATATATATATAGGGGATAGGGGAGAAAGAATACTTCCCACGTATTCCCTGCGTGTCGTAGAAGGCGACTAAAAGGGAAGGGAGCGGGGGGCTGGAAATCCTCCCCTCTCGTTTTTTTTTTTTTTTTTATTTTTTTATTTTTTTTTTTTTTTTTTTTTTTTTTCCAAAAGAAGGAACAGAGAAGGGGGCCAGGTGAGGATATTCCCTCAAAGGCCCAGTCCTCTGTTCTTAGCGCTACCTCGCTAATGCGGGAAATGGCGAATAGTATGAAAAAAAAAAAAAAAAAAAAAAAAAAATATATATATATTCATATGACGTGTAGTAAGTACAGTAAGTACGTGAACTATATATGGAACCATAATTGTCATCGGATTATCATGCTCTTTGCCACTCATAATGGATATAGTGTTATATATAATGTGGTTTTCACAGTAAATCCAACAATTTTTGGGCTAGACTACCGAGAGCCTGTGGCTTGCCTAGTCCCGAGCTGACCTTTGTTGGAAGCAGATGAAGAGAAACAAAAACATCATTTGTTGTCATGAACATGAAACAATGATCATTCAAAAATGTCAGATCAAGCTGACTGGTTAAAGGTGATTGTGTATGTGTTAGTCTTCCACCGTATGCTAATCTACTGGTCAGCTTAAGTTTACCTTTCAACTGGTTGGTTCAAGCGTATCTTTCTCTTGGTCAGTTTGAATATACCTCCCTACTGGTCAATTTGATTGTGTATCTCTCCTGATTTACTTAATCATACCTTCCTACTTGTGATTTTATGTATGTTTATCTTCTGGTTAGCATAAGTTTATCTTTTCGCGGGTTAGCTTCAGCATTCCTGTCTCCTGTTCAGCTTAAGTTTATCTCTCTGCTGATCAGCATAGCCTGACTCCGAAATATTCTTGTGATTGTCAAGTCTTTTTTTCATTTTACATCTTTTTTTTTTTTTTTTTTTTTTTTTTTATACTTTGTCGCTGATTCCCGCGTTTGCGAGGTAGCGCAAGGAAACAGACGAAAGAAATTCCCCAACCCCCCCCATACACATGTACATACACACGTCCACACACACAAATATACATACCTACACAGCTTTCCATGGTTTACCCCGGACGCTTCACATGCCTTGATTCAATCCACTGACAGCACGTCAACCCCTGTATACCACATCGCTCCAATTCACTCTATTCCTTGCCCTCCTTTCACCCTCCTGCATGTTCAGGCCCCGATCACACAAAATCTTTTTCACTCCATCTTTCCACCTCCAATTTGGTCTCCCTCTTCTCCTCGTTCCCTCCACCTCCGACACATATATCCTCTTGGTCAATCTTTCCTCACTCATTCTCTCCATGTGCCCAAACCATTTTAAAACACCCTCTTCTGCTCTCTCAACCACGCTCTTTTTATTTCCACACATCTCTCTTACCCTTACGTTACTTACTCGATCAAACCACCTCACACCACACATTGTCCTCAAACATCTCATTTCCAGCACATCCATCCTCCTGCGCACAACTCTATCCATAGCCCACGCCTCGCAACCATACAACATTGTTGGAACTACTATTCCTTCAAACATACCCATTTTTGCTTTCCGGGATAATGTTCTCGACTTCCACACATTTTTCAAGGCTCCCAAAATTTTCGCCCCCTCCCCCACCCTATGATCCACTTCCGCTTCCATGGTTCCATCCGCTGACAGATCCACTCCCAGATATCTAAAACACTTCACTTCCTCCAGTTTTTCACCATTCAAACTCACCTCCCAACTGACTTGACCCTCAACCCTACTGTACCTAATAACCTTGCTCTTATTCACATTTACTCTTAACTTTCTTCTTCCACACACTTTACCAAACTCCGTCACCAGCTTCTGCAGTTTCTCACATGAATCCGCCACCAGCGCTGTATCATCAGCGAACAACAACTGACTCACTTCCCAAGCTCTCTCGTCCCCAACAGACTTCATACTTGCCCCTCTTTCCAAGACTCTTGCATTTACCTCCCTAACAACCCCATCCATAAACAAATTAAACAACCATGGAGACATCACACACCCCTGCCGCAAACCTACATTCACTGAGAACCAATCACTTTCCTCTCTTCCTACACGTACACATGCCTTACATCCTCGATAAAAACTTTTCACTGCTTCTAACAACTTGCCTCCCACACCATATATTCTTAATACCTTCCACAGAGCATCTCTATCAACTCTATCATATGCCTTCTCCAGATCCATAAATGCTACATACAAATCCATTTGCTTTTCTAAGTATTTCTCACATACATTCTTCAAAGCAAACACCTGATCCACACATCCTCTACCACTTCTGAAACCACACTGCTCTTCCCCAATCTGATGCTCTGTACATGCCTTCACCCTTTCAATCAATACCCTCCCATATAATTTACCAGGAATACTCAACAAACTTATACCTCTGTAATTTGAGCACTCACTCTTATCCCCTTTGCCTTTGTACAATGGCACTATGCACGCATTCCGCCAATCCTCAGGCACCTCACCATGAGTCATACATACATTAAATAACCTTACCAACCAGTCAACAATACAGTCACCCCCTTTTTTAATAAATTCCACTGCAATACCATCCAAACCTGCTGCCTTGCCGGCTTTCATCTTCCGCAAAGCTTTTACTACCTCTTCTCTGTTTACCAAATCATTTTCCCTAACCCTCTCACTTTGCACACCACCTCGACCCAAACACCCTATATCTGCTACTCTGTCATCAGACACATTCAACAAACCTTTAAAATACTCATTCCATCTCCTTCTCACATCACCACTACTTGTTATCACCTCCCCATTTACGCCCTTCACTGAAGTTCCCATTTGCTCCCTTGTCTTACGCACCCTATTTACCTCCTTCCAGAACATCTTTTTATTCTCCCTAAAATTTACTGATAGTCTCTCACCCCAACTCTCATTTGCCCTTTTTTTCACCTCTTGCACCTTTCTCTTGACCTCCTGTCTCTTTCTTTTATACTTCTCCCACTCAATTGCATTTTTTCCCTGCAAAAATCGTCCAAATGCCTCTCTCTTCTCTTTCACTAATACTCTTACTTCTTCATCCCACCACTCACTACCCTTTCTAAACAGCCCACCTCCCACTCTTCTCATGCCACAAGCATCTTTTGCGCAATCCATCACTGATTCCCTAAATACATCCCATTCCTCCCCCACTCCCCTTACTTCCATTGTTCTCACCTTTTTCCATTCTGTACACAGACTCTCCTGATACTTCTTCACACAGGTCTCCTTCCCAAGCTCACTTACTCTCACCACCTTCTTCACCCCAACATTCACTCTTCTTTTCTGAAAACCCATGCTAATCTTCACCTTAGCCTCCACAAGATAATGATCAGACATCCCTCCAGTTGCACCTCTCAGCACATTGACATCCAAAAGTCTCTCTTTCGCACGCCTGTCAATTAACACGTAATCCAATAACGCTCTCTGGCCATCTCTCCTACCTACATAAGTATACTTATGTATATCTCGCTTTTTAAACCAGGTATTCCCAATCATCAGTCCTTTTTCAGCACATAAATCCACAAGCTCTTCACCATTTCCATTTACAACACTGAACACCCCATGCATACCAATTATTCCCTCAACTGCCACATTACTCACCTTTGCATTCAAATCACCCATCACTACAACCCGGTCTCGTGCATCAAAACCGCTAACACACTCATTTAGCTGCTCCCAAAACACTTGCCTCTCATGATCTTTCTTCTCATGCCCAGGTGCATATGCACCAATAATCACCCACCTCTCTCCATCAACTTTCAATTTTACCCATATTAATCGAGAATTTACTTTCTTACATTCTATCACATACTCCCACAACTCCTGTTTCAGGAGTATTGCTACTCCTTCCCTTGCTCTTGTCCTCTCACTAACCCCTGACTTCACTCCCCAGACATTTCCAAACCACTCTTCCCCTTTACCCTTGAGCTTCGTTTCACTCAGAGCCAAAACATCCACACACACACACTCACATACATATACATACATATGAAAAATGCAAGAAACAATCTAGAAAACAAACTTTTAGCTTGAAATGAATGAAAAAACGAACGTCACACAATGGTTCAACCTCTGGCCACGGAAAAGGAAATGTACAATTTATCCACACAAACGCCAACAGCAGTTCTCATCAATTTCACCACTGAATCAATAAGCTTCAATGTCTAAGCTACATTTTTCTCCAACTTCACTATTTTCTTGTCAAAACACCATGCATGAAAACTATCACTCCAGTAACACAACTATAAACATTTACTTCCCCTTTAAAAAGTTCTGGGGAAGTCTGTCTCGATACACTGCGGCGAGGCGACGCGACGCTGACACAATCACTGTCACAATATCACTTCTGCCTCCTTCCAAGCGTTGTTTCAGGGAATAATTCCGGGTTGCTGAAGTGCCGCATAGGCTGGCACGATAGCCCGGGCCACATCGAAGACGTTATGAGCCCGGCCGTTGTCCATGTATAGAACCATAGTCTCATTATCTTCATCTTAGTTTGTGGAGAAGAACCGGATGAAGATGGGCGTATGGTTCTAGCCAGAGCACCCCTTACATCTTACTGCTACAAAATTTTTTGTCATAGATGCGATTACCTCTCTTCTCTTAATGGTCATTGATGCCGTAATTAGGGAACGACTCTGTCCTGTGGTTCTTTCATTAGTCAACCTTTAATCACGACTTAATAACACTTAAGCACGACGATGGTACGATCCGTGAGCACGACAAAGATACGACCCTTGAGCACGATGATGGTACGACCCTTGAGCACGACGGCGACGACGACGACCCCCCCCCCCCCCATGATGGACCTGCTTTCGACGTGACCTATGTGGGAACAAGTCGACGGAATGCCAGTTCAACATGCTGAAGAGTTATTATCGTACCTTTGGCTCGTATCGAATGGTTTCAGAATCATTACGTCCTCTCATTAATAAAGTCATGATTTAATACGTAGAAGTGTGTGTGTGTGTGTGTGTGTGTGTGTGTGTGTGTGTGTGTGTGTGTGTGTGTGTGTGTGTGTGTGTGTGTGAGGGAATGGAAGCATTTATCTTCTCTGCCTCCCAGATGACCACTTCATCCAATCTATGGTACAGTCGTTCCTGTTCTGAAGCCATTCCGACAGGGGATCAGGAGTATCGGGTTTGGAAATACTCTCCTTCCTCCCACTTCTATTCACCATTCATCCTTGCCCACAATCGTTGCAAGTCCGTTATCCATCAGGCGAAGCGTTCCTTTATTCGAAAGTGCGGCAACCTCTCCTCGTCATCCACTAATAGGTGCATCTGCTCTTCAGCTAGCAACTACTGTCGCTCTACCTTTCCTTTCTGATGGTACTATAGCTGTCTCTCCCGTTTCTTCTCTAACTCCACCCTGGATGACTCCAACATTCCTTCACCCCCTGATTCTCCTCTTACTAATCCTATGCCCCTCCCCGTAATCTCTTTTAGAACTGTCCGAAAAGCGTTTCCCTGTTTGGACATAAGCAAGGCATCCATCCACGTGTACTGAAAGAGTGTGCCTCCGATCTTGCACCTTAGCTTGCTTGTATGTCACGTTTCTATTTAAAACCAAAACTTTACCTTCTTCTTAGAAGCATGCATTGATATATTCTATCCCTAAGAAAGGATGACCGTTCTAACCCCTCTATCTTCCTAGCGCTTTGAAATCTATAGATTCTAAAGTCTTTGAATCAATCCTTAAGAATGTTGTCTCACAGTCTTCTCTCTGATTATCAGTATGGCTTCCGTAAGGAAAGATCCGCTGGTAATATTCTTTCCTATCTTACTAATGTCTGGTCATCATACTTGAAAGATTTTTGAGAATTCACTGTAGTTGTCCTTGACGTGTCCTAAGCTTTTGACAGGCTGTGGCATCGGGGTCTCATCTCAAAACTCCTCTCTCTTTGCTTCCCTCCCTCACTTTATTCCCTCATGGCGAATATCTTCTCTGATCAATCTTTCTCCATGGTTGTTGATGGATCAGCCTCTCCCTCATTTCTATCAATAGCTTTGTCCTCCAAGTTTTTCTCCTGTTTCCTATACTTTTTCTCCTTTTTATCATCTATTCCTTTTCATCCACAAATAACCTAATGCACTCAATTGCTGAAGACTCAACACTGCATTTCTCCTCATCCATTAAATCTGCTCCTTCTTCCTTCACTCTATCTGTATATCGTCTCAATACGACTTCCTTGATAAACTCAGACTTGGAGAGGATATCTCTGTGGAGTAAATGAAATCTGGTTAAATTCAATGCCTCCAAGACCCACTTTCTGCCCATATCTGTAACGAAAATTCATCACAGCTTTCCTCCCTCATTTGACTGAGCTGTAATTTCACCTCTCATTGAGACTCAGTGAGCATACTTGGTATGACTGTAACAACCACACTATTGTAGAAACCTCACATTACAGCAATAGCTAAGTCTGCCTCTAAGAAACTGGATGTCCTGTTTAGATGTCAAAATTTCTTTTCTTCCGAACAGTTGCTTCGTTTATGCAAAGGATTGATCCTTCCTTGTCTGGAGTACTGCTCTCATATCTAGGGTGATTCTAGCTCTCCATCCATACTTGACAGAGTTGAAAGAGGTCCGTCTTATCAACTCTTCTATGCTAACCAAATGCTAGGTTTCATAGCGAGGAACATAGATTACAAGACACCAGAAGCAATTCTCACTCTTTATAATTCTCTAGTAACACCACACCCTGAATATGCAGTCCAGTTTTAGTTTCCAAACTATAAAAAAGACGAGGAAAAATTAGAGCAAGTACAAAGACGCGCGACAAAATTGCTCCCATCCCTTGGAAATCTGGCATACGAAGAAAGCTTAAAACGATTGGATCTCTTCTCCCTTAAAAACGAAGACTTCTCGGCGACTTATTCGAAGTGCGCAAAATTCTGAAAAAGTTCGGCAGGGTAGATCACTATCATCTTTTCGAAATACAAGAAAATACGGCTACCAGGACAAATGATAAGGCTCAAAACTAAAAGATGTAGTACGGACGTGGGAAAAAGCTTCTTTTCCTATAGGGGTGTTGAGCACTAGAATAAGTTACCGCCAGATGTACTGAATGCTAAGACTATAAATACCTTCAAAACTTGTTTGGACAAATACTTTATAAATTCAGGTATACTCGGAGAAAACGCCAGAAATAATCCGTATAAACGACAGCGGTAACGGGGAAAGTAAAATGTAATGTGCAGCAGCGGGGTGTCGGTGATAGCTTAAAAAACTGCTGAGCGGAATTGCATTTTCAAGTTAAAAGCTTTCGTTTTTCTTCTTTTTTTTTTCTTATCTTTTTACCAGACAAACCAGTCGTGGGCCTATCAGGCCTCCTGTTGTCTGTCTTTCTCATGTAAATCTCATGCAAAACCTCAGAACTTGACTCGCTTGCCCTATTCCGCAAAGTTGGTTTACTTTCCCCGTTCTATAGGCAATGCTTTTCATTTTGCTCTCAAGAGCTGGCTGCCTGTGTCCCCTATCCACTTAAACCACGCAATACTCGGAAATCTACTGCTTCACATAATAATTGTGCAGCCATTGGCAACTCGGGTGTGTGTGTGTGTGTGTGTGTGTGTGTGGGGGGGGGGGGGGGGGATGATAACTGTTTCTTTCCCTGCACCACGAAGCTTTGTAACTCGCTATCCTCTCTCGCCATTCCCTGTAACTATGACCCAGCGCTCGTTAAACGACAGGTGTTTCACTTCCTCAAAAAGTCGAGAGTAACTTTCCTCGTCTTTTCTTTTCCCTTTATTTAACCTCTTTAGGTTATGTGGGCTTTCGTCCGTGACCGCAGCATCCAACGCAGAAAGATGAACAAGTAAATGAATAAATGAATAAGTAAATAACGCTTTATTTGATTGTAGGCGGCCATTCGACTGAAAATACACAGTTGAAATATTACAGATATTACAGAACTGGGAGGTTATAATAGCAACTAGTTCACTGATCATAAAAGAGCTTAAGATCAAGACGTGTGTGTGTGTGTGTGTGTGTGTGTGTGTGTGTGTGTGTGTCTATGCACACAGGATCATTGACAAGGTATGTATTTATACAAGGTTAAGAGACGGGGCAACACGAATGTAAAACTCTTTCGCCGTAACATAACAATGGTAATTACACACACACACACACACACACACACACACACACACACACACCTCAAAGGCTAGTTATGACCGGTAGTATAACACTTTGGAAAGAGCAGTTGTCTCATTGACACTGAGGATTGGAAAAACACCTCTGTTGACACACAAAAACATGTTAAGTTTTTTATTCTATGTGGTACAGGCTAGTGGTGGTAGTTCTACCTAGATTTCCCATTAGATTCGACCATGACAAATTTTCCTTATATAAATACTTGTATTATGAACTCGCATTCTTGTCAATATCATCCAAACTGAACGTACTGATCACTCATTGTGATTCCTACAACATAATGCACATGAATAAATTGGTCATGATTTAAAATGGTTATGAATAGAATGTCCACTTTGATTCTGAGGTGAGAACGGTATACATATTCATTTTCTGGATGAGGTCAACTCTAGCGGACGGATTCAGAACTAGTGGACGGATTCTAGGCCAGTAGATGGATTTATGCCTAATGGATGGATTCAGGGTTAGTGGATGGATTCATGTGCAGTAATGTACTGGTCCTGAATTTGCTCTTGTGTGGTAACAAGGATTTCTGACTGTTGCTGATATGCCACGCCGACTGTGTCAGTAACAGTCATGATAACTGGAAAGCGACATTCAGAATAAAAGAAGAACTTGATATCTAGTGTAGTGTTGCCTCTGCGTCCCTGTCGCTACCGATAACCAAACGAGGAGTGGGTACAGTGCCTTCCACGGTCGGTGTAGTGGCTGCCCACTGCCTTCCACAGAGAGAGAGAGAGAGAGAGAGAGAGAGAGAGAGAGAGAGAGAGAGAGAGAGAGAGAGAGAGAGAGAGAGAGAGTATGTGGGGTCACTGGACCATAATTTTTATCAACTTGGTCGTGGACGAAGTCAAGACGGCTTTTGGGAGTCATACTTAAACTTATATATATATATGTATATATATATATATATATATATATATATATATATATATATATATATATATATATATATACATATATATATATATATATATATATATATTTATTTATTTATTATTTTATTTTGCTTTGTCGCTGTCTCCCGCGTTTGCGAGGTAGCGCAAGGAAACAGACGAAAGAAATGGCCCAACCCACCCCCATACACAATGTATATACATACATGTCCACACACGCAAATATACATACCTATACATCTCATTGTACACATATATATACACACACAGACACATACATATATACCCATGCATACAATTCACACTGTCTGGTTTTATTCATTCCCATCGCCAATATTCCAGTCTCATGATAAGAGAAGTGGACCATGCAGTATGATACAGTGGTTAAATTGATGAAAACTACTATTGACATTTGTGTAAATGAATTATACATTTCCCTTTCCCATAGCCAGAGGTTGAACCATTATGTGACATTCATTTTTCATTTCATTTCATGCTAGAAGTTTGTTTTCTAAATTATTTCTTACATTTTTCATATGTATATATATATATATATATATATATATATATATATATATATATATATATATATATATATATATATATATATATATATATATATATATATATATGTGTGTATATGTGGGCATGTGTGTATATGTGTATATGTGTGTATGTGTATGTGCAAACGCGGGAGACAGCGACAAAGTATAAAAAAAAAAAAAATATATATATATATATATATATATATATATATATATATATATATATATATATATATATATATATATATATGTATATATATATGTGTGTATATGTGTGTGTATATGTGTGTGTATATATATATATATATATATATATATATATATATATATATATATATATATATATATATATATATATATATATATATATTATCCCTGGGATAGGGGTGAAAGAATACTTCCCACGCATTCCTTACGTGTCGTAGAAGGCGACTAGAGGGGACGGGAGCGGGGGGGCCAGAAATCCTCCCCTCCTTGTAATTCTAACTTTCTAAAAAATGGGAATATATATATATATATATATATATATATATATATATATATATATATATATATATATATATATTTTTTTTTTTTTTTTTTTTTATACCTCGTCGCTGTCTCCCGCGTTTGCGAGGTAGCGCAAGGAAACAGACGAAAGAAATGGCCCAACCCCCCCCCCCCCATACACATGTACATACACACGTCCACACACGCAAATATACATACCTACACAGCTTTCCATGGTTTACCCCGGACGCTTCACATGCCTTGATTCAATCCATTGACAGCACGTCAACCCCTGTATACCACATCGCTCCAATTCACTCTATTCCTTGCCCTCCTTTCACCCTCCTGCATGTTCAGGCCCCGATCACACAAAATCTTTTTCACTCCATCTTTCCACCTCCAATTTGGTCTCCCTCTTCTCCTCGTTCCCTCCACCTCCGACACATATATCCTCTTGGTCAATCTTTCCTCACTCATTCTCTCCATGTGCCCAAACCACTTCAAAACACCCTCTTCTGCTCTCTCAACCACGCTCTTTTTATTTCCACACATCTCTCTTACCCTTACGTTACTTACTCGATCAAACCACCTCACACCACACATTGTCCTCAAACATCTCATTTCCAGCACATCCATCCTCCTGCGCACAACTCTATCCATAGCCCACGCCTCGCAACCATACAACATTGTTGGAACCACTATTCCTTCAAACATACCCATTTTTGCTTTCCGGGATAATGTTCTCGACTTCCACACATTCTTCAAGGCTCCCAAAATTTTCGCCCCCTCCCCCACCCTATGATCCACTTCCGCTTCCATGGTTCCATCCGCTGACAGATCCACTCCCAGATATCTAAAACACTTCACTTCCTCCAGTTTTTCTCCATTCAAACTCACCTCCCAATTGACTTGACCCTCAACCCTACTGTACCTAATAACCTTGCTCTTATTCACATTTACTCTTAACTTTCTTCTTCCACACACTTTACCAAACTCCGTCACCAGCTTCTACAGTTTCTCACATGAATCAGCCACCAGCGCTGTATCATCAGCGAACAACAACTGACTCACTTCCCAAGCTCTCTCATCCCCAACAGACTTCATACTTGCCCCTCTTTCCAAGACTCTTGCATTTACCTCCCTAACAACCCCATCCATAAACAAATTAAACAACCATGGAGACATCACACACCCCTGCCGCAAACCTACATTCACTGAGAACCAATCACTTTCCTCTCTTCCTACACGTACACATGCCTTACATCCTCGATAAAAACTTTTCACTGCTTCTAACAACTTGCCTCCCACACCATATATTCTTAATACCTTCCACAGAGCATCTCTATCAACTCTATCATATGCCTTCTCCAGATCCATAAATGCTACATACAAATCCATTTGCTTTTCTAAGTATTTCTCACATACATTCTTCAAAGCAAACACCTGATCCACACATCCTCTACCACTTCTGAAACCACACTGCTCTTCCCCAATCTGATGCTCTGTACATGCCTTCACCCTCTCAATCAATACCCTCCCATATAATTTACCAGGAATACTCAACAAACTTACACCTCTGTAATTTGAGCACTCACTCTTATCCCCTTTGCCTTTGTACAATGGCACTATGCACGCATTCCGCCAATCCTCAGGCACCTCACCATGAGTCATACATACATTAAATAACCTTACCAACCAGTCAACAATACAGTCACCCCCTTTTTTTATAAATTCCACTGCAATACCATCCAAACCTGCTGCCTTGCTGGCTTTCATCTTCCGCAAAGCTTTTACTACCTCTTCTCTGTTTACCAAATCATTTTCCCTAACCCTCTCACTTTGCACACCACCTTGACCCAAACACCCTATATCTGCCACTCTGTCATCAGACACATTCAACAAACCTTCAAAATACTCATTCCATCTCCTTCTCACATCACCACTACTTGTTATCACCTCCCCATTTACGCCCTTCACTGAAGTTCCCATTTGCTCCCTTGTCTTACGCACCCTATTTACCTCCTTCCAGAACATCTTTTTATTCTCCCTAAAATTTACTGATAGTCTCTCACCCCAACTCTCATTTGCCCTTTTTTCACCTCTTGCACCTTTCTCTTGACCTCTTGTCTCTATCTTTTATACTTCTCCCACTCAATTGCATTTTTTCCCTGCAAAAATCGTCCAAATGCCTCTCTCTTCTCTTTCACTAATACTCTTACTTCTTCATCCCACCACTCACTACCCTTTCTAAACAGCCCACCTCCCACTCTTCTCATGCCACAAGCATCTTTTGCGCAATCCATCACTGATTCCCTAAATACATCCCATTCCTCCCCCACTCCCCTTACTTCCATTGTTCTCACCTTTTTCCATTCTGTACACAGTCTCTCCTGATACTTCCTCACACAGGTCTCCTTCCCAAGCTCACTTACTCTCACCACCTTCTTCACCCCAACATTCACTCTTCTTTTCTGAAAACCCATACTAATCTTCACCTTAGCCTCCACAAGATAATGAATATATATATATATATATATATATATATATATATATATATATATATATATATATATATATATATATATATATATATATTCATTTATATATATACAGCGACAAAGCAAAAAAAAAAATATATATATATATATATATATATGTATATATATATATATATATATATATATATATATATATATATATATATATATATATATATATATCTTGGCCTAAGTCAAGCACCCAGTTTGTCGTCAAAACCTTAGGGTGGATGAACAGTTGGGTTTACTGTGGAATGATACAATATTTTGGACAAACTTGTACAAACTTGACCTACGCAGTTTTTAAACACTAGAACAACCTAATTTCAACCACATAAATGGACACAAACTCGTGGGCAAACTTTCTACTTTCAGTGAGATACAATCACTTTTGGTGTAGTAAGATCGTTAAGATATGGAACGATTAGCGACTTACTAACAATAGCTGAGTACCACCAGGTGCCCGACACACGGTATTTGTGTCTCTAGTTATAACAAGATGCCAGACATTAGGTTCTCTTTTGTTGGTAATCATCACTTTGATTTCTTATTCTTTCCACAGAAAGATTTGTGTTCATTTTCCTCCAGTTGTCACAAACAGACTTGAAAGGATCGTTTTCATTTAAATTTTCTTTTTGCTTTTCTCTCTGTATAAGACCTTCATTCAATTGTATCAAATGTTGACTTGAAGAAAATAAAAGATTCATGGTTATTTTTGCAGCGGTACAATTAAGTGAACTAAAATAAGACCTGTTAGGACCACAAACGCCACAACATGAAGGAAAGAGACTAATTAAACCCTCATTAAATCTCTCCAAATACATTAGTCACGAGACAAATAATTAAGAAACTTCAACAAAGAGAGATGAGGACTTTTCAATTATCTGCCAAGCGAGATGAAAAACCTGAAAGGAGTGAGTGAAGGAAGCGGAAACAATGTGATGTGAGCGGCAGAAAGGTGCGGCAGGATTATCAAACAAATTGTGTATGTGGTGAGCGTTACGCGTTGGCCCTGTGTGTTAGCCCAGCCTCATGACAAAATTTCGTCGTTAGTAGTCGCAGATATCCACCTCATCCCCCTTCACCCACCTTCTCTCTCTCTCTCTCTCTCTCTCTCTCTCTCTCTCTCTCTCTCTCTCTCTCTCTCTCTCTCTCTCTCTCTCTCTCTCTCTCTCTCATCATACTGTGTACACGTGGTACTCCCATAGCTCCTTGCAGTGGCCGTACATAAATACCCAGTACAGTGAAATATTGTAATGTAGGAAACGGTCGTAACAGTGAGTCATCAGGTAAAAATTATGAGTGGTCTCCAGACCATGGTTTCGAGAGACACGTTGGGTCACTTCCTATGATCACAGAGTTTCTAGAGACACGTTGGATCACTTCCTATGATCACAGAGTTTCTAGAGACACGTTGGATCACTTCCTATGATCACAGAGTTTCTAGAGACACGTTGGATCACTTCCTATGATCACAGAGTTTCTAGAGACACGTTGGATCACTTCCTATGATCACAGAGTTTCTAGAGACACGTTGGATCACTTCCTATGATCACATGCTGTCGAGAGACAGATTGGATCACTTCCTATGTTCACATGCTTTCGAGAGACACGTTGGATCACTTCCTATGATCACAGAGTTTCTAGAGACACGTTGGATCACTTCCTATGATCACAGAGTTTCTAGAGACACGTTGGATCACTTCCTATGATCACATGCTGTCGAGAGACAGATTGGATCACTTCCTATGTTCACATGCTTTCGAGAGACACGTTGGATCACTTCCTACGATCACATAGTTTCGAGAGACACGTCGGATCACTTCCTATGATCACATAGTTTCGAGAGACACTTCGGATCACTTCCTATGATCAAATCATAACCCTAGACAGCTACGCGGAGGTGAAAAGTGCCAATAGTTGTGATGTAGTACGTATTCATAACTCATCACGAACTACTACAGACACAAGAGAATTATATTAGAACGTAATATAGGGTGATCCTTCGCTGTTCCCTTAGAGGAGCTTCACCTCTGCTTGGCCGTTTGTGTGTCTGGTGCATTCTTGTGACACAGCAAACCACCGGTCAGGCAGCTCATCACGTCATGAAGATATCATTAGGGTCGCCTCCAACATTCATTCTCAAGGGCTGAACATTGATACACCGGTGGCCGTGCTGAAAGATAGATGCCAGGGGATCTTCAAGGCCTCGTCAACCTCGGTGCAACTTTAAAACGAAGCGGATGTGCGGGAGAGCTTGAGGTGCACTGGTGAATATTGCACTAGCAACGGAGGGTTGTGTCAGGTTTTGTATAAAAGCTTTAGTGACCTCCAGGATTTCCTGCACAACAGTTCTCGTAGTTGTGTGGATGTTATTTGCGTGACCATTAGTATGAGGACACAAATGAGGAAGGTAACTGAACCATGATTATCTTCATTTATTTATCCACCCTCACACACACACACACACACACACACACACACACACTGAAGGTTCCTGCTGGTCTCGCTCTTACATAAAGTTATGTAACCAACTCTTGTACTTATCTTCCAAAACTGAAACACCCACATACCCAGTCATACCAGCACACTATCTAATCTCAACATGCCCCGTCATGCCCACATACCCTATAATGTCAACATACCCTGTCATGCCCACACACCCCTTGAGGTAAGCATACCTTGTCAGGCTCAGATAACCTATATTATCAGCATGCTCTTCATGTCCGCATACCCTATAATGTCAGCATAGTCTGTCAAGTGCACATATTGTGCATCTTCAGCATACATCACTTCTAACTTAGGTATAACTGCAGAATTTAAAGAGATTACACTACCGTTGTATATATATATATATATATATATATATATATATATATATATATATATATATATATATATATATATATATATATATATATATATATATATATATATTGGAAAGGATCACAATTTTGCGCGTGATCAAGATATTCCTATGAGTCCACGGGGAAAATGAAACACGAAAAACTCCCAAGTGCACTTTCGTGTAATAATCACATCATCAGGGGAGACACAAGAGAGAAATATAACAGTCAGTTGATATACATCGAAGAGACGAAGCTAGGACGCCATTTGGTAAACATGTGATTGTCCAAAACATACAACGAGCGTTCATAAACTTATCGTTTTACAAATCTTATCAAGAATAAACTTATCTAATTTGTATAGACCATCACTAATATTAAGATTATAATTCTTTGTGCATTTGAAAATAGAAGATTCAATGATATTTCTCTTGGTAATAGAGTTAGAGTTAATAACTGAGATGGCGTTACTCCAGTCAATACAATGATCATAGTTTTTAACATGATTAAACAAGGCATTTGATTCTTGTCCCGTTCTTATACTATATTTATGTTGCTTAAGTCTAACAGAAAAATCCTTACCAGTCTGACCAATATAAAATTTATCACAGTTTCCACAAGGCACTTTATAGATGCAACCAAGAGAATTATCTGGTGAATTCCTGATTAAGATATTCTTTATAGTATTATTGTTGCTAAAGGGGGAGAGGGGGTTGTTATTTCATGCGTGGAGGGGTGGCGATGGGAATGAAAAAAAGCAGACAGTATGAATCATGTATATGTGTATATATGTATATGTCTGTGTGTGTATATATATGTATACGTTAAGATGTATAGGTATGTACATTTGCGTGTGTGGACGTGTATGTATGTACATGTGTATGTTGGGGGGGTTGGGCCATTCTTTCGTCTGTTTCCTTGCGCTGCCTCGCTAACGTGGGAGACAGCGACAAGGCAAAATAAATGAAATATGTATGCATATATATATATATATATATATATATATATATATATATATATATATATATATATATATATATATATATATATATATATATATATATATATATATATATGGTATTGCAGTGGAAATCATTAAAAAGGGATGACTGTGTTGTTGACTGGTTGGTGAGGATTTTCAATGTATGTATGGTTCATAGTGAAGTGCCTGAGGATTGGTGGAATGCATGCATAGTGCCATTGTACAAAGGGAAAGGGGATAAAGGTGAGTGTTCAAATTACAGAGGTATAAGTTTGTTGAGTATTTCTGGGAAATTATACGGGATGGTATTGATTAAGAGGGTGAAAACATGTGCAGAGCATCAAATTGGGGAAGAGCAGTGTGGTTTCAGAAGTGGTATTTATGGATCTGGTAGAGTTGACAGAGATGCTCTGCGGAAAGTATAAGAGTATATGGTGTGGGAGGGAAGTTGCTAGAAGCAGTGAAAAGATTTCATCGAGGATGCGAGG
>NC_092240.1:40893715-40933715 GCF_036320965.1 Panulirus ornatus
TCATGAGAGGCAAGTATCTTGGGAGCAGCTGAGTGCACGAGACCGGGTTATAGGGATGGGTGATTTGAATGCAAAGGTGAGTAATGTGGCAGTTGAGGGATTAATTGGTGTGCATGGGATATTAAGTGTTGTAAATGTAAATGGCGAAGAGCTTGTAGATTTGTGTGCTCAAAAAGGACTGGTGATTGGGAATACCTAGTTTAGAAATAGAGATATACATAAGTATGCGTAAGTAAGTGGGAGAGATGGCCAGAGAGCGTTATTGGATTATATGTTAATTGATAGGCGCGTGAAAGAGAGACATTTGGATGTTAATGTGCTGAGAGGTGCAACTGGATGGATGTCTGATCATTATCTTGTGGAAGCGAAGGTGAAGATTTGTAGAGGTTTTTAAAAAGAAGAGAGAATGTTGTGGTGAAGAGAGTGGTGAGAGTAAGTGACCTTGGGAAGGAGATTTGTGTTAGGAAGTACCATGAGAGACCAAATACAGAATGAAAAAAGGTGAGAACAAAGGAAGTAAGGGGAGTGTGGGAGGAATGGGATGTGTTTAGGGAAGCAATGATGGCTTGCGCAAAAGATGGGAAGGCGCAGATTAGTAAGAGTAGTGATTGGTGGGATGAAGAAGTAAGATTATTAGTGAAAGAGAAGAGAGAGGTATTGGACGATTTTTGCAGAGAAATAATGCAAATGACTGGGAGATGTATAAAAGAAAGAGGAAGGAGGTCAAGAGAAAGGTGCAAGAGGTGAAAAAGAGGGCAAATGAGAGTTGGGGTGAGAGAGTATCATTAAATTTTATGGAGAATAGAAAAATATTTTGGATGGAGGTAAATAAAGTACGTAAGACAAGGGAACTAATGGGAATATCAGTGAAGGGGGCTAATGGGGAGGTGATAACAAGTAGTGGTGATGTGAGAAGGAGATGGAGTGAGTATTTTGAAGGTTTGTTGAATGTGTTTGATGATAGAGTGGCACATATGGGGTGTTTTGGTCGAAGTGGTGTGCAAAGTGAGAGGGTTCGGGAGAATGATTTGATAAACAGAGAAGAGGTAGTAAAAGCTTTGCTGAAGATGAAAGCCGGCAAGGCAGCGGGTTTGGATGGTATTGCAGTGGAATTTATATACAAAAAGGGGTTAACTGTGTTGTTGACTGGTTGGCACGGTTATTTAATGTATGTATGACTCATGTTGAGGTGCCGAAGGATTGGCGGAATGCTTGCACAGTGCCATTGTACAAAGGCAAAGGGGATAAAGGTGAGTGCTCAAATTACAGAGGTATAAGTTTCTTGAGTATTCCTGGGAAATCATATGGGAGGGTATTGATTGAGAGGGTGAAAGCATGTACAGAGCATCAGATTGGGGAAGAGCAGTGTGGTTCCAGAAGTGGTAGAAGATGTGTAGATCAGGTGTTTGCTTTGAAGAATGTATGTGAGAAATACTTAGAAAAACGAATGGATTTGTACGTAGCATTTATGGATCTGGAGAAGGCATATGATAGAATTGATAGAGATGCTCTGTGGAAGGTATTAAGAATATATGGTGTGGGATGCAAGTTGTTAGAAGCAGTGAAAAGTTTTTATTGAGGACGCAAGGCATGTGTACGTGTAAGAAGAAAGGAAAGTGATTCGTTCTCAGTGAATGTAGGTTTGCCGCAGGGGTGTGTAATGTCTCCATGGTTGTTTAATTTGTTTATGTATGTGGTTGTTAGGGAGGTGAATGCAAGAGTTTTGGAAAGAGGGGCAAGTATGCAGTCTGTTGTGGATGAGAGAGCTTGGAAAGCCAGTCAGTTGTTGTTCGCTGATGATACACCGCTGTTGGCTGATTCGGGTGAGAAACTGCAGAAGCTGGTGACTGAGTTTGGTAAAGTGTGTGAAAGAAGAGAGCTGAGAGTAAATGGTGAATAAGAGCAAGATTATTAGGTACAGTAGGGTTGAGGGACAAGTCATTTGGGAGATACGTTTGAATGGAGAAAAACTGGAGGAAGTGAAGTGTTTTAGATATCTAGGAGTGGATTTGGCAGCGGATGGAACCATGGAAGCGGAAGTGAGTCATAGGGTGGAGGATGGGGCGAAAGTTCTGGGAGCGTTGAAAAATGTAGAAGATGAGAACGTTATCTCGAAAAGCAAAAATTGGTATGTTTGAGGGAATAGTGGTTCCGACAATGTTATATTGTTGCAAGGCGTGGGCTATGGAGAAAGTTATGCGGAGGAGGGTGGATGTGCTGGAAATGAGATGTTTGAGGACAATATGTGGTGTGAGGTGGTTTGATCGAGTAAGTAATGAAAGGGTAAGAGAGATGTGTGGTAGTAAATAGAGTGTGTTTGAGAGAGCAGAAGAGGGTGTTTTGAAATGGTTTGGTCACATGGAGAGAATGAGAGAGGAATGATTGATAAAGAGGATATATGTATCAGAGGTGGAGGGAACGAGGAGAAGTGGGAGACCAAATTGGAGGTAGAAAGATGGAGTGAAAAAGATTTTGAGTGATCGGGGCCTGAACATGCAGGAGGGTGAAAGGCGTGCAAGGAATAGAGTGAATGGGAACGATGTGGTATACCGGGGTCGACGTGCTGTCAATGGATTGAACCAGGGCATGTGAAGCGTCTGGGGTTAACCATGGAAAGTTTTGTTGTCCTGGATATGGAAAGGGAGCTGTGGTATCGGTGCATTGTACATGACAGCTAGAGACTGAGTGTGAACGAATGTGTCCTTTGTTGTCTTTTCCCAGTGCTACCATGTTCCATTCTTTCGTCTGCTTCTTTGCGCTACCTCACTAACGCGGGAGACAGTGGTAAAGTATAATTAAAAAAAAAATATATTTCCTGAAATGTTTCATTTTCCATAAAGTGATGTAGACATTTGTAACTTGGTTCACTTACGGCATGTTGTTACAACATCATGAACTCCAGTTGGAATCAGGTAGTAATGCCCACATAGGATTAGATGGTCTCACTCTGAGTCTCATAGAATCTAATTAGCACAAGCCAATTCCAGAATTTTCTGCTCTAATTTTTGCTTTTTAGTGGACTGATTAAATCGAGTGACTTCTTTGTTTTTCATCAGTTATCAGACGGCATATTCTGCATCTAAAGCACAATTTTTCGTCAGCCTGATTTTGCTGTCTCAGTGTTGACAGAAGTCGACCCAGATTATAAACAGCGCAAATGACAGCCTTATCTCCAGTTCGAATTTCGCTGAAAGTTTGAAAAGCTAAATATTACATTTCACAACAGCAGACATGTTCGTATTACACACCATGATGGATTACCAATGGTACCTTCCCGCTTCATTGAATAAGGGTTGGTGTACGCCCACACATTTGCTGTATCACAGGTCCCGATATCAACTCTGCTATCCTAGGTTTTGCCCCGCTAAATATATTCATATGCAAGTATATAGTATAAAGGTATGACGTACACATGTATGGATGGAAGTATGTAATCACCTATTTCTGCTGCAGGGAAGGGAGTTCTACACTCGTGGAGTCCTACATCATGAATGATCTCTATCATACAAATTCTGAAATCAGTATATGCTGTCTGCATTACAATGTCTCAATCTTTCAAGTAAAAGTAAATTTCTGCATCTGTTTAGTCTCATGTCCTCTGGTTGTTCTATCTCTACGTGAATCGAAATACTATTCACTATCTATATCATTGATCTGACTTAAACCTTAAGGTTTGTGATCAGGTCACCCCTCACTCTTCTCTCTTCCACTTTAGGTAAACTTAGATCCGCTCGCCTTCCCCTGTAATGCAGCTGTCTTCATTCTGGTACCATCATTGCTGTTCTCTTCTGATTCTTGTCTAATAGTTGTTTGTGATTATTTAGGTACGATGATCAAACATGAGAATCATATTCTAGTTTTGGCCATATGTGACATGAACAGTTTGCTAACCATTTCCTCATCCATATACTTGAAGACTATTCTGATATGTGCAACCAACAGTTTGTCTCCGTCATCATTCTCCTCATCTGGGGCTCTGATGACAGGTTCGAGTCGATGTTGACGCCCAAGTTGTTCTCTCACACAGAATCCTGAAGTTTATTTCCTACTAGGTGATAATCTCACTTTGTCCCGTTCTCACTGATTTGCATCTAATTGGGTTTTCTTTTATCAATCATGTGTCAGACCAACTTTGGAGTTTGTTTAGATCACCCTTTAAGCTGATCTAGTCCTCCTCGTTTTTCATTTTCCTCATGACTTTTGCATCATCTTCAAACATAATGAAGCAGGAGCTGATACCTACAGGCAAGTTGTTTATACATGATACCTTCAGGCAAGTTGTTTATACATAATACCTACAGGCAAGTTGTTTATATAGATTAAGAAGATCAGTGGTCCCAGAACCGAACCCTGTGGCACTACACTTCACGCCTTTTGAAGAAGGTCCCGTTAACATGCGGACTCAAATCTGTCCCATGTATGTGTGTATATATGTATGTATACACGTATGTATGTATGCTTAACATAAATAGCTGTCATGCCCAAAGGGACATTAACCCATCAAGCCAGAATTCGAGCTCCAGGTCGAGCAATGAAATGTTAATCAAGTGAACACCCTTCTGTCAGTGTCCACTTATGGAATATCTTGACCAATCAAGAGCGACCTTGATTGTATCAAGGTAACCAATGAGAATCTTATTTGTCCATCTAACTGGAGCAGGTGAGACAATCACTGTTCACATGGATTCTTGAGACAATTCATCCTTTGTGCTCCACGGTACTGCCCTTGAGCCCCACGATACGACCCTTGAGTGAGACAATACGATCCTTGAGCATCACAATACGACCCTTGAGTGCGACAGTGCGATCCTTGAGCACCACGGTACGACCCGGGTTGTTACGGTAAGATCCTTGATCACCGCGGTACGACCCGGGTTGTTACGGTAAGATCCTTGATCACCGCGGTACGACCCGGGTTGTTACGGTAAGATCCTTGATCACCGCGGTACGACCCGGGTTGTTACGGTAAGATCCTTGATCACCGCGGTACGATCCTTGAGAGCGACGGCACGATTCTTGAGCATCACGGTGTAATCCTGAGGTGTTGCATTACGACCCTCGGATATAATAGTCTGCTTTCACCAGACCCTTAAGGGCCAGGTCATGTGTCTCACTATCACTGTCAAGAGTTGTAACCTCGTGCTCAAACGATTTACTGTCGTTCTCAAGGGCCGTATCCTCGTGCTCAAGGGTCATAGAACAGAACTACTGTCTAGAGTAATTTTTTCATGAAAAGAATAGGTTAAGATATTCATCTCCGACGCGTCTGGCTATAATTACCATAATAATAACTATTTTTCTGGCATACAGTTCACGTACCCGTATGTGCGGATAACATACCCGTATCTCATCGGTATCTCCTCATGTACTGTTGGTGTTGGTTGGTTAGGATCTCGGCCTATCAACCACCAGGATTATTCAGTTCATCAACGCCAAGCTACAACCACCAACTGCAGGGTCTTGAACACCATCTTTAGGTGTTAAGAATGATGTTATGACCACATACGCTCACTGTGTATTTTGTTTTATGTATATGGCCTCTCCGCTATTTCATACGTATGTGCTGTTGACATACTTTCATATGCTGTTGATATATTCGTATGCACTGTTCATACCTTTGAATCTACTCATACTATAATCGTATGTACTATTGATGTACTCGTATCTACTGTTGATATACTCACATCTACTGCTAATATACCCGTACGTGCTGTTGTTATACTTGTATATCCTGTTTATATACTTGTATATACTGTCATATAGATACAAAGAAGATATCAGAAACTCACAGATTAGTGAGATAAAAGTTAAAAGACATACAGATTCAAAGAGAATAACACGCAAATTTTCATTGTGATTTAGGAGGAGCAAATAACTTAAAGTCATGGACATGAAGCGAAGTATTCATCTTAAACGAATCTACTGTACTGCTTTCAATCACTCTAACTAGCAAATCATTCCATATGTTAACAATCCTGTGAAGAAAAAGTACTTCGCCTCATTCTAAGTAAAACGTTTGCCTACGAGTTTGTATCCATTGCTACGAGAAAAATCAGACGAATCAGGTTTTAAGTAACATAACAATAGATCATGATCATCAAAGCCTTTGATAAGATTGAATCTTTTATTAGATCAGCTCTTAATCTTCTTTTTTCTAAGCTAGATAGATTCAAGTTCTTTCATCTGCTTCTCGTAGGATTTGATTCTCAGTCCGGGAATCATCATGGCAGCTCGAAGCTGACACTCTCCATTCTGTGTGTCTTTTTTCAGGTCAGGTGACCAAAACTAAACACAATATTCAAGATGTGAGCGAACCATTGAACTGTAAAGAGTAAGGATGATATCCCTGGATTTAGATTCGAAGGCTCTACGTATGAATGCAAGAATTTTGTTCGCTCATTTCACGGTTTCTGTGCACTGCTTACTTGGTTTTAGATCAGCCAGAGATTATTACGCCCAAGTCTTTTTCCTCATTTGACTTTCGCAGTTCAGTAGAATTCATACTGGAACTTGCCTTTTCGTTTTTACTACCGATATGTAAAACTTTGCCAAACATAAGCCCAGTCCATCAGTTCGTATTCGTCACTTCGAAGCTCTGAACGTTCCGGTTCATTTGTAGATTCATTTCCTAGCTTTGTATCACCAGCGAACTTTGATTTCTTTTTCTTTTTTTTTGCAATGCGGCCCATTACCAGTATCATTAACATGTATGAGAATGAGAACTGGTTCCAAGAGCCGTCCTTGTGGCACTCCATACTTTACGTGTGCCCATTTTCAGCTTAACCATTAACCACAGATATTTGTTCACGACCAGTCAACCACTTTCCTATACACTGAAGTACAACACCGTCAGTACTTGCCAGTGCAGGACCTTCTCGAAGGAATTTTAAGAATCTAGATATATAATATCGACTGGTTTACTTTCATCATAAGTGTTTATTATATCACGAAAGAAATCAAACACATTTGTCAGACATGAATGATTTCGTCGGAAACCACTCTAAGGATCATTCATTAAGTGGTGGTCTTCTAAATAGTTCACATTTCTGTTTCGAATGATTGTTTCCATAAGTTTTCCAACTGCAAATAGGAAGATATTTCCGGACAGTGAATATCGGTGTTACATTGGCAAACTTCCATTCATCTGGAACTTTTCCCTTGGCAAGTGACTTATTGAAAAGTGCCGTCGAGGGCTTCACTATCCCATTATTCACCTGTTTCATTCTTCTCTGATAAAGCAGTTTTGTCTATTCTCATGTCGTTTATTGCTCAAAGTATGTCTTCGGTTTTCATGTCAATTTATTGAAGAAAGTTCGACTTTCTTATCAATTCGGGACATGGCTTGTGTTTTTGTAAATACGATGCATGAAAATTATTTGATATCTTTGCCATGACTTCGTTGTCTCGAATTAAGTCACCATTTTCCTTGATTAATGGACCGTATAGACTGGGTAATGACTCATGTTTCTAACATAACTGTAAAACTCCTTAGAGTTTCTTTTGCAATTTTCAGCAATGCGCACTTGATACTGACGTTTGGTTTTGTCATATTACTTTTATTTTCTCTTCGCATATTTACATAACTTACTCTGTCGTGTTAGTTAATGGATTCCCTGATTTTCTTATGAGCTACTTTCTTCAGCAAGAGGCACTTCCTTATTTCACTGTTCCACCATATTGGCTTCGTTTTAGAAGCAGACCGTCTACTACGCATTGGCACTTATGTTCCTCTACGACTTTAAAGGTTTTGCTGAAGCTTTTCCAAGCTACGTTCATATGTCATTTTCATTAGGCATATCATCGCTCGTTTGCCTGTGTAAAACAATGCGAAGATCATTGGAATTTGCACGTTTACAAGAAGTTATTTTTTCTCGAATGTCATGTTGATCAATATTACATGTAGTGTTTCAAGGACCTCAAAGTAAATTGTTGGTAATCATTTGTACCAAACTTTTAACCAAGCTTAATGTTACTAACGAGGTCATCATATTTAGGTAGAGTCCACGTCCGAAGCTGCTGGAAATGGATTCTCGCCATTGAGATACGAATATATTCAAATCTCCTACGTGGAATCTTGTTCATTCCAAACTTCTGTCATGTGATGTTCTAAAATCTTTCGTCTACCTGTGGTATATATGTGTGTGGGGGGCCTATAAACTAGTCCCACTGTTATATTCTCAACAGCTACAACATTTCTTTACCGCGAGAATTAAATGATCTTTAACACAGAGCATGACACCATTGCCTACTAATGTTCCCCCTAACCCAAACTGAGTTCATCCTGGAACTGAGAATTCGGCGAAGAATCTCTATAGAAGATCTAACCAAGATTCACGACGTACAATCTGGTCATAATGTCCTTCGAAAGCTGTTGTCATTAACTGTGATGTTCTATTTCGTATACTGCGAGCGTTAACATAAGATATTCTTTAACGAAACTGAGATTATTTGGAAATGCAGGTACTTGGGGAGGGGGCTGAGTCTGCTCCACACGGGCTGCGTTTTTTGACCAAAACGCACGTGTAGACTCACTAAGGCCCACCAAAACGCGCAGCTTCCACGGAGAGTATGCACGATTACTATTGATATGATCGTATCTATTGCTGGAATACTCGTTTATACTGTTGATATACCCGTGTTTACTGTTGATACACTAGCATGGACTGATAATGTGGTCATATCTACTGTTGGTATACTTGTATATATTGTAAACCTACCCGTGTCTAGTGTTAATATACTCGTACCTACTATTTGTATATCTGTATACGCTTGTAATATACCCATGCCTACTGTTAGTTTATTCGCATCTTCTGTTTTTATATCTGAATTTACTAAAAATATACCCATGTCTGCTGTTAATATACTCATATCTACTGTTTATGTACTTGCATATACTATTGATATACCCTTATCTACTATTGATACACTCGTATCTAGTGATAATAGACTCATAAGTCAAATTGTGGGGAAAAAAATGCAATTTTTTTCGTTTCATTCATAGAAAACACAAATTGGCATGATCTTATGTGTAACAGTCTCGAAAACTGAAGTAACAGTGACAATAGTGACAGAATTATCAATATTACTTCATGCCCAGTTAGTGGAAATGATGAAGCCTACGAGTAACGAGAGTTTTGCCTGTGAGTGAGTGTAAGTACAGTTGCCTAACCTTGCTAAGATGAGGCTGAACCATGACGATGTACAACTTTGACATTGTATCCTAGCCATAATTACCTTTATTTCATTTTAAGATATCTATTTATATCTATGATATCTATTTATGATATCTACTTATGATATCTATTTATGATATCTATGCTTGAGACAAGAATGTAACACTGTACCATGGAGCCAGCCTTCCACTTACAAAGTCACAACACATCTTAAAGGTAACAGAGAATGTTTTGTTAACATAAACATGCTTAGCCAAGGTAATATTTGAGGAGGAATTCAGGAATGTTCTGGTGGAAGTGATATTGTTTTTGTGAGCAAAAATAAGAAGATTCTGAATTTCTTACTACGATGCCAAATGCTTAGATTATCTTTTTTCTTCTCTTAGTTTTATTGTAGATTTTAAATGCACGTATACAGATGTGAACAGATGTTTAGGATATACCATCGAAACTTCATATGAACCAAATCCAGTATATATATATATATATATATATATATATATATATATATATATATATATATATATATATATATATATATATATATACTCCTATGAGTCCACGAGGAAAATGAAACCCGATAAGTTCCCAAGTGCACTTTCGTATAATAATCACATCATCAGGGGAGACACAAGATAGAAATATAAGTCAGTTGATAAGTCCCTTCTCTGTTCCTTCTTTTGGAAAATGAAAAAACGAGAGGGGAGGACTTCCAGCAACCGCCCCCTCCACTTTTAGTCGCCTTTTACGGCACGCAGGGAATACGTGGGAAATATTCTTTCTTCCATACCCCCAGGAAATATATATATATATATATATATATATATATATATATATATATATATATATATATATATATATATATATATATATATATATATATATATATATATATATATATATATATATATATATATATATATGTACAATTTTTTATCAATCTCAGGAAAGTATATATATAATACACACTTTTTTCACTCATTCTTTTCACTATTCGTTCTTCACCTTTCAAAGATCTGAAATGACTAAGATTATGCCCTATTAAGTAGCAGCGTTGAGATAGAGGCGAGGTAAACACAGTCTCCTACCGATCGTACAGCTACAAAAGGAGATCATAATTCGATAGTTAATGTGAAGGTAACAGAGGAGTTATTCAACTTGTCTTGCCTACTGTAACCCTCCCAAGAATATGATAGAAAGAAAAAACTTCGATCGTATCAGATGGCCAGGAACAATTCCCTAGAAAAAACTAGAAGACTCATATTAAACATAGCCTCCATAGTTAGAGGTGTTTGTTAATCTAATTAGATGCCTCAGTCGATTGAATAAGCAAGTCTTACCTTATCTGAGACTGATCAGGTTTATACCATGAATGACCACAAAGACAACTGCTCTTAGAATCCTTTTAATTCTTTATGACGAACGTATCTAATACGATATCAGCAGAATCCTCAAACGCAAACCTCTTCACCAGCCTGGTAGCTCAGCACCACACGTAGGCTTGTTTACCCTGATGTAGAGGATGACAGAGGAAAGTCGTCACCACTGCTGTACCTGGGTCCACACCAGCCGCCTTCTCCTGCTCCTCCTCCTCCTGACGCCTTGGAGCGCAGGACCCGTCAAGACCCGTTGCCTGAGAACGCTCCTCACATTCGCCACTTGTTGACTTCTCACTTCAAAGGGGGTGTAAAATCTTCTTACCCAGGGCAAGCTAGCGGGAGTTTTTGCTCTCTCTCTCTCTCTCTCTCTCTCTCTCTCTCTCTCTCTCTCTCTCTCTCTCTCTCTCTCTCTCTCTCTCTCTCTCTCTCTCTCTCTCTCTCTCTCTCTCTCTCTCTCTCTTATTCCTGTCTGCCTCCCTGCTTGCCGGCCCGCCTGCCTGCTTTTTTCCTATCTCCCTGCTTACTGAAGCTATTCACGCGTGTACCAATAGCGTCAGCGCTTTAAAGAGAGGGCAAGAGGGAAGGGGGGACCTTTGGCGAGGCAAGGTTAATTGAATGGGGGCAATTAGTTAGCAAACCGTGAACTCCCTCCTCCCTCGCTGAGCATCATAATGGAGCAAATATACTTTATTAACCCTCGAGAGAAGACGGAAGTAGGTCAAAAGCTGAGGACGGGGAAAAAATTGAAGGAATGAGTGAGGTGGTGGGTAGAGAGAGAGAGAGAGAGAGAGAGAGAGAGAGAGAGAGAGAGAGAGAGAGAGAGAGAGAGAGAGAGAGAGAGAGAGAGAGAGAGAGAGAGAGAGAGTTTAGGTGGTGGTTCGATATGAATGGCAGAGGGATGCCGTCTCATTATACCATTGGGTGAGGAAGATTGTGATATTGATGTGAGAGATGGTAAAGTGAGAAACGCTGCTAACGCGAGAGGTAGGAAAGTGAGCTTGTGAGAGATAGTAATGTGAGAACTTTGTTAACGTGGGAGATGGGCAAGTGAGATACATTGCTGATGTAAGAGATAAGAAACGTGATTTAGGTTACTGATATTAGAGACAGTAAAGTGATATACTTTACTAATGTGAGAGATAGCAGAGTGAATAAGGTAACTGATGTAAAGTGAGATAGGTTAGGAACGTTAGAAATAGCAAAATGATTTGGCTTCCCGAATTAGAGGAAGTAAAATGAAATAGCTCACTGATGTTATAGTAAAGTGAGTTTGGTTATTGATATTAGAGATAGCAAAGTAAAACAAGTTAATCACTCGTGTGAGACAAAAGGCAAGATAGTTTACCAACTTGATGGTAAGTAGAACTAACATAAGATACAGTCACGTGGGATTGGTAAGCGAGGCAGGTTAGTAAAGCCAGAGGCAGCGAGACGAAACCAGGGTCACATGATGAGAATCTATAAAGTGAGAGGTTTGTGATACTATGTAGGAATCTATGAAATGAGAGACATCCAGTGGAGACATTAGTAAAAAAAAACTATGACACGGCAAGTGAGAGACAGCGGGAGGAGACAACAGGATAAGGAGACATGGTACTCTAGCATGAGAGATAGTTAGATGGCGCTGGAGTAGTTCCAGATGAGACATATCGAAATGAGAGACCATTAGTCTTGATATGAGTACATTACGTAAAGTAAAGAGAGAAACTGAAGTGGGAGAAGTCCACGGTATATGTAAAAGACAAAGAAAAGAGATAGAATGACACGACAGGGAGAGATAATGAAGCGAGAGAGTCTTGCAATCCAGGAGGAGGAAGGGTCGACATCTGAAGAGTGAGGGGGTGTGGGAGAGGAGGAGGAGGAGGAGGAGGAGGAGGAGGAGGAGGAGGGGCTGGAAAAAGGTGATAATGATGAAGGTGTTTGAGTGTTGTGTGGAGAGGCTTCCGGGCGGCAGGAAGTGATGGTTGGTCTGGACGGGAGGTGATGCCACGCTCAGGAGAGGAGGGTACAGATGGATGGGTCTGAGCCAGACAGAAAATGGCACTCCCATAGCAGGTGGGCAGGAGACGAAGACATAGTCGTGAAAATATAAGGGTAAATAAATGCGCCAACTGTAAATGAGAATGTAAAATGAATGGATGTATAATGTGTGTCACATATTAACCATGTATGGTTCTTTTGTATTGCATTGAAAAAGAATAGAAGTACTTTCGTTTGTAACTTATGAAGGTCTGTCTCTAGCCACACTGTATAATAGGGTCGAAGTCAGGGAGGGTGCCTTCAGCAGTATTATCAGCATTATTTTGGACAAGGACCCAGGTGCTGTGTTGGGTTCGGGTCAAGGGTTGAGCGCCCCCTACAGTACTGTCTTGGGTCGGGTCAGGGAATGAGCCCCCCCCTACACTGCAGTGTTGGGCTGGGTCAGGGATGAGCGCCCCCTACACTGCAGTGTTGGGCTGGGTCAGGGATGAGCGCCCCCTACAGCTATTGACCTGTAACTCGAGAGATCATCTACGACGTCACACAGGCTCTTACTACCTCCCCTCCTCCCAACACCTCTCATCTTCCTCATCCCACCCCAACACCTACCCTACCGCCCACCACCCCAGCCCCACCTCCCGTCCACCACAACAACCCAACCTACCGTCCACCACCACAACCCCCACCTCCCGTCCACCACAACAATCCCTTACCGTCCACCACCACAACCCCAATCTCTCCGCTCCTCCACGCCAACCTCCATCTTTCCCGCCATCATGCAGAAGTCCCCTTCATCACCCGAATCCCCATCCTTCCCACCACCAATCCAACCTCGTCCTTCCCTCCATTACATCCTGTTGGGGGGTTCCATCACACCAACCTCCATGTCCCGTCCATCACACCGACCCCAGTCTTCATCTTAAGCCAACCTCACCCCACTCATTCACATGTGTTCGTCGACCTTACGTGACTCATTCCTCCACTCGCTCTCTTTCTCTTTTATCACAAGGGACTTAAAGCAGGGGAGGAAGCGGTGGGATACGGGGAGGAATAGTTTGAAATGGAAGAGAAGACTCATGTGTGTCTGACAGGTGTATGCAGTAGGTTTTTCATGCATGTAGGTTGACTGGCGGTGTGTATGTATCAGCAGCGTACATTTTGTATTATTGAAGGAGATCGACTAAGCCAAGCTGAACATTGTTCGATGGATGACTGGAGCCTCCCTGGGCACTAAGAGTCTTCGAGGGAACCAAGGATGTTCCATTTTATGCTGTTGTTCAGGTCTCGGATGTGTCTGTAGTTTGTATCATGGTTGTCTTCAAGTCTCTGCTGTACGCTCTGGGGCTGCTGCTTCTCTTAGGTATGAGCCGACAGTTTTCATCTTTGATTTTTCTTGCTGGTCTACGATGTTTTCAACGTAGGGGTAGGTTTCATCTGTGACGAACCGTAAAGTCTTATTTAGTATCGTCTGTAACTTCAGCATGAGTGATTTGGGGGCGAGGAACGTTGGTACAGGGGAGTGATTTAAGGACAGGGATTACAAAGACTTTGACCGGGGAGCGATTTTTGGTTGTCTGGAAGGCACCGGAATCTGTACAGACTGATCGATCAGGGCCACTTTCCCTTGTGTGGTCTTACACTAACACCAGGAGGTTTGATAGTGTGTGTGTGATCCAGGATTCAGCAGCTCTTCTCGTGCACTATTAAGTTATCCTTCTACGGTTAGGGTCGGTGGGTTTCATTCATCCTAGCGCCACTATAGTACATTTCTTATTGTTTGCTTTTATCTTCTATTTCGAAATTCTTTAGGCTGGTTGCCTCTCACTAACATACAGGTATGATCTGGAAGAATGAGTTGTTTAAGATTATCATCTGACTGGCGTCAATGGTAGAGATGTCCATGCTCACGGCACCAATTGGTGGAGGAATCTCAGTTGTGTAAGTTTTGAACAGTGTTGGTGACAGGACGCTAGCCTTCAGGACCCCGCTTACTAGAGAGAATTTGGGTGACGTGGCAGAGTCGATGATTTCTGCGGTGTGTTGGTCTAGGAAGTTGCACAGTAGTCTTTCTGTAATAACAGCTTTGTCTAGTTATAGTAGTTTGTATCGTAAGCTGTTAGGCTACGCATCAAAGACTTTCATTAATGTCACGCCGTATAAATGTACAATTTATTCCTCGTAACAATTCTTTCTAACGCAACTGCAAGTGCTGACCGAGGTGGTGCTTTTGCCCCTCCGGAAGCAGTATTGATTAGGAATATAGAGGTTGTTGTTTTCAAGATGTCCTCTTAACCTAAGGTTAATCATTCTTTCTAGGAAGGATATGGGACAGTGATTCTTGGGTTCTGCTTCTGGCATTCGTGATTTCGATATCATTGTTCCTCTAGCCTCTGTGAAGCTTCAGGGAAAGTATCCTGTACCTATCATAGCACTGTAGATGTTAAGGTACTGAAGTCCATTAGGAGGTATAATGCTAACTTGCCTCTTATGCATTATATGCTGGGTTCTCGGTGTTGTGGATGACTGTACGAAGTTTCAGCAAGTCGATTGCCGTTGAGTGGGTTTAGTGAGGGGACAGTCAGGCTGAGTCTGTGATGTGGTGTGGGATGGATGTTTGATTCTCGAAGTCAGACAGTCGCTTATTTCTTCTTCGTGATCTTGGGTATAGTTTCCTTTTTCTCCTGGCGTAATCTTGAACATTGATTTCTATGTGTTCATGAATTATCTCGCCATACCTTCATCATCATCAGTTTTGTAATTGTTGACTTTCAGATATTTGGTGTGATCTTTAGGGTTCCTCTGTGAACGTCTGACTCGTTGCCAGTTTGCTTTTGGGTCAATATTTTTCTACGCTGAGGAGTTGATCATATAGAGCATATGTCCAGGAGTAGGAGTTGGTGAAGGCGAGGATCCTGGTGGAACGATGTTTTTTTCCTATTATTTCTTGATTGGGTTGATCGTATAATTCTCTCTCTCTCTCTCTCTCTCTCTCTCTCTCTCTCTCTCTCTCTCTCTCTCTCTCTCTCTCTCTCTCTCTCTCTCTCTCTCTCTCTCTCTCTCTCTCTCTCTCTCTCTCTCTCTCTCTCTCAGTATTTTTCTGCCTTGATTAACTTACTGTCGCATGTACTTATGAACCTCCCAATCCGCCTCCTTCTGTGCCAGTTGGCCAATCCCATCCTTTCCTCACTCCACTAAATTCGAGGCTCCTGATTGGGTTGGTCCCCTTAAAAATGCGTCGACTTAATTACTTCCCTTTTAATTATTCGCAGGTTTGAAGTGGTTACCTTGGTCATGTGCGCAGGTGTGACTGAACTTCTTGATTATTGCTCATCTGTGATCTCTCTGCCTCCTGTTCGTAGCAGCAAATAATTTCATTGATCAGAGGCAGAAAGACAGAATGATCTTCCCTGATCACGTATTCGGCAGCAGTCTGTGTTCATATCTAGGATCAGCTGTGATCCGTGTCCCTTCTGGTATCATGACGAGTCATTGGATGTGGCTATGACGTGTCAGTAGATCCAACGAGTCGTAGCTGTGACATGATTGGCTGTGCTGGGACGTGGCTAAAATGAGTTACGTGGCTATGACGTCACATGGGTTTGACGTGAGGTGGCTCTGACATCTCAGGGCTGTGACGTGAACCAGTAGAGACTGCGTCACGCACATTACCTGGATGACAGCGTCACCACGTCTGTTGCAGTTGTTGATTCTTGGGAATTTTGCGAAACTCGTGTTTCGCCAAGTAAAGTATTTTTGACCTCGTAAGCAAGGGCAAATGTTTTGTCTGGCTTTATGAGATATCCACAAGTAATGGCAATCTACTTCCTAGTTTAAGAGGTCATTCGTCTGGTTTAAGAGCAGCTGTCACTTGTCCTGGTTTAGGAGTAATGATAATTTTTTTCCTGGTTTAGGTACAACTTTTCATGTTGTAAGAACAGCCATGAGTTTTTAGAAGAGATGTCACTTGCCTTGTTTTCATAATAGATATCACTTAACCTGGCTTTGAAAATAGCAGTCACTTCTAGTTCGATAGCAACTGTCACTTGTCCTGGTTTTAAGAACTGTTGTCACTCTTCCTGATTTAAGACTAAAGACTCGTCATTCACCAGCTGTGAATGTTCCTGAATTAAAAGCTGCTGTCACTTGTCTTGGTAAAAGAACAGCTGTCATGTCTCCCAGTTTTTAAAGCATCTGCCACTTTACCTGCTCAAGAACAGCTGTCACTTGTCCTGGTTTAAGAGCAGTTGTTACTTTTCCTGGTTTAAGAGCAGCTGTCACTTGTCCTGGTTTAAGAGCAGTTGTTACTTTTCCTGGTTTAAAAACAGTTGTCACTTGTCTTGGTTTAAGAGCAGCTGTCACTTGTCCTGGTTTAAGAGCAGCTGTTGCTTTTCCTGGTTTAAAAGCAGTTGTCACTTGTCTTGGTTTAAGAGTAGCTGTCACTTGTCCTGGTTTAAGAGCAGCTGTTGCTTTTCCTGATTTAAAAGCAGTTGTCACTTGTCTTGGTTTAAGAGTAGCTATCACTTGTCCTGGTTTAAGAGCAGCTGTCACTTGTCCTGGTTTAAGAGCAGTTGCTACTTTTCCTGGTTTAAAAACAGTTGTCACTTGTCCTGGTTTAAGAGCAGCTGTCACTTGTCCTGGTTTAAGAGCAGCTGTTGCTTTTCCTGGTTTAAAAGCAGTTGTCACTTTTCTTGGTTTAAGAGTAGCTATCACGTGTCCTGGTTTAAGAGCAGCTGTCACTTGTCTCTGTATTGCAGGACGTCGGTGAGCCACTTCTGGCTTAAAAAGATTTTCTTCCCTGCGACTCATTATGTCTTCCTTCCTCTGGATGGAAGTGGACGTTCTATTGCTGATCGTTTTCCATAAACTTGATTATACTTAAGATCCTTCATTAGTATCATCAAAAAGTGCTTTAATTACTACTCTTTAACTTCATCGATACGAAAGTTAGTTTAACATCAAATTCATTTACATGACATGACATAAGCATTCAGTCGTTAGATAATAGATTCAACGCGAAATCCTTTCCTGAAAATCATGGAAGAGCTAGCTAGTGTAGGAGAACTAGTTAACGCAAGTAGAACTAGCCAGTTAGTATAGGAGAACTAGTTAGCTCAAGTAGAAGAACTAGCCAGCTAGTGTAGAATAACTAGTCAGCTCAAGTAGAAGAACTAGTTAGCTCAAGTAGAACTAGCCAGCTAGTGTAGGAGAACTAGTTCGCTCAAGTAGAAGAACTAGCCAGCTAGTGTAGGAGAACTAGTTAGCTCAAGTAGAAGAACTAGCCAGCTAGTGTAGGAGAACTAGTTAGCTCAAGTAGAAGAACTAGCCAGCTAGTATAGAACTAGCTTGCTATTGGTGAAGAGCTAGCTTGCTAGTATAGGAGACCTGCCTAGCTAGTATAGAAGAGTAAGTTGGCTAGTGTAGAAGGGCAGCCTTGCTGTTATAGGAGAGCTGCTTGTTCATACAGGAGAGCTATTGAGCTAGCCAGCTAGTATGGGAGATCTAGCTAGTTAGCATATGAGAGATGACTGTTTAGTATGGAAGAATTAACTAACTAGTGAAAGCGAGCTGGCTAGCTTGTGCTGAAGAGCTAGTTTCTTGTGTCAAATAGCTATCTAGTTAGTACAGGAGAACTGGCTAGTTAGTACAGGAGAGCTAGCTAACTGATGTAGATGAACAAGCTAGTTGCTATGGGAAAGCTAGCTAATTAGTTTAGAAGATCTAACTTGATTGTGTGAAATAGCTAGCTACTAAGTATAGGAGAGCTGGTTAGTTAGTATAGGAGAGCTAAGTAGCTGATGTAGGGGTGCAAGCAAGCTAGTTGACACAGAACAACTGGCTAGTTTTTGTATAGGAGAGCTAGCAAGCAAGTTAGTTAGTACAGGAAAGTTCGTACAGGTGATGAGTAGATTAAGCTAGCCAGTATAAGAGCTATTTAGTATCGAGTAGTTAACTAGCTGTTATAATACAATAAGCTAACTCATACGAAAGAGCTATCTAGCTGATTTAGGAGATGAGAGCAAGCTTATTACTAAAGAGGAGCTAGATAGTTAATATAGGAGAGCAAGCTAGCTAGTATAAGAAAGCTATATAAGAGAGCAACCACAAAGAGTAAGCTAGCCACTATACGAGAGCTGACTGAATGATATAAAGGAGCTAGCTAGCTTGTATAGGAAATCTAGCTAACTAACATAAGAGATCTAGTTAGCCAACATAGCAGAACTAACTAGTTGATGTAGGAAATGATATCGAAGATCAACTAGGTAATAGAGGAGTGTTGGCTTGTCAGAGAGCTGGCTGGCTAACTCAGTTATCAGTATGGTAAACTGAAAATTCAAATTCAGGAGAACTTTTTCTCTAGAGTAAACACCAAAGTTTAGGCATTCCAAAAAAAAAAAAAAGTTAGGAAAAATTTATTCGTTATTTGCAAACTGTTCGTTAACAGTTTGCAAGGCCTCTGACAGGTAGAGTGAATTATGTATCGACAAAAAGGAATGTTTTATGTGAGTGTTTTAGTAAATTTAAATGATCTCATTTGATGCCATTTTATGAGGCCTGGCGGTGTTGTAGTTATGATGATTAACACCACAAAGGCCAGGGGAACAAGGCTGATTAATCCCTTGAGAACGACTGTACGACCCTTTGGTGTATGATGGCTTTGACCTTTGACCTGACGTTTTAAAGGGTTCGGTCAGGCATCGTGCCGTCGTGGTCAAGGGTACGTACCATCGTGATCTGGAGTCGTACCATCTTGCTCAAGCGTCGCACCGTCGTGCTGAAGGGTACGTACCATCGTGATCTGGAGTCGTACCATCTTGCTCAAGCGTCGTACCGTCGTGCTGAAGGGTACATACCATCGTGATCTGGAGTCGTACCATCTTACTGAAGTGTCGTACCGTCGTGCTGAAGGGTACATACCATCGTGGTCTGGAGTCGTACCATCTTACTCAAAGCGTCGTACCGTCGTGCTGAAGGGTACGTACCATCGTGATCTGGAGTCGTACCATCTTGCTCAAGCGTCGTACTGTCGTGCTGAAGGGTACGTACCATCGTGATCTGGAGTCGTACCATCTTGCTCAAGCGTCGTACCGTCGTGCTGAAGGGTACGTACCATCGTGATCTAGAGTCGCACCAGCTTGCTCAAGCGTCGTACCGTCGTGCTGAAGAATCGTAGCGTCGCTTCGTGGTCAAGGCTCTTACCGTCGCGCTAAGAGGTCATACCGTCGTGCTGAAAAATCGTACCGTTATGCTCAAGGGTCGCAGTGTCGTGTTCAAGGGTATTGTTGCCGTGCCCAATGGTCGCACCGTCTGCTCAAGGGTCGTATCGTCTGCTCAAGGGCCATACCGTCGTCCTCGAGGGACTAAACGGGTAAATCACATACTCATCTATGTTATTAGCGACGTACCAAGTTATGACTGAACATGGTATGAAGCACAACACAGTTTGTTGTTGCTGTAAACAGTGGTTGCAAATTACATTTTTGTAAGCACACACACACACACACACACACACACACACACACACACACACACACACACACACACACACACACACATACACACACACATATGATTACATAAGTGTTCAGACATCACAGGGATTTACTAACAGAAGCTAAACTCGGGAACATCTGTGACGGAGGCTATGTTTTCTCTTGAACAAAGAACTGAAAAAAAAAATGAAGGACGAATACTGAAACACAGGTCAAACCGTAAGTTAGAACTATAAAAACTGAACGTGTATGATGAAAGAGGTTATAAATGTAATGAGGTGAGACATACACCACCTTTAGAAACAGCGTACCCGAGGCTAACTCCACCTCATTAACACGAAAACTACCAAGTTTCTGCAAGGGGCAATGATAATAAGATTTCCTCAGCACTTACAATACAAAATTTCAACTATATTCACTCACAATATCTCAGGCCCTTGTGGCCACATCTTCACATATTCCTCTAACATCTTACTCAGTATGTTTGCTGTGGTCACAACCGCTGCCCGACCTCACCACACTCAGTATGTTTGCTGTGGTCACAACTGCTGCTCGACCACACCACACTCAGTATGTTTGCTGTGGTCACAACTGCTGCTCGACCTCACCACACTCAGTATGTTTGCTGTGGTCACAACTGCTGCTCGACCACACCACACTCAGTATGTTTGCTGTGGTCACAACTGCTGCTCGACCTCACCACACTCAGTATGTTTGCTGTGGTCACAACTATGAAGTAAGATGGTATAAACTCAAGAATGGATGGTCTACAATGGTTCCATCTCCTACTGCATGTTGTACTAATCAGACGACAGAGCCTCGGGGACCATCTCGTTCTGAATTTCCCTTCACCACAGTAAAGTAATAGTTGTTTCACCTGTTAGTTATCTCAGATGTGATTGTCATCCTCTGGGCGAAGCCACACCAGAACTGTCCGTGTTCACTCTGGACGCTGATCCTCCCGTTGATCAAGGTTGCTTGTTTGGCTGTCGGTTCTCACCTGTTGTATCTGGATGCCTCCACACACCACGCATGAGTTACCTTTTCTACTAACAGGGACACTAGATGTGTCTCACTGTGGATACTTCTGGGACATCCCGAGGGGGATGCCAGTCTCCCTCAGCTAAGTTTCCCTCATCGCGACAAAACGAAACCGACTCCAGTCATCAGGCATTAATTAATGGCACGAGACTCTTGCTAGAACTGAGACAGCACCGTCACTGCCGATGCTCCCAGCTAACGTCACATTGATCTGCATTTGTATGCACGTGGTAGTGACCTCCTATGTAAGTACATACCTGCCTCAATTACGGCCATGATTCTCAGGGCGCAGCAACGTGTGTTTGTTCATGCTCGGTCCCCATGATCACGGCCGACCCATCAATGTTCAGAATCTTTCCAACCCGCCTCCCTTACAAGGAGAGAAGAAAAGAATGTATACCAAGGAATCTCTGCATTCATGAAAGCCACTAACCTCAAAATAGTTAGATCTATTGCGATAGATTGATAAATCTAACATACCTCGAATTAGTTCCCGGCAAAAGAAAAGGATGAAGTTCACACCAAGATCCAGAATTTCAGATCCAACAAAACAAGAGAAAACTTGGTAAATCGTGGCCAGGAACACGAGTTAGATATATGGACACACATCGAGAGGATCCAGGAAAACTGTTCTACCACGCCACTCCCTCACGTGGGTGTATAACTTAACAGCGTGTTATTTATGGGAGGGACAGTGTGGCCCAGGCGAGAGGCCGCAATACCTAACGTCCGGTTATGGCTGCGTCCTTCTGTAAAGTGTCTCTATGTCAGTATGAGGAGGTAAGGTATAAGGACATACTCTGCGTTCTCCTATTTTTTTTTTCTTATCCTGAGTATGAGTGATCATATACTTTTTTCTGTATATTTGTACTCCTATGAATACTTCGACATACACCTACATACATACACGCCTACCTATCTATCTATGCAGAGGCTGTCCTAACAGAATATCTTTCCTGTGAATCTTTATTAAAGATTTATCCGCTCGGCTTATATACGTCTCATTACAGACTTCTATCCCATCATAAGGAATTCTCACCTCTTACTAGTACTTTGAAGCATCTTGATATCTATGTTGCTCTCAAGTAGGAAGACACCGTAGGGAACTCCTTGATTAAGAAAAGGCCCATCATTAAATGAAAAGTCAAGTGACTATTCTCCTCCATGTAAAGTCTGTAATAAGATGTCTATAGGTCGAACAAGTAAGAGTTTATTGGAAAGGATTTAACAGCACAACTCTTCCGTAAGAAAAACCTGGAAATCAAAATCAGTATCCAAACATAGAAGATCTGTCACATTCAGTGAACTGATGGAGTCACAAATCTTTACCTTCTTGTCTCACTTATAGAAAGGCTTATTGATGAATCCTCCCTTATCAAAGTTAACAGCACCATAAACATAAGTGGAGGAATGTATAGATTACATAATATCGTAACGGAACCTCTGCTGAAATTTAGGAAAATTAAGAAAGCAGCAGCTGACCTGCCGTCCTTTGCCAGGTAGAGGGACGGGTCACCTTACCGTGCTGGTCAACCTTTCCATGTTTTTTACATCAACTGTTCCTTGTTCCAGAGCCGAGGTGAAGTCTGGTTAAGTATATATTTTTCTTGTTCATGTTGAATATACTAATGCATCTATACATGTTTTGTCATGTATACCCAACATTTCCTGCGTTAGCGAGGTAGCGTCAAGAACAGATGGCTGAGCCTTAGGGGGAAAAATCCTCACTTGGCCTGCTTCTCTCTTCTTTCTTTTGAAAAAGTAAAAACTGGAGGGGAGGATTTCCAGCCCCCCGCTTTCACCCCCTTTAGTCATCTTTTGCGACACGCAGGGAATACGTGGGAGTATTCTTTCTCCCCTATCCCCAAGGATAATATGTATACATATATCGTGTTTCATTTTTCCCCGTGAACTCATAGGAATATATATATATATATATATATATATATATATATATATATATATATATATATATATATATATATATATATATATATATATATATATATATATATATATATATATATATATATATATATATATATATATATATATTCATATAAATATATATATATATATATATATATATATATATATATATATATATATATATATATATATATATATATATATATATATATGTGTATATATATATATATATATATATATATATATATATATATATATATATATATATATATATATATATATATATATATATATATATATATACATATATATATATATATATATATATATATATATATATATATATATATATATATATATATATATATATATATATATATATATATATATATATATATATATATATATATATATATATATATATATATATATATATATATATATTCATATAAATATATATATATATTCATATATATATATATATATATATATATATATATATAAATATATATATATATATATATATATGTATATATATATATATATATATATATATATATATATATATATATATATATATATATATATATATATATATATATATATATATATATATATATATATATATATATATATATATATATATATATATATATATATATATATATATATATATATATATATATATATATATATATATATATATATATATATATATATACATATATATATATATATATATATATACTTAAATAAATATCTATCTTCGAAATGAAGAAGATGAAGTGAACCACAGTAGTAGTAGTAAGAGAGAAGGAACCCTTCCGCCGCTTAGGTCTAGAAGGAGGAGTCTATCCCGCCTGGGGAAAGCTCCGTTTCCGTCTCACCGAGTAAGTAGAGAAACGATCAAAGTAGTAGTATTTCACTACTGGCCACACCAATGGCCTCCCACTTATGCTACACCTATGATGTCTCTCTGGAAATCCTCCCCTCTCGTTTTTTTTTTCTTTTGATTTTCCAAAAGAAGGAACAGAGAAGGGGGCCATGTGAGGATATTCCCTCAAAGGCCCAGTCCTCTGTTCTTAACGCTACCTCGCTAACACGGGAAATGGCAAATAGTTTGAAAGAAAAAAAAGATATATATATATATATATATATATATATATATATATATATATATATATATATATATATATATATATATATATAGGTGAAAAAAAGGGCAAATGAGAGTTGGGGTGAGAGACTATCAGTAAATTTTAGGGAGAATAAAAAGATGTTCTGGAAGGAGGTAAATAGGGTGCGTAAGACAAGGGAGCAAATGGGAACTTCAGTGAAGGGCGTAAATGGGGAGGTGATAACAAGTAGTGGTGATGTGAGAAGGAGATGGAATGAGTATTTTGAAGGTTTGTTGAATGTGTCTGATGACAGAGTGGCAGATATAGGGTGTTTTGGTCGAGGTGGTGTGCAAAGTGAGAGGGTTAGGGAAAATGATTTGGTAAACAGAGAAGAGGTAGTAAAAGCTTTGCGGAAGATGAAAGCCGGCAAGGCAGCAGGTTTGGATGGTATTGCAGTGGAATTTATTAAAAAAGGGGGTGACTGTATTGTTGACTGGTTGGTAAGGTTATTTAATGTATGTATGACTCTTGGTGAGGTGCCTGAGGATTGGCGGAATGCGTGCATAGTGCCATTGTACAAAGGCAAAGGGGATAAGAGTGAGTGCTCAAATTACAGAGGTATAAGTCTGTTGAGTATTCCTGGTAAACTATATGGGAGGGTATTGATTGAGAGGGTGAAGGCATGTACAGAGCATCAGATTGGGGAAGAGCAGTGCGGTTTCAGAAGTGGTAGAGGATGTGTGGATCAGGTGTTTGCTTTGAAGAATGTATGTGAGAAATACTTAGAAAAGCAAATGGATTTGTATGTAGCATTTATGGATCTGGAGAAGGCATATGATAGAGTTGATAGAGATGCTCTGTGGAAGGTATTAAGAATATATGGTGTGGGAGGCAAGTTGTTAGAAGCAGTGAAAAGTTTTTATCGAGGATGTAAGGCATGTGTACGTGTAGGAAGAGAGGAAAGTGATTGGTTCTCAGTGAATGTAGGTTTGCGGCAGGGGTGTGTGATGTCTCCATGGTTGTTTAATTTGTTTATGGATGGGGTTGTTAGGGAGGTAAATGCAAGAGTCCTGGAAAGAGGGGCAAGTATGAAGTCTGTTGGGGATGAGAGAGCTTGGGAAGTGAGTCAGTTGTTGTTCGCTGATGATACAGCGCTGGTGGCTGATTCATGTGAGAAACTGCAGAAGCTGGTGACTGAGTTTGGTAAAGTGTGTGGAAGAAGAAAGTTAAGAGTAAATGTGAATAAGAGCAAGGTTATTAGGTACAGTAGGGTTGAGGGTCAAGTCAATTGGGAGGTGAGTTTGAATGGAGAAAAACTGGAGGAAGTGAAGTGTTTTAGATATCTGGGAGTGGATCTGTCAGCGGATGGAACCATGGAAGCGGAAGTGGATCATAGGGTGGGGGAGGGGGCGAAAATTTTGGGAGCCTTGAAAAATGTGTGGAAGTCGAGAACATTATCTCGGAAAGCAAAAATGGGTATGTTTGAAGGAATAGTGGTTCCAACAATGTTGTATGGTTGCGAGGCGTGGGCTATGGATAGAGTTGTGCGCAGGAGGATGGATGTGCTGGAAATGAGATGTTTGAGGACAATGTGTGGTGTGAGGTGGTTTGATCGAGTAAGTAACGTAAGGGTAAGAGAGATGTGTGGAAATAAAAAGAGCGTGGTTGAGAGAGCAGAAGAGGGTGTTTTGAAATGGTTTGGGCACATGGAGAGAATGAGTGAGGAAAGATTGACCAAGAGGATATATGTGTCGGAGGTGGAGGGAACGAGGAGAAGAGGGAGACCAAATTGGAGGTGGAAAGATGGAGTGAAAAAGATTTTGTGTGATCGGGGCCTGAACATGCAGGAGGGTGAAAGGAGGGCAAGGAATAGAGTGAATTGGAGCGATGTGGTATACAGGGGTTGACGTGCTGTCAGTGGATTGAATCAAGGCATGTGAAGCGTCTGGGGTAAACCATGGAAAGCTGTGTATGTATGTATATTTGCGTGTGTGGACGTGTGTATGTACGTGTGTATGGGGGTTGGGCCATTTCTTTCGTCTGTTTCCTTGCGCTACCTCGCAAACGCGGGAGACAGCGACAAAGTATAAAAAAAAAAAAATATATATATATATATATACGATATTCATTATACTTGATTGCCGTTTCCCGCGTCAGTAAGATAGCGCCAGTAAACAGAAGAAGAACGACCTATCCATTCATACGCGCATATATATACATAAAAGCACATACACGTAGATATACTAGCATGTACATGTATATATCAACATATACACACATATATACATATACATACACATACACAGACATATACATATATACAAATATAGTTATTCATACATGCTTGCCTTAATTCATTCCCGGAGCCACCCCACAGGAAATAGCATCGCCACGCCCTACATTCATTAACTCACACTCAGTCTCCATCATGTGTAATGCACCGAAACCATACATATATATATATATATATATATATATATATATATATATGATACAGCGCTGGTGGCTGATTCATGTGAGAAACTGCAGAAGCTGGTGACTGAGTTTGGTAAAGTGTGTGGAAGAAGAAAGTTAAGAGTAAATGTGAATAAGAGCAAGGTTATTAGGTACAGTAGGGTTGAGGGTCAAGTCAATTGGGAGGTGAGTTTGAATGGAGAAAAACTGGAGGAAGTGAAGTGTTTTAGATATCTGGGAGTGGATCTGGCAGTGGATGGAACCATGGAAGCGGAAGTGGATCATAGGGTGGGGGAGGGGGCGAAAATTCTGGGGGCCTTGAAGAATGTGTGGAAGTCGAGACCATTATCTCGGAAAGCAAAAATGGGTATGTTTGAAGGAATAGTGGTTCCAACAATGTTGTATGGTTGCGAGGCGTGGGCTATGGATAGAGTTGTGCGCAGGAGGATGGATGTGCTGGAAATGAGATGTTTGAGGACAATGTGTGGTGTGAGGTGGTTTGATCGAGTGAGTAACGTAAGGGTAAGAGAGATGTGTGGAAATAAAAAGAGCGTGGTTGAGAGAGCAGAAGAGGGTGTTTTAAAGTGGTTTGGGCACATGGAGAGGATGAGTGAGGAAAGATTGACCAAGAGGATATATGTGTCGGAGGTGGAGGGAGCAAGAAGAGGGAGACCAAATTGGAGGTGGAAAGATGGAGTGAAAAAGATTTTGTGTGATCGGGGCCTGAACATGCAGGAGGGTGAAAGGAGGGCAAGGAATAGAGTGAATTGGAGCGATGTGGTATACCGGGGTTGACGTGCTGTCAGTGGATTGAATCAAGGCATGTGAAGCGTCTGGGGTAAACCATGGAAAGCTGTGTAGGTATGTATATTTGCGTGTGTGGACGTATGTATATACATGTGTATTGGGGGGGGTTGGGCTATTTCTTTCGTCTGTTTCCTTGCGCTACCTCGCAAACGCGGGAGACAGCGACAAAGTATAAAAATATATATATATATATATATATATATATATATATATATATATATATATATATATATATATATTTAATTTTTTTTGCTTTGTCGCTGTCTCCCGCGTTTGCGAGGTAGCGCAAGGAAACAGACGAAAGAAATGGCCCAACCCACCCCCATACACATGTATATACATACGTCCACACACGCAAATATACATACCTACACAGCTTTCCATGGTTTACCCCAGACGCTTCACATGCCTTGATTCAATCCACTGACAGCACGTCAACCCCGGTATACCACATCGATCCAATTCACTCTATTCCTTGCCCTCCTTTCACTCTCCTGCATGTTCAGGCTCCGATCACACAAAATCTTTTTCACTCCATCTTTCCACCTCCAATTTGGTCTCCCTCTTCTCCTCGTTCCCTCCACCTCCGACACATATATCCTCTTGGTCAATCTTTCCTCTCTCATTCTCTCCATGTGCCCCAACCATTTCAAAACACCCTCTTCTGCTCTCTCAACCACGCTCTTTTTATTTCCACGCATCTCTCTTACCCTTACGTTACTTACTCGATCAAACCACCTCACACCACACATTGTCCTCAAACATCTCATTTCCAGCACATCCATCCTCCTGCGCACAACTCTATCCATAGCCCACGCCTCGCAACCATACAACATTGTTGGAACCACTATTCCTTCAAACATACCCATTTTTGCTTTCCGAGATAATGTTCTCGACTTCCACACATTCTTCAAGGCTCCCAGAATTTTCGCCCCCTCCCCCACCCTATGATCCACTTCCGCTTTCCATGGTTCCATCCGCTGCCAGATCCAATCCCAGATATCTAAAACACTTCACTTCCTCCAGTTTTTCTCCATTCAGACTCACCTCCCAATTGACTTGACCCTCAACCCTACTGTACCTAATAACCTTGCTCTTATTCACATTTACTCTTAACTTTCTTCTTTCACACACTTTACCAAACTCAGTCACCAGCTTCTGCAGTTTCTCACATGAATCAGCCACCAGCGCTGTATCATCAGCGAACAACAACTGACTCACTTCCCAAGCTCTCTCATCCCCAACAGACTTCATGCTTGCCCCTCTTTCCAAAACTCTTGCATTCACCTCCCTCACAACCCCATCCATAAACAAATTAAACAACCATGGAGATATCACACACCCCTGCCGCAAACCTACATTCACTGAGAGCCAATCACTTTCCTCTCTTCCTACACGTACACATGCCTTACATCCTCGATATATATATATATATATATATATATATATATATATATATATATATATATATATATATATATATATATATATATATATATATATATATATATATATATATATATATATATATATATATATATATATATATATATATATATATATATTGTGAAAATGACCACATAACTTTTTCATCATATTCTCTCTGAATCTTTATATATTAATATGGGTAGGAATAGTGTGCAACATACCCGTAAGGATTGTCCTGACCTTTCAATTTGAAACCCTCAAATCATCTTCAGGAGTGTGTGGAGGCATCAGTGTGGAGGAGCCAGTAAAGGACCTGGGAAGGCTTGCGGTTCGCTGGATTAGGCTTGGTAATACCAGTGCGCGGACGTGCATTTAACGCTGCGCGCTCATTAATTGTAAAGCGATGCCTGGGCGTGTAGCTGTGGTAGTCTGTCTTGGCCTGTGTTCTGGCTGTTGAGTTTTGGTTCATTTTCCTTGATGTATGTAGGTGTGTAGGATTCTTGTGTCTTCTTGATGGTGTAGTATTCATGTGGATCTAACAATCGTTTCTCGTTTGAGGGCAGTGTTGTGCCTCCTGGTGACATGTAGTTTGATGGAGCCATCTTGTAGGTGTAGTGTGCGTCTTCTGGATAGTGTGCAGGCTGTGCTTCTCACGTAGGTCATGTTAGTAAGAAGCTTGCTGTCTCCTTGTTGTCACTTGAACTCATGAACGACGGTGGATTCTTCAGCTGGTTGCTCATGATGAGGTGGCTTGTGTTTTTGTTTCTGTGAGAGATAACTAGTTTGGCATTTTTCTCTTGTGTTGTGTGGCTTATGTTTCTGGAGACGGTGTCTCGTAGTACACGTTCATTTGTCTTGTATGCTGTTGACGTCTGGTTGCGGTGATATACTTTGTGTTATTGTGTCGCTTGTAGTTTCTGCCTCTGCCAGCTTGTTTTGTAAGAATGATTTTGGTTGTTTGTTGAAGTCGGAGTTCTTGTGGCCGTTGGTGATAAGGTTCGGTTTAATACGTCATGCTTTCTTGTGAAAGATACACCAGCTTGACGCAGTGTTCTTGATGCAGTCGTGCATGCTCAGTGTAACATGCCGTTAATGATTCTAGTTTTGTACAGTTGGGGAGACATTCAGTAATCACATCAGCCGAGGTTACGTAGCCATTAGTAGCCATTCACCATGACTTCTAAGAATAGCATCTTGTTACTGACGATCAGTTCATTAGTGAATTTCAGAACTGAGGTCTCCTCCATTGCTGGCCTTGTGGTGGTTGAGGTGTGTTTCATCTCTGACGACTACGTAAATGTCATCAATGTATTGGTCTTTCAAGTTCCGTTTTCTTCTTAACAGGAGCGAATTTTGGTCGCTAATGACATTAAGGTTCAGTTGTGTTTCTTCATCCAGTGAGAGCCGCTGGTTGGACAGACTGATGTAACCTTGTCGGGTTTTTCTGGAAAAGTAATTCTGCCTCTGTACAGCCGGTTGAGTTTCTTGACACTGTTAGCTGTCGTTGCAAAATTGGTGCAAAATTTCTTGTAGTTTAGCGAAGATTTCTGTTTTAGATTCACTTGATGTGATTTGCTCAATTTCATTCGTGAGATCTACTTTCTGTTGGAGTATTGGTGCTTCTTCTTCAATCTTTTTGAGCTGATATTCTATCACCTGCGTCTTATACTCGTAGCTGAACTGTTGTTGTCTGGCTGCTGGGTCATGGATTCTAATATTGGTGTACAATGGTAGCTGTTTTTATTTGTACACACATATTCTGTGAAAATGACCCGATAACTGTCCTTCCCGTTTTCCTTGCTTCCCTCCTCTTTGTCAAACTTTCCTCACTCATTCTTTCCATGTGTCCAAACCATTTCAACACACCTGCTCTCTCAACCATACCCTTTTTATTACCACACTTCTCTCTCATCCTTTTATTACTTATTCGATCAAACCACCTCACACCACATATTGTTCTCAAACATCTCGTTACCAACACATCCACCTTTCTCCGCACAGCCTTATCTATAGTCCATGCCTCGAATTCATGTAATAGTGTTGGAACATAACCAAATTTACCCTCCCAGATAACGATCTCTCTTTCCACACATTCTTTACACCTCACAGAATCTTGGCCCTCTTACCCACCCTATGACTTCCATGATTTGATTCAATGCCATTTCCACTCCTAGATATCTAAAAGATTCACTTCCTCTAAGTCTTCTCAATTCAAACTTACATCCCAACTATCCTGTCAATAAACCTTACTAAACCCAATAACTTTCCTTCTATTCACATTTACTCGAAACTTTCTCCATTCACTCACTCTTCTTAACTCAGTGGCCAACTTCTGCAGTTTCTCACTCGAATCCGCCACAAGTGCTGTATCATCAGTAAACAACTGACTCGCAACCCAGACCTTCTTCCCTATAGACTGCCTACTTGTCCTTCTCTCCACGACTTCCACATTTATCTAACACACCAACCCATCCATTGATAGATAGATAAATAAAAAAAGCATGGTGATATTACACACCCCTGCCACAGACCGACCTTCACTGAGAACCAATCACATTTCTTACTCGTACACATGCCTTACATCCTTGAATAAAACTTCTCCCTACTTCTAGCAGCTTACTTCCCACACCGTATAATCATTAGACCTTTCACAAAGCATTTCTATCAACCTCATCATATGCCTTCTCCAGATCTATGAATGTCACATAAAATCCCACACGGCTTTCTGTATATTTCTCACGTTCTTTAAAGCAAACACGTGATCCACACATCCTTTACCGCTTCTGAAACCACACCGCTCCTCGGTCCGATGCTCTATAAATGCCTTCACCCTCTCAATCGCTAGCCTTCCATACAACTTGCTACGAACATTAAACAAACTTATCCCTCCAGAGTATGAACATTCAGCTTTATCTCCTGTCTTTATACAGTGGCACTATACATGCATTCCTCCAATCCCCAGGCACTTCATCATGATCTACACATACACTGAATATCCTAACTAAGCAGTCAACAACACAGCCACCCCATCCCTTAACAATTTCAACTTTCTCTCTGAAACAGTTGCCCTAGGCATGGGTAGTGTTCTGCCCTAGGTGTGGGTAGATGTCTGCCGTAGGTGTTGGTAGACTTCTACCCTAAGCGTAGGTGGAGGCCTGCCCTATGCGTGGGAAGAGCCCTGCCCTACATTTGGGTAGAGTCCCCATCTTCTTTACCTTATCTCCGTCTATAAACCTAATTAATCTGGCAGCCTTACTCCTCCTTCCCTCTGGCCAGGTCGTGATGAAGTCTAGAGAGAGGAAAGGGGAGTTAAGAAGAGGGTGAGGGTTGTATGAGAAGAGAGAACTGCAAATGAGGAAGATAAAGACTAATAATGAATTAAGGGGAAGAGGATGACAGAGAAGAGGACTGAATAAAAGATTAGATAGAGCAGGGAGTACTTGGGAAGGACAGACAACACAAGACCTAACAGTCCATGATGAGGTTATTTGTTGGTTTACATATGCAACGTCCTGACGCCATAATATTATTTGTGGTAAAGACAGGATAGTAAAGAAGGAAGCACCTCCCCTCCCACTGCTGACCCAGCACAGCAGCCAGCAGGGAGACCACTGACATGGAGCAATATGCTGTGTGGATAGAACATACTACCATGAGATTCTGTACGAAAGTAGCAAGGGGAAAATGGCCCTACTCTGACTGCCTCCTGGCTCTACGGGGAGGAGGCTCACATGTGAGAGGGGAGGAAAATAGATGATTTACAAAACATTAAATTGGTATGACTTTTCCTTCGTTTATGAAAAAGACGTATTGACTGATGATAGATATGGGGAAAATATTTTTCTAACCTTGTCTTAAAGGTATTGGTAGAGATATTCCAGTGTTCTACAACTCTACAGGTGAAAATCTTATGCCCAAGTCGCTGCTGCATCTACTATTCAATTCCATATAGTTATTTCTGGTTATTGAATCACTATCTAATGTGAAGATTTTTTTCTTATATTTTGTTGTCGAAAATGTTTAGCAGTTTGCGAAACCTCACATTAGATCGTGTCAGAGTTTGCTCTTTGTTGAGATAATAGAAATTTAGATTCTTAAATCTTTCGTGATAAAGATTCTTTCGGAGGAAGAGAATTAGTTTTGCTGGTTTCTTAAAAATTCATCGCAGGTTCTCTTTATCTTTGATCAACATTAAGCTAAGATACTTTCTTTATCAAATAGGGTGACCAGAAGCGAACAGCGTATTCAAAATGAATCATGACCAGGAAGAAAGCGGGCATAAAATACAAAAAGATAAACAGTCCAAAAACAAATGGAAGCAATGAAATAAAAACAAGAAAAGAAGTGAAAGTTGAAGTGTCAAAGTGGAGAAAAGGTTATAAGGTATAGATGATCATACGAAGGAGAGAGTAAATGAAGGAGAGAATGAAAGGAGGGATAAAGCAGGAAGGAGGATAATTAAGATATATAGAAGGAAAAACACTGTTTTTTTAGGTATTTGACAATCTAGTCACCTAAAACTACATTTTTGACGATGAATAGTCTTCTTGCTTCATCAAGTTATGTTTCGTATTTCAGTTCTTTTAGAGAAATAATTTACAAAACATAATGATTGCAGGAGAAACTAACAGACACTTTCCTGTAAAAGTGAACTTCAGAATAATCTACTCAGTCTGGCTATAAAGGTGCATCTGAAGAGAATATGTGGATGTTATGGATGAATCTATATCTCCTTAAAGGACTTAGAGAAATACTAGACATAGTAAGCATATGATAAAGGAACCATATTTCAATATCATGATTCGTCTCATTATCATGATTAGGGATCCAGTTGCTCTGGCTGTCTTAAGACCGTTGCTCGACCTCACTGATTTCAAACTCACAGATCAGCGTCGTAGAAAGAAATTCATGGATATTTCCCTTTCCTTCCTTATTACTTTATTTCACTTCTCTTTCCTTCCCTCTCCCTACTTTGAAATATGTTCCTCCATCATATCAACAATAATCATATATCTATCATAAGAGAATCATAAATCATTTGCTTCATTTCAACTCTTGCCACAGAGGCGCGTATCATCATTCAACAAATTCATCTAGCGATGATGTGTGTCTCCTGAGAACTGATGTACTGAGAAATTCGGTGTCAAAAACCTACGTTAAGATTTATAAGACGTCGAGAAAAAACTGCAAGTGTACTACCAGAAATAGATGTCTGAACTATGAATTAAGAAGGTTTTCAACATTTCTCTCGATCCCTCCACACATCAAAATATTGCTTACACGCCAAGTAAAAAGTGATAAAGTGTTTATCTTCCCTCGTAACTCATTGCGTGTATTCCAAAGCGGTCAGGGCAACAACAAACCCTCACTACGGTCAGGGCAGCAAGGATCCCTCTCTACGGTCAGGGTAGCAAGGATCCCTCTCTACGGTCAGGGCAGCAAGGATCCCTCTCTACGGTCAGGGCAGCAAGGATCCCTCTCTACGGTCAGGGCAGCAAGGATCCCTCTCTACGGTCAGGGCAGCAAGGATCCCTCTCCCAGCATCAAATGGATTTTGTAAGGACCTTTACCCACGATGACATTGGTCTCCCTAGTTTTCTGAGCAAGACAGCATGAGCCTTGCGTAATGCAATACGACCCCTCGGTATGATGGCCTGGCCGTGATCTCCATGGAATGTATCGTTGGGTTCAAGAGTCATACCGAGTTGATCAAGGGTCGCTCCGTCGTGATCAAGTGTCGTAAAGTCTTGCTCAAGGGCTGCATCGTTTTGCTCAAGGGTCGCACCGTCGGGCTTGCAAGGTCGTACTGTCATGCATGAAGGGTCCTGCCTTCGTGCTGAACGGGTGATATAAGGTTGACGACGCAGGGCACCTGTCTAAGTAGCCCGTGATGACCAATTAAAAGCCACACAAACATCTGAGACGCACCTGTATCTGGTTACGTGGCGTGGGTTGGAGGAGGGAAGCAGGAGAATGAGAGGAAGGAGGAAAAGGAGGAGGAGAAGAAGGAGAAGGAGGAAAAGAAGAGATCTTGGAGGAAGAGGAGGTAAGGAAGTGGATGCAAAGTGAACGAAAAGAAGAAGAAGAAGAAGAAGAAGAAGAAGAAGAAGAAGAAGAAGAAGAAGAAGAAGAAGAAGAAGAAGAAGAAGAAGAAGAAGAAGAAGAAGAAGAAGAAGAAGAAGAAGAAGAAGAAGAAGAAGAAGAAGAAGAAGAAGAAGAAGAAGAAGAAGAAGAAGAGAAGGAAGAAAATGAAGAAGAAAAAGAAGATGGAAAAGAAGAGAGAAGATGAGAAAAAAATTAAGAGGAAGAAGAAGAAGAGAGGTAAGAAAGGTTTAAGAAAACAATTATGTAACTATACATGAAAAACGTAGGAGAGGGAATGAGAGCAGAGAAGAGAAAAGAAGAGATGAGAAGAGAAGAGATAGGATATATGGATAGTTGAGACACGTTATGAAGAAAGAATACAGAGCAGGAAGGAGCGAACACGTATAGAGTAAGGGAAACGCAATCCTGTGGAGGTGAGATGAGAAGGAACAGTAAAGGAACGCGAAGCAAATATGATCATTTCTTTTTAGTAATATTTTGCTTCATCGTTTCTCAACAGAATCTCTCTCTCTCATTTGAGTCTCTGCTTCAACTATTTACGTAAAGGATAGGAAAAAGATATCAAAATCTATTTTCGACAGTCAGAGATATGAGAAAATAAAAGAGACTCAACAATTTCGTCAAAATTCTAACACCAAATTTGTGAATGAAGGTGATGCATTCATTCCAATTGCTTAACGATTCCCAGTAATGCAGAGATTCCCAGTAATGCAGAGATTCCTAGTGCCGCTGAGATTCACAGTGATGCACAGATTCCCAGTGATGCAGAGATTCCCAGTAATGCAGAGATTCCTGGTAATGCAGAGATTCCCAGTAATGCAGAGATTCCCAGTAATGCAGAGATTCCCGGTAATGCAGAGATTCCCAGTAATGCAGAGATTCCTGGCAATGCAGAGATTCCTGGTAATGCAGAGATTCCCAGTAATGCAGAGATTCCTGGCAATGCAGAGATTCCTGGTAATGCAGAGATTCCTGGTAATGCAGAGATTCCTGGCAATGCAGAGATTCCTGGTAATGCAGAGATTCCCAGTGATGCAGAGATTCCTAGTGCCGCTGAGATTCCCAGTGATGCTGAGAAGATGGCCAATGGAAGTTTGTTATAAAGATAATTTCGCTAATCCTTCTCATGAGTATGACGATACGACCCTTGAGTACAATGGTACGACCCTGTGGCGCGACCGTATGACCAGTGAATATTCTGACCTCGCCCTTAAAGATCAGGTCACATCCCACTTATCATCCCAGTAGTCGTACTACGTGTTCAAGGGTCATACCTTTCTGTTCAAGAAACGTAACGTCGTCCTTAAGGGGAGTAACGACGCGCCTTGCCGTAGGGTCGTACCGACGTACTCCGTTGTCACACAGTCGTGCTCGAAGGTCATATTGCTCCCTAAAAGGTGTTAATTGTGGACATGGGTTGATTGGTCGTCTTACGCAACCCTTGGTCATGTTCCCCTAACATTTGTATAGCTTTTTTCAAAATTGTTTTCTGTTCACAGATTTCAAACTCAGTTAAGAAGCTTCTCTCAACCCCAGAAATTCTTGTCTATTTTCTATTTCACATAGAATAATTCCTAGGTGAATTATGTTATATTCTTTCTAAAATTGTTTCCCTTCACTATATATTTCCATTTTCCGCTTTTCTTTTGCGAGGTTTAAACTACTAATCCAATAATTATTCTTGAGTCACTGATTATTAATCTGAGATTTTGTTCTGCATCCTGGATGGTAGCAGCTGCTGTGGATGAAGGTGAGGGTGTTGCATCCACAAGCTTGCCCTCAAGTTTGATCGATCGTGTTTTTGGTTTTTAAGAAATACTTCATTACAGTTATCACCAAACATCCTATTTTCTATTTGATTTTATTCCAAGAACTGGTGAAAATTCTCAGACAAAAAAGTCATTTAGCACATCTAACTGGATTTCACTTGTATCTTAAAGATGAAAATGGCTTCTACCGAACTATCTTTTGCGACTGGCACTGAAATTATCCAACGTTTGTTGGCAATCATGTTCGAGTCTCATTCTCCCTGGATACTTCTTTTCCATTCTAGCAGCAGCAACACGCCGCTGGCGGAACGTCTCACTATATTCACCACTGACGTTACCAAGGTTTGTCAAGAATAAACCATCAGTGAGAGTGAAGAGGATGAATCTTACGAGATATCCATCAGTTCAGAACGCGATACGTGGACACTAAATCTCCTATTAGCTCATCACTATTGTTGCCAAGTACAGTTTTTGAAAGACTGCCAGGCTCTGAGCTCCATTAAAGACCACCAAGCAGTGAGTTCCCTAAAGACTACCAGGTTTTGAGTTCCTTTAAAGACTACCAGGTTTTGAGTTCCTTTAAAGACTACCAGGGTATGAGTTCCCTAAAACTCCCAGGCCCTGGGTTATCTAAAGGCTAACAGACTCTGAGTTCCTTAATGACTACCAGGTTCTGACTTCCTTAATGACTACCAGGCTCTGAGTTCCTTAATGACTACCAGGCTCTGACTTCCTTAATGACTACCAGGTTCTGACTTCCTTAATGACTACCAGGCTCTGACTTCCTTAATGACTACCAGGCTCTGACTTCCTTAATGACTACCAGGCTCTGACTTCCTTAATGACTACCAGGTTCTGACTTCCTTAATGACTACCAGGCTCTGACTTCCTTAATGACTACCAGGTTCTGACTTCCTTAATGACTACCAGGCTCTGACTTCCTTAGTGACTACCAGGCTCTGACTTTCTCACACACTACCAGATTCTGACTTCCTTTGAACACTAGTAGACTCTGAGTTCCTTAAAGACTACCAGGCTATGACTTCCTTACAGACTGCGAAGCTCTGAGTGTCCTTGAAGACTACCAGATTCTGAGTTCCTTATGGTTTATCAGACTGTGACTTCGTTACAGACTACGAAGCTCTGAGTTCCTTTATAGACTCCCAGACTCTGACTTCCTTAAGCTCCAGGATTTGATCAAACTTTTCCTCTGTTATCACTTCCACCAGTTCTCTTATTTGTGGGCTAACAAAAACTCCTTCCATGAACTTTGCATCACTAATGCCGGGACATTTCACGCAGAGATATTGAAACCTCCCTCCTTCGCTCGAGACTGTAACAAAGACTTTAGTCAAACCTAATGTGAAGTGGTGGTCAGTCATATCCTTAGCATTCACCAAACATTCATGTATAATGTTCCAATGGCCTGGGATAAATGATCCACAGCGTTTCCAGTCATTTCTTGCCTGGTATTTCTTTGTTATATGACAGTCCAACGAACAGAGAAAGTAGCAATATCTTGTGAAGCCACTCTGATCGCCCAGAAATAATCCGGTAACCTTTCAAACGATGGTCACTCGAGACAGCATAAGTGTGAGGACTGGCTCTCTCCTGACTACCAAGCTTTCACTGAAAGCAATGAATGGCAGTCGTATGTTTTGATAAAGTCGGTCATGTTTCTTACTCAAGAGGCAAGATGCTTAAACTACAGTGGTGCAATGCAATAGCATTGTCTCACTACTCAAGCTGACCTGTTACTTTTGTTACGTATAAAAACATTGTTTAGTAAAGACTAAACAAGTTGCATAAGTTCTAATTGTTCCATGATGATGAGCGTCCCCCAATTGACCAAGATGATAGCATGAGAGCTAGGAGACAGAACATCTCTTGATTGTCAATTTACTTAATTAAACGAACTTCTTTTTCCTTTTACATATTCCTGAAAGTAATAAAGTCTAACAGGTATTTACGCCTTGGTCCTAACCATTGGAGGGCGTTAAGCTGTCAGTATAAATACCATGGCTAATTAACCGGGGCCCAATTCACCTTATACTCTCCCCATAAGAAGACTCATTAACCGAGGCCCAACTGACCTTCTACTCTCCTCATAATGAGTCATTAACCGGGGTCCAACTAGCGCCATACTCTCCCATAAGGAGCCATTACCATGGCGGAAGGTGCTCTCCTTTCCTTCTTTATACGTGGGCAGGACAGTGAACAGGGTATGACGAAAATATAATTTTCTTCTTACTTCCACTGGAAAATTTTATATATATATATATATATATATATATATATATATATATATATATATATATATATATATATATATATATATATATATATATATATATATATATATATATATATATATATATATATATATATATATATATATATGTAGTTTAAAAAGAGAAATATACATAAGTATACGTATATGAGTAGGAGATAGAAGAGATGGTCAAAAGGCATTACTAGATTGCGTGTTAATTGATAGGTGTATAAAAGAGAGACTTTTGGATGTTTCTGTCCCGAGAGGGCAGGTGAAGGGATATCTGATCTCTATCTTATGGAGGCGAAGGTGAAGATTTATAAAGGCTTCAGAAAAGAAGGGAGAATGTTAGGAAGAAGAGAGTGGTGAGAGTAAGTAAGCTTGGAAGAACGCTTGTGTGAGGAAGCATCAGGAGAAATTGAGTGTAGAATGGCAAAAGGTGAGAGCAAATGACGTGAGGGGAGTGGGTGAGGAATGGGATGTATGTAGGGAAGCAGTGGTGGCATGTGCAAAAGATCCATGTGGCATGAGAAAGGTGGGAGGTGGGCTGATTTGAAAGGTTAGTGAATGGTGGGATGAAGAAGTAAAGTTGTTCGTGAAAGAGAAGAGAGAGGCGTTTGGACGATACTTACAAAGAAGGAGTACAAATGTCTAGGATAAGTATAAAAGAAAGCGGCAGGAAAGTTGATAGGAAGCTGCAAAGAGGGCAAATGAGCGTTGGAGTGAGAGAGTATCATTAGGATTTAGGGAAAATGAAAAAAATGTTTTGGAAAAAGGTATATAACATGCGTAAGACAAGAGAATGAATGAAAACATCAGTGAATAAAGAAATGGGGAAGTAATAAAAGGTAATGATGAAGTGAGGAGATGCAGTGAGTATAACGAATTTCTGTTGAATGTGTTTGATGACAGTTTTGGTCGGGATGGTGTGCGAAGTGCAAGGGTCAGGGAGATTGGTATGGTAAAGAGAGAAGAGGCAGTGAAAACTTTGCGAAAGATGAAGTCCAGCAAAGGTGGCGGGTTTATATGGTACTGTAGTAGAATTTATCAAGAAA
>NC_092240.1:40938715-41006215 GCF_036320965.1 Panulirus ornatus
TTTCTTAAATATCTCGAAAGCCGTACGAAGATTTTATACATGGATAAGCGGCGGGGGGCCAACCCGTCGAAAAAGGGTAATACATCAGTGTTATATGGAAAGTGTTTCCCGGGCGGAAGGGGTTGGGGGAGGGAAGGAAACGAGTCTGATGATGTGGATATTGTCAAAGTATGATCGCCCGGGAGGGGGTACACACCTTAAATAAAGTAGATGATGTTTTATTTCTATAAAAATGGAAAATATTCTACACATAATTACGTATGTAAAAATGAGAAGATTTCAAGGAGGTTCATAGATGTCTTTCGGTAAAGGTTATAAATGCTGTAAATTGTCGAGAATGAGCAACTAAAATCATTGCTTTTATTTTCTTCTTCTGTGGGAATGAGACAAACAGAAGTGAGAGGAGTAGATTTAGGATTCATCCACACACGACCTGAATGTCTTTGAGGGTACAATAATAAACATGTTTCTAGAAAGGAAAACTTATCTTTCAATAAGTAGAGCGTATCTTCCAGCAACACTGCTTCTCACTTCCCTAGTGTACTTCCTCACGTACAAGGGAGACAGATCATCTGAAAATCCTGAAGCTGAATCAAACATTAAAGTGTCACACTCCTAGCGGGGCCTGTGTGGCGTTGGTCCTCATTCCTCATTATTAGTAATGATGAGTTTATAATTACTTTGAGTTAATTAGTATCAAAGTAATTGCGAATTATTCATTACATTCATAATGAAGCAAACAGTTGGCAGAGCGACAAGTTGCAACAAATGTCATTTCTAGAAATTTTGAAGTGATTATTGTTATATATAGAAGAAATATTATTCTTAAATACTGTCTTTGGGCATATTTCTTTAGCATATATTCTATTATTCTTTGCATCTAGACTAGCCTTAACAGCCGATTACTTCCTGATTTGTCGCCTAAATTCTACTCGCATTTAACAGTTATACAATAAGCATCCTTTAACTATTGCATTAATAACATACATATCAGAATATGTATCTATATGTGCGTGCATGGGCGTTCATATATATATATATATATATATATATATATATATATATATATATATATATATATATATATATATATATATATATATATATATATATATATATATATATATATATATATATATATATATCTTTCAAACTAATCGCCATTTCCCGCGAGGTAGCGTTAAGAACAGAGAACTGGGCCTATGAGGGAATATCCTCACCTGGCCCCCTTCTCTGTTCCCTCTTTTGGAAAATTAAAAAAATAATGAGAGGGGAGGATTTCCAGCCCCCGCTCCCTCCCCTTTTAGTCGCCTTTTACGACACGCAGGGAATACGGGGGAAGTATTCTTTCTCCCCTATCCCCAGGGACTGTTTTTTTTTTTTTTTTTTTTTTGCTTTGTCGCTGTCTCCCGCGTTTGCGAGGTAGCGCAAGGAAACAGACGAAAGAAATGGCCCAACCCACCCCCATACACATGCCTTGATTCAATCCACTGACAGCACGTCAACCCCGGTATACCAAATCGCTCCAATTCACTCTATTCTTTGCCCTCCTTTCACCCTTCTGCATGTTCAGGCCCCGATCACACAAAATCTTTTTCACTCCATCTTTCCACCTCCAATTTGGTCTCCCTCTTCTCCTCGTTCCCTCCACCTCCGACACATATATCCTCTTGGTCAATCTTTCCTCACTCATTCTCTCCATGTGACCAAACCATTTCAAAACACCCTCTTCTGCTCTCTCAACCACGCTCTTTTTATTTCCACACATCTCTCTTACCCTTACGTTACTTACTCGATCAAACCACCTCACACCACACATAGTCCTCAAACATCTCATTTCCAGCACATCCATCCTCCTGCGCACAACTCTATCCATAGTCCACGCCTCGCAACCACACAACATTGTTGGAACCACTATTCCTTCAAACATACCCATTTTTGCTTTCCGAGATAATGTTCTCGACTTCCACACATTCTTCAAGGCTCCCAGAATTTTCGCCCCCTCCCCCACCCTATGATCCACTTCCGCTTCCATGGTTCCATCCGCTGCCAGATCCACTCCCAGATATCTAAAACACTTCACTTCCTCCAGTTTTTCTCCATTCAAACTCACCTCCCAATTGAAATGACCCTCAACCCTACTGTACCTAATAACCTTGCTCTTATTCACATTTACTCTTAACTTTCTTCTTTCACACACTTTACCAAACTCAGTCACCAGCTTCTGCAGTTTCTCACATGAATCAGCCACCAGCGCTGTATCATCAGCGAACAACAACTGACTCACTTCCCAAGCTCTCTCATCCCCAACAGACTTCATACTTGCCCCTCTTTCCAAAACTCTTGCATTCACCTCCCTAACAACCCCATCCATAAACAAATTAAACAACCATGGAGACATCACACACCCCTGCCGCAAACCTACATTCACTGAGAACCAATCACTTTCCTCTCTTCCTACACGTACACATGCCTTACATCCTCGATAAAAACTTTTCACTGCTTCTAACAACTTGCCTCCCACACCATATATTCTTAATACCTTCCACAGAGCATCTCTATCAACTCTATCATATGCCTTCTCCAGATCCATAAATGCTGCATACAAATCCATTTGCTTTTCTAAGTATTTCTCACATACATTCTTCAAAGCAAACACCTGATCCACACATCCTCTACCACTTCTGAAACCACACTGCTCTTCCCCAATCTGATGCTCTGTACATGCCTTCACCCTCTCAATCAATACCCTCCCATATAATTTGCCAGGAATACTCAACAAATTTATACCTCTGTAATTTGAGCACTCACTCTTATCCCCTTTGCCTTTGTACAATGGCACTATGCACGCATTCCGCCAATCCTTAGGCACCTCACCATGAGTCATACATACATTAAATAACCTTACCAACCAGTCAACAATACAGTCACCCCCTTTTTTTTATAAATTCCACTGCAATACCATCCAAACCTGCTGCCTTGCCGGCTTTCATCTTCCTCAAAGCTTTTACTACCTCTTCTCTGTTTACCAACTCATTTTCCCTAACCCTCGCACTTTGCACACCACCTCGACCAAAACATCCTATATCTGCCACTCTATCATCAAACACATTCAACAAACCTTCAAAATACTCACTCCATCTCCTTCTCACATCACCACTACTTGTTATCACCTCCCATTTGCGCCCTTCACTGAAGTTCCCATTTGCTCCCTTGTCTTACGCACTTTATTTACCTCCTTCCAGAACATCTTTTTATTCTCCCTAAAATTTAATGATACTCTCTCAACCCAACTCTCATTTGCCCTTTTTGTATATATCCCCAGGGATATATACATATATATATATATATATATATATATATATATATATATATATATATATATATATATATATATATATATATATATGTATAGATATATATATATATATATATATATATATATATATATATATATATATATATATATATATGTATGTTCTATGAACGCGCACCTTCATAGAACATACAAAGCTCCATCAGCCAGGATCGAACCTGGGACCCCTTGTGCAAGAGGCAGGCATGCTAACCGCTAGGCTAAGGGACTGTATAATAGGAAACAACTATTCGAAATACTAAGTACTCGAATACCCCTCGTCTCACTATGGTGAGCAACGGGGTCTATCGGTTGTTTCCGAACAGAACACATAGCCAGCTGAGAGCGTTTTATCGAACCTGACTGTACAACGCGGAGTTATATGAATACGAATAAAGTGTATATGAACGCGCACCTTCATAGAACATACAAAGCTCCATCAGCCAGGATCGAACCTGGGACCCCTTGTGCAAGAGGCAGGCATGCTAACCGCTAGGCTAAGGGACTGTATAATAGGAAACAACTATTCGAAATACTAAGTACTCGAATACCCTCTTGCACAAGGGGTCCCAGATATATATATATATATATATATATATATATATATATATATATATATATATATATATATATATATATTTTTTTGCTTTGTCGCTGTCTCCCGCGTTTGCGAGGTAGCGCAAGGAAACATATATATATATATATATATATATATATATATATATATATATATATATATATATATATATATATATATATACACACACAGACATATACATATATACACACACACACACACACATATATATATATATATATATATATAGGGGATAGGGGAGAAAGAATACTTCCCACGTATTCCCTGCATGTCGTAGAAGGCGACTAAAAGGGGAGGGAGCGGGGGCCTGGAAATCCTCCCCCCTCGTTTTTTTCTAATTTTCCAAAAGAAGGAACAGAGAATTGGGCCAGGTGAGGGTATTCCCTCAAAGGCCCACTCCTCTGTTCTTAACGCTACCTCGCTAATGCGGGAAATGGCGAATAGTTTGAAAGAAAAAAAAGAAAGATATATATATATATATATATATATATATATATATATATATATATTTTTTTTTTTTTTTATACTTTGTCGCTGTCTCCCGCGTTTGCGAGGTAGCGCAAGGAAACAGACGAAAGAAATGGCCCAAACCCCCCCCCCCCATACACATGTACATACACACGTCCACACACGCAAATATACATACCTACACAGCTTTCCATGGTTTACCACAGACGCTTCACATGCCTTGATTCAATCCACTGACAGCACGTCAACCCCTGTATACCACATCGCTCCAATTCACTCTATTCCTTGCCCTCCTTTCACCCTCCTGCATGTTCAGGCCCCGATCACACAAAATCTTTTTCACTCCATCTTTCCACCTCCAATTTGGTCTCCCTCTTCTCCTCGTTCCCTCCACCTCCGACACATATATCCTCTTGGTCAATCTTTCCTCACTCATTCTCTCCATGTGCCCAAACCATTTCAAAACACCCTCTTCTGCTCTCTCAACCACGCTCTTTTTATTTCCACACATCTCTCTTACCCTTACGTTACTTACTCGATCAAACCACCTCACACCACACATTTTCCTCAAACATCTCATTTCCAGCACATCCATCCTCCTGCGCACATCCCTATCCATAGCCCACGCCTCGCAACCATACAACATTGTTGGAACCACTATTCCTTCAAACATACCCATTTTTGCTTTCCGAGATAATGTTCTCGACTTCCACACATTTTTCAAGGCTCCCAAAATTTTCGCCCCCTCCCCCACCCTATGATCCACTTCCGCTTCCATGGTTCCATCCGCTGACAGATCCACTCCCAGATATCTAAAACACTTCACTTCCTCCAGTTTTTCTCCATTCAAACTCACCTCCCAATTGACTTGACCCTCACCCCTACTGTACCTAATAACCTTGCTCTTATTCACATTTACTCTTAACTTTCTTCTTCCACACACTTTACCAAACTCATTCACCAGCTTCTGCAGTTTCTCACATGAATCAGCCACCAGCGCTGTATCATCAGCGAACAACAACTGACTCACTTCCCAAGCTCTCTCATCCCCAACAGACTTCATACTTGCCCCTCTTTCCAGGACTCTTGCATTTACCTCCCTAACAACCCCATCCATAAACAAATTAAACAACCATGGAGACATCACACACCCCTGCCGCAAACCTACATTCACTGAGAACCAATCACTTTCCTCTCTTCCTACACGTACACATGCCTTACATCCTCGATAAAAACTTTTCACTGCTTCTAACAACTTGCCTCCCACACCATATATTCTTAATACCTTCCACAGAGCATCTCTATCAACTCTATCATATGCCTTCTCCAGATCCATAAATGCTACATACAAATCCATTTGCTTTTCTAAGTATTTCTCACATACATTCTTCAAAGCAAACACCTGATCCACACATCCTCTACCACTTCTGAAACCGCACTGCTCTTCCCCAATCTGATGCTCTGTACATGCCTTCACCCTCTCAATCAATACCCTCCCATATAATTTACCAGGAATACTCAACAAACTTATACCCCTCTGTAATTTGAGCACTCACTCTTATCCCCTTTGCCTTTGTACAATGGCACTATGCACGCATTCCGCTAATCCTCCGGCACCTCACCGTGAGTCATACATACATTAAATAACCTTACCAACCAGTCAACAATACAGTCACCCCCTTTTTTAATAAATTCCACTGCAATACCATCCAAACCTGCTGCCTTGCCGGCTTTCATCTTCCGCAAAGCTTTTACTACCTCTTCTCTGTTTACCAAATCATTTTCCCTAACCCTCTCACTTTGCACACCACCTCGACCAAAACACCCTATATCTGCCACTCTGTCATCAGACACATTCAACAAACCTTCAAAATACTCATTCCATCTCCTTCTCACATCACCGCTACTTGTTATCACCTCCCCATTTACTCCCTTCACTGAAGTTCCCATTTGCTCCCTTGTCTTACGCACCCTATTTACCTCCTTCCAGAACATCTTTTTATTCTCCCTAAAATTTACTGATAGTCTCTCACCCCAACTCTCATTTGCCCTTTTTTTCACCTCTTGCACCTTTCTCTTGACCTCCTGTCTCTTTCTTTTATACTTCTCCCACTCAATTGCATTTTTTCCCTGCAAAAATCGTCCAAATGCCTCTCTCTTCTCTTTCACTAATACTCTTACTTCTTCATCCCACCACTCACTACCCTTTCTAAACAGCCCACCTCCCACTCTTCTCATGCCACAAGCATCTTTTGCGCAATCCATCACTGATTCCCTAAATACATCCCATTCCTCCCCCACTCCCCTTACTTCCAATGTTCTCACCTTTTTCCATTCTGTACACAGTCTCTCCTGGTACTTCCCCACACAGGTCTCCTTCCCAAGCTCACTTACTCTCACCACCTTCTTCACCCCAACATTCACTCCTCTTTTCTGAAAACCCATACTAATCTTCACCTTAGCCTCCACAAGATAATGATCAGACATCCCTCCAGTTGCACCTCTCAGCACATTAACATCCAAAAGTCTCTCTTTCGCACGCCTGTCAATTAACACGTAATCCAATAACGCTCTCTGGCCATCTCTCCTACTTACATAAGTATACTTATGTATATCTCGCTTTTTAAACCAGGTATTCCCAATCATCAGTCCTTTTTCAGCACATAAATCTACAAGCTCTTCACCATTTCCATTTACAACACTGAACACCCCATGCATACCAATTATTCCCTCAACTGCCACATTACTCACCTTTGCATTCAAATCACCCATCACTATAACCCGGTCTCGTGCATCAAAACCGCTAACACACTCATTCAGCTGCTCCCAAAACACTTGCCTCTCATGATCTTTCTTCTCATGCCCAGGTGCATATGCACCAATAATCACCCACCTCTCTCCATCAACTTTCAATTTTACCCATATTAATCGAGAATTTACTTTCTTACATTCTATCACATACTCCCACAACTCCTGTTTCAGGAGTATTGCTACTCCTTCCCTTGCTCTTGTCCTCTCACTAACCCCTGACTTCACTCCCCAGACATTTCCAAACCACTCTTCCCCTTTACCCTTGAGCTTCGTTTCACTCAGAGCCAAAACATCCAGGTTCCTTTCCTCAAACATACTACCTATCTCTCCTTTTTTCACATCTTGGTTACATCCACACACATTTAGGCACCCCACTCTGAGCCTTCGAGGAGGATGATCACTCCCCGCGTGACTCCTTCTTCTGTTTCCCATTTTAGAAAGTTAATACAAGGAGGGGAGGATTTCCGGCCCCCCGCTCCCGTCCCCTCTAGTCGCTTTCTACGACACGCGAGGAATATGTGGGAAGTATTCTTTCACCCCTATCCCCAGGGATAATATACATATATATATACATATACACACACACACACACACATACACACACATACGCACATACACACACACACACACACATACATATATATACATATGAAAAATGTAAGAAACAATGTAGAAAACAAACTTTTAGCTTGAAATGAATGAATGTTTCTTACCCTAATGAACTGCTTTTACTTTTATCTTTCTTTCAATGAAACTTCCTTCATCAAGTTAAATTTTTCACGTCCTTACCTAAATCCTTCCTTCATCTTCCTTTACCATCATGTGACTATTTTTCACGTTCTTTCGTCACTTGAAATAATATATATATATATATATATATATATATATATATATATATATATATATATATATATATATGTGTGTGTGTGTGTGTATATATGTATATGTCTGTGTGTGTATATATATGTATACGTTGAGATATATAGCTGTGCATATTTGCGTGTGTAAACGTGTATGTATATACATGTGTATGTGGGTGGGTTGGGCCAGTTTTTCGTCTGTTTCCTTGCGCTACCTCGCTAACGTGGAAGACAGCGACAAAGCAAAACAGATATGAATAGATAAACAAATAAATATATATACACACACATATATATATATATATATATATATATATATATATATATATATATATATATATATATATATATATGTATGTATGTATATATATATATATCGTTTACGTTGACGTGACTATAGTTATAATCACGAGAGCCAACGATATAACTGAAGCCATCTGTTTTCAGCGATCGATCCAGAGATTACCAACTTTACGAAACTAACAAGAAGATTTCCATAGAAATATTCTTCCACCCATCCTACCTTAGAGGGGATGAGTGGCCATGAATACTTAATGGAAAGGGTAATGAGGAGGCATCGATGGAACTGATGGGAATAATAGGTAAATCTAAGGAGGAGTAATAAGGCAAGAAATTGGGTAATGAGGAATCTATTTTATGGGAAGTGTGATGGAAATTTATGGATGTTGAGAGATGGGGGGGGGGGGGGTAACGTGCCAGAAGGTACATTATGTAATAGTGAACGATTCTTCTTTGAGGTAAAAAAGAATGTGTGGAAGTTGAATTTATGTGGATATTTACGAGAATGAAGCTAGGGTAAGGGAAATCGTTGACGCAATGTAAGTTAAGGTAAGGGAGGACGTTAAGGCAATGTAAGTTAAAGTAAAGGCGAACCTTAAGGCCGTGTAAGTTAAGGTAAGGGAGGACGCAAAGTTGTGTTTGGGTCACATAGGCAATAAAGAAAAAGTAGCAACGAAAAGGAAAGTAAGTTAAACTAAGAGATAACAGAAAACGTGATGGAAGTTACGTTAATGTAAAAGAGAACGTGAAAAGAGATTACAGCGAGAGAGAACGTGAAGGAAGTTGTATCAAGGAAAGTGGGAAAGTTAAGTTAGGCTTCATTCAGGAATGAAGTACATAAAAGAGATTACACAAAGGGAAGAACAAACTTAAATGAAATTTCACAATGGGAAGAGCAAACTTGAATGAAATTACATAAAGGTAAGAAAGAACATTATTCGAAATTATTTCAAGTGACGAAAGAACGTGAAAAATAGTCACATGATGGTAAAGGAAGATGAAGGAAGGATTTAGGTAAGGACGTGAAAAATTTAACTTGATGAAGGAAGTTTCATTGAAAGAAAGATGAAAGTAAAAGCAGTTCATTAGGGTAAGAAACAACAGAAAAATTCACACTAAGGTAAGGCAAGATGCACTGACGTAGTGAACATTGAGGTAAGAGATAACGAAGTGGAAAACACGACATAAAGTCAGGTTAGGGAAACTATATGAGGGTAAGCGATGATGATTGCTGAGGATATTGATCTAAGGAATCAACCTTGAAAGCACATGAACAACTTGAGGAGGGAGAAACAAGGTGATTCATTACGCTATACACCGACCAGTGTTACCGGTACTCCCCCGCCTGGTTACCGGCAGGGTTAGTGAACCGGCACCCCAGAACCTGTCTAGTTTCACTCCTTTGGCCCAGGTAGCTTGTCTTCTTCTCCTTATGCCTCACCCACCCGTGGGCTACTGGCGTTCAGTCCATAAATGTACAGTTTTTGTACCACACGCCTAACACCTGACATGTAATTCCCAGGACTCGTTATTCGCAACTGAATATTTTCCTGCGGTGAGCACTACGCGCTAGCCTGTCCCCAAGGCAAAATCTCGCGGAAAGTAGTCATGAATATTACCGCTTTTTAATACGATGGAATTACGAACAGCAACGAAGTAGAGACGTTTCAGCTGGGGAAATTAAAATGGGTAGGAGGGATCTTGAGGGCAATTTGACGACTTTCGGCGGGAGGAAATAGCTGGCAATACTCTCCTTTACTGCCTCCACTCCACTCCCTGCTCCCTCTGTCTAGTGCGAGGGAGAAGACGAAAGATGGGGAAGGAGAGTAAGATAAGGAAGATATGGTATGTAGGAAGTCTGGGAGCCATACTGGGGGTTGGTGGTGAGGCTAATTCTCGGGAGCAGCAAGCTTCGCCCAGGGGGAGGGTGTGGAATGGGTCTTTGGGATATGGGGAGGAAGGGAGGAGTCCTGTTTCCATGTGTCCGCCGCCAGTGTCGCCTCCAGGAAGAAAAGAGGGGCGGGGCGAGGACAGAGGTCTGAGGCGACGACGGGGAGAGAGATTTTCTGAGAAGTGAGTGTGAGACATTTAACACGAGAGGGGAGGAGGAAGGGGGGGGAGGGAAGGTGAAGGTAACAGGAGGGAGAGGTGAAGACAACGTGGGCGGGGGGAGGAGATGTGAAGGTAACAGGAGGAAGATAAGTCCACCACTAGAATCTCTTTTTTCTCCAGTATACCTTACCATTACGTTCACAAATGGTCAGTCTGTGTTGGATACCTCTTCCAATTAGCCTTACGTCAGTGTTAAGTAAAATGAGGGAAAAATAATGCGAGAAAAAAAATCTCACGTTTCTGAAACACAAAATTATATTGGACAACCAACACAGTTTGTGCTATAGAAGATCTTGTCTTACGAATTTGCTGGAAATTTTTTAATGTAATTTATCAGAATTAGGACGAAAAATTACCGTCTGATATAGTGTATCTAGATTTCCAAAAGGCTTTCGATAAAGTATCTCACAAGAGACCCAGATCACACGGAATCGGTGAATAACTCTGTACATGGATCAGAGACTGGCTTACCGGAAGAAAGCAGCGTGTAGTATTAAACGGTGAAGCCTCACACTGGCTAGACGCACGACTGGTGTGCCACAGGGGTCGGCTGTAGGCCCAGTTCTTTTCATGATATACATTAATGACCTAGAACTCGGTCTCGTATCTAAAATCTCCAAATTTGCAATTTGGATACAGAATATACGTTACAACTACACACTATTTGAAAACTCTCTAACAAAAGTAAATGAAGAAAAGAACCTTGGAGTTGTCATTGGCAACAATTTGAAATACACTAAGCAGTGTCAAGCAGCAAGTAAAAGAGGTAACCAAATGTCAGATTTCCTGGCCAGGAACATAGATTATAAGACATCAGAAAAAAACCCTCACACCTTATAATTCTTTAGTAAGACCAAACTTTGAATATGCGGTCTAGTTTTGGTCCTCAAACTGTATAAAAAGACGAGGAAAAATTAGAACAAGTATAAAGAAGACGCTCTTCTTCCTTAGAAAAAAGAAGAAAAATATAATCTTCGCGGAGACTTAATCCGTGTTCAAAATTCTGAACAAGTTCGATAAAGTAAACCAAGAACATTTTTTTGAAATATAAGAAAACACGATTACTACGAGAAATGGATAAAAACTAGACGATATAGTACGGACGTGGGTGAAAGCTTCTTTTCCTATAGATGTGTTGAGCACTGGAATAAGTTAACGTTAGACGTAGTGAATGATAAAACTATGAATACCTTCAAAAGTCGTTTAGACAAACACTTTATGAATTCTTGTATACTCTGAGAAAAACACCAGAAATAAACGTATAAACGACAGCGGTTATGGAGACACTAGAAGGGTAATCATTATTTTTTTTAAGACAACCCAGTCGTAGGCCACTCAGGCCTCCTGTTGTCTGTCTTTCTCATGTAAAGACTGTCGTCACTACTCAAGCCCTAGATGATCACATCCTCACCCGCAACACTGCACGATGAATAATTGTCATTTCATCTCATCCACAAAGTCACTTTTCTTATCTCTTGTGAGTAATGACAGCAATGTTCAACGTCAGGTCCTTCCCAGAGAACTACATTACCAGGAGCCACCTACTGTCCATCATCTTTTCAGATTCACTCTCAGTCACTTACGATACAACCAATCCATATCATGATTTCTAAATGATTCTTATTTCTCCTGCTTGCCTTAGCCTTTGAAATACCTCACATACCTTTACTGACATACTGTTCTATAATTTTGAGTGAACATATAAAGGAGATATCTACTTTTCCCCAGTAACCATTTTACCCTTATGTGGGGCTACACCCTGAGGGCGGCACTAACCCCGTAAGTTGGGATTACCCCCTTAGGACAGCAAATACCCCTTAGTGAGGTGTTAACCCCCCTCAGTAACCCCTTAGTGCGGCGTTACCCTCTTGTGGCATCACCACATACTTAGGGCATCACTATCTCCTTGGGGAGCACTACCCCTTACCTTCACCACCCCTCACTTTCATCACCCTTCACCTTCACCACCCCTCATCTTCAACACCCTTCACCTTCATCACCCCTCACCTTCACCACCCTTCATCTTCACCACCCCTCACCTTCATCACCCTTCACCTTTACCATCCCTTACCTTCACCTCCAAGATCTTTACCCCTATCTCCATCAATATCCACATCATTTACCATCTACATCATCAATATCAAAATCGCTTCCCATCTACTTAACACGTATGCCCACATCCTTAACCACCAACATCATGCATACGTCCACATCATTATTACCAAATCCTTTGGTCCTGACAATGGGAGAAAGGAAATTGTGTGAAGCACTTCAGCCAACTGTATGGAATGTAATTCAAGAATTACATCGTCTCAATACTAGCTTTCATATAGCATATTGATAATCCCATGACTCAGTGAACTAATGGTCAAATTTTGATGAATATTCTGTGACGGAAGAGACAGTTTGTAAGTTTAAAGGAAATGTGATTTACTACTTCAACAAACAGCTTTAGGCATTAGTTTACAGACATTACCGTGATACCCGTGAGTTGATTTGCAGAGTTCTCGGGGCTAGAGTGTGGGCGGCCTGTCTCACCCTAACTTGCCTAGTGTGTGTGAGCCTAGGGATCTAGAATTGTAATAACAGCTTAGGAAAGAGAGGTTTTTAGCTCAATGGTAGTCCAGGAGCGCGCGGTATGCCAGCCATTTAGGGAGGCCCAGTTCGATTCTTGGACGCACAGGGGTAAAATTGTTTATAGAAATGTGTATATATATATATATATATATATGTATATATATATATATATTTATATAGTCAACTTATGCCACTGCTTTAAGGATGACTGGAGTTGCTATAGTGTACAGTCACATATATAATGTTGTAGAGTCAGCGATCCTAAGGCTTCAGAGATAAGTGGGATTGAATTGGTTTTCTGTCATTTACTATCTATAGTCAGCTGGTCAGAGGCTTCTGTTGTGAGTGGATTTGAACACATTACTGTAACAGTCGTATATTGATGCTCGCCATCTGCAAGCAACAGTCAAAAACTAACCTCTGACTAGACACACGCGGTCTTCAAGACCATAGTTAGACTCACAATCACAAGCCATATCATTTAACGATTCAGGTGATGCCAGGACTCAACAGTTGTGGCTGTAAGAAACTAGTTATCGGATCTTTCCCATAACCGGACTCAGCAGGAACCACCATCGACCTCAGTAGGATCCAAGAATTCCCGGGTTGCACTGTCAGCATCCCGCTATATCATCAACTAGATCGGACATCGGAGAGCGGGTAGAGGAGAGGTATTCTCTGTAGGTGGCAGTGTTCTGCCGGGTATGGTCTATCCAGCTTTCACACAGCCTAGGCTGTTCCAAGATGCATAGCCCTTCATTCCATGTATAACCCCAACAGACGCAATGCTCAGCAAAAATTGCAGTTTTGGTTGTTCCAATGTAGTTGCTTGATTTCCTAAGTAGCAGTGTTATGGATTCCTTCTATTTTTTCAGTGTAATAAAGGCGTATTTCCTTCAGCAACCGAAAAAAGAAGTAGTTCGATCACATACAGTTAACCAGTGATGCACTAGATGCTGCAAACGTCCCTCAGTAACAATTACTTAGTCATCCATCAATTGGACTTGTACATATCATACTATACTTGGATGTTTTAAACACCCAAGCCTCCTCTTAAGAAATGAAAGCTTTTTCCTTTATCTCATGTTCGAGGAGAAGGACAAGTGCATCATGTGTCACAACCAGACGGCACTATCCTGTCAACTCCCCCATCCGCTTCCATACCTCCCTCACTTCCTCCCACTAGCTAGCTTTAATGGCGTGCAATGTGGTCCTTGTTTCATGGTCTGTAAGTATGGACCATCAGTGATGGTTTTAGTAATTTGGACCTGACGCCACCACCAATGATAATCTATGTTTGATCTTGTTCAGAAGTCACACCACCAACACACCTCGCCTTATGTTCACCTTTAATAATGAAATGTTTAGTGTGATGGATTGCGGAGTGATACGCGTCTTCCGGCTTCCTCACATAGTATATATTATTGGCGCTCAAAATACATCTTCAGCAAAATGAAGAATGCTCTCCTCGCCAAACGGTACATTTACCTCCAGCTCAAGAAATTTGACCCAATATATTTTGGTACATACGACAGCAGCAGTTTGAAAACTTTCACTGCTCCCCAATGGCAGCAGCAAGTTTTATGTCACTTGAACGAATGAGGCCAGACAGTCCAGTTGGTGGGATGACTGTCAGAATGGGACACTCAACCACATGTTATTCTTCAGCTTCAGGAAGGCGCATCGCTCCGCATGAACTAAACCAACCCCTCACTTTGTTGACAGTAGCTCATGGAACCGACACAGCAGAAGATGCAAGGAAGAAGACTTTTTGGTTTTCAGTATTTGGTACGATTTCATGCAGTTGCTGGCGTAATGCTTAGTCACGTAGTGACGTATTCCCATACTACTTTTCAACCTCTTGTATACTTTCTGTTTTTAGGTATGAACCACAAATATCACTTCCTCCCTGTATACCAAACTTCAGCTGCAGGTTATTTCTTTTCTATACACGAAGCTTCAGCTGCAAGTAAGTCACTGTTTGATACTTCTCTCAAACTTAATAGCATTGTCTCATCACCTCTCGTCTCACCTACTTTGAAAACTTTGGTCTGTGGTGGAAACGACTGTTGACGCAGATGATCTTATCTGCAGTACTGTTCTGAAAGCATCTGAGAAAATAGGTGATCGCACAACGTTGTTATGTCTGAGAAAAGTTTCACCTTGCAACTTAGTTACAAGTGAAGGTCAGTACACGCAATGTCTCAATATGATGCCAGTGAAGACCACGTATGCTTTTCTTAAGGAGATAAGCCTTCCCACATATGAAATTCTGTTTCCATTCAGAACCATCACTACCATTTCTTTGACGTGTTCGGGGAGGAAGTGTGCCTTTGTGTCACAGTTAGCCTGCTGTAGCCACAAGTAAAGGTCGATGTTCAATAAAACACTTTTAAAGTGATGGACTGACATATATTGGGCGGCTTGTGATGTTTCCTTGTCTTTTTTTTTATCATTAGATATAATCAGTTCACATGATGGTAGTTGTACAAACAACCAGATAAGGGCGTCTGAATGTGCGTCAATGTAACCAAGATGAGAAGAAAGGAGAGATAGGTAGTATGTTTGACGAATAAAACTTGGATGTTCTGGCTGTGAGATAAACGAAGCTCAAGGGTAAAGGGGTTGATAAAACGACAAGAGCTAAGGAAAGAGTAGCACTACTCTTGTAGCAGGAGTTATGGGAATGTCTGATAAACTGTAAGGGAGTAAATGTGGGTAAAACTGAAGGTAGATGGTGAGAATTGGGTGTTTATTGGTGCTTATACAATTGGCCATGAGAAGAAAGATCTTGAGAAGCAGGTGTTTGGGGGAGCAACTGCATGTGTGTGTTCGCAGTTTTGGTGCACGAGACCAGCTATTAGTGATAGATTATTGAAATACGAAGGTAAGTAATGCAGCAGTTGCGCTTGGGATATTTAGTGTCATGAATGAAAATGGTGAAACACTTGTGGAGTTGTGTGCTGAAAAAAGACTGGTGATTGGAATCCTCGTTGAAAAGAGAGATATACATAAGTATGCGTATGTGGGTAGGAGAGATGGTCCACTGGCATCATTAGATTAATCATTAATTGATAGGCATGTAAAAGAGACACATTGGGATGTTAACGTGCTCAGAGGGGCAGCTGATGGGATGTCTGATCACTATCTTGTGGAGGAGAGAATGAGAATTTGTAATGGTTTTCCAAAAAGAGAAGACAATGTCGGGGAGAAGAGAATGGTGAAAGTAAGTGATCTTGGAAAGGAGACTTGAGTGAAGAGATACCAGGAAAGATTCCGTGTATAATGGCAAAAGGTGAGAGTATATGAAGTGAGGGAAGTGGGAGAGGAATGGGTGGTATTTAGGGAAGCAGTGATGGCATGTGTAAGAGACGCATGTGGCATGCGAAAGGTGGAAGGTAGGCATATCTAAAAGTATGGTGAGTAGTGGGATGAAGTAAAGCTGCTTGTGAAGGAGAAAAGGGAGGTGTTTGGATGGTATTTTCAAAAGAGTGCAAATAATTGGGATATGTATAAAAGAAAACGAAAGGAGGTCAAGAAGAAGGTGCAGGGGTTGGAAAAGAGGGCAAATAATATTTGGGGTGAGAGAATATCATTGGTTTGTAAGGATATTCATTGTATGTATGGATCATGGTAAAGTGCCTCAGAACTGGAGGAATGCATGTATCGTGCCACAGTATAAAGCAAAGTGGATAAAGGTGAGTGTTAAAACTACAGAGGCATACGTTTGTTGAGTGTATCTAGAAGATTATATGGGAGGGCATTGATTGAAAAGATGAAGGCATGTACAGTGCATCAGATTGGGGAGGAGAAGTATAGTTTCAGAGGAGGTAGAGTGTGTGTGGATTAGGTGTCTGCTGTGAAGAATGTGTATGAGAAATACTTAAAAAAACATTTATGGGTCTGGAGAAGGCGTGTGATGGGGTTGATAGAGATGCTTTGTGTAGGGTCCTAAGAGTATATGGTGTGGAAGGTATGCTGCGAGAAGCAATGAGATTTTTTTTAATCAAGGGTGTAAGGTGAGTGTACGAATAGGAAAAGATGAGCGATTGGTTCCTAGTAAAGGTGGGCCTACGGCTGTGGTGTGTGATGTCCCCATGGTTGTTTAATTTGTTTATAGATGGGGTGGTTAGGGAGGAATATACAAGAGTTTTGGAGAGAGGGGTAAGTATGCAATCCGTTGGGATGAGAGGGCCTAGGAAGTAAGTCAGTTGCTATTCGCTATTCGCAGCTGATTCGATCTAGAAACTGCAAAAGGTGGTGACTGAGTTTAAAAGTGTGTGAAAGGAGAAAGTTGAGAGTAAATGTGAATAAAAGCAAGGTTGTTAGGTTGTTAGAGGGGCTTGCACAGAATAGAGTGAATTGGTACTATGTGATATACCGGAGTCCACCTGCCGTCAATGGACTGAACCAGGTCATGTGAAACGTCTGGGGTAAACCATGGAAAGGTCTGTCGGGCCTGGATGTGGACTGGGAGCTGTGGGTTTCCTTGCATTACACATGACAGCTAGAGACTAAGTGGGAACGAATTTGGCCATTTTTTGTCTGTTTTCTTGGCCCTACCTCGCTGATGCAGGGGTTGGGGATACCGTTTCCTGTGGAGCTCCTTATCATGCTGTATAGATAGTTGACTACACAAGAATATAAAGAATGTGGGAGAAACTATTTGATGAAAGATGTTAAAAAAGCAAGGAGCTTCGAGATGTGAAGTGGCGAAGATATAGATGATGCTCTAGAGAGCCTGCAATTGCAAGGTATAACAGAGCACAGAAATAGTACAGCAGGATGAGAAAGGAGGAAGAACGTTGTGGATAAGGCAGGAGAAAAATCCGAAACCTTTTCATAAATTCTTCAGGATTAAACCGTCAAGTAAAGTGAAGCTTATGAGGTGAAGGTATTCAGAGGGAAGAATTATAAAGAATGATATAAGAATTAGTTAGGAAATGAACAGCACGTTCGAAAGTGAAATCACCTGTATGAGTTTACATACGTGAGATGGTTTAATCGAGCAAGTAATGAAAGGGTAAGAGAGATGTGTGGTAATATAAAGAGTGTGGCTGAGAAAGCAGAAGAGGCTGTGTAGAAATGGTTGGGTCACATGGAGAGAATGAGTTAGGAAAGATTGACAAAGAAGATATATGTGTTAGAGGTGGAGGGAAGAAGGAGAAGCATGGATAGATTTGCTTGTAAGAGATTGTGTACGAGTAGGAAGAGAGGAAAGTGACTGGTTCCCAGTCACTATCTCCATGGTTGTATATTTTGTTTACGGATGGGGTTGTTAAGGAGGTGAATGCAAGAATTTTGGAAAGAGGTGCAAGTATGCAGTCTGTTGTGGATGAGAGAGCTTGGGAAGTGAGTCAGTTGTTGTTCGCTGATGATACATCGCTGGTGGCTGATTTGGGTGAGAAACTGCAGAAGCTGGTGAATGAGTTTGGTAAAGTGTGTGAAAGAAGAAAGCTGAGAGTACATGTGAATCAGAGCAAGGTTATTAGGTTCAGTAGAATGTATGTGAGAAATACTTAGAAAAACAAATGGATTTGTATGTAGCATTTACGGATCTGGAAAAGGCATATGACAGAGTTGATATATATAACGATTGATTATATATAACGAAACTGAAAAGAGTTCTTTATTCATATTCTTGGTAACAAGAATTCAATATTAACTCAAAATTACTCTCGGATTTATACAGTGAGACTTTCAATATGATCTGAATAGATTTGCTTGTAAGAGATTGCTTAGCAATTTCACAGCTCACGGAATATCAAAAAAGGCAAATCTGCCCGAGTGCCGTGGATTGGCTGATGAATAGAAAACGGCGAGTTGGCATGACGCATTAAGTGGGGGAGCGTCTGACTGGCTTCATATAATAAGCAGGATACCACATGGAGCAGTCCTAGGGCCCGCATTGTTTATGATCTACGTCAGTTTATAATCTAACGCCAGTGATCTGGAGACAGTGCTGGCCAGGAGGATTGTAGGCACTGCAGACGACTCGAAATCTAGAAATAAAACCCAAAAGAGGAATTGTTAATGATGGAGAAGGACCTAGACAATTCATTGCAGAGGTCAGACACATAACAAACAGACTCTGTTATAGATAGATGCAAATTAATGCATTTTATGGATAGAAACACTAAACAGATGAGAGGCGTAGAAATGATAGGGTTAGCTGGAGTGATGTGGTGTACGGAGGGACACGTGTTTTCAATTGGCTAAACCAGGCCTATGAAGCAGTCTGGGGATATCATGGAAAGGTCTGTGGGACCTAACTATGCAAAGGGGGCTCTGGTATCGATGCACTATACATGACAGCTGGAGAATGAATGTATGCGAATGAGGCCATAACTTCGTCTGTCCTTAGCGCTACCTCGTCGACGCGGGAAATAGCTAACATATATAGAAATATGAATGTGATATTCGGTAAGACATCAGTACAAGAAGAAAAGACATTAGAATGATTGTCACAGATGACCTGCGAAACGCTATGCAATGCCAAGTGTCAGAGTTAAGCAAGCAGAATGTTAGCTTTCACAGCTAGAAATATTAAGCTATGACATGAAGCACACAATGCTTAACCTTTTCCATAACGTCCTTGTCAGACCTCATTGGAAATATGCTCTTTAGTTTTGACCACCAAGCTTGATCAAAGACGAAGAAAACCCAGAAATGATACATAGAAGAACGACAAAACTAATTCTATCATTCAGAAATAAGCGTTATGAAGAATGATTCAGAGATCTATCAATTTTTGTAAGGGCACAGTTTCCAAGATTTTATAGTTTTGAAAATAATGAACGAGTTTGAAGGCATACAAGTGCCGACGACTACATGCATGAGGTGAGAGTTTGAGGTTTTACACTTATTCATGACATCTGAAGAAAGAAATAAAGATCCTTATGGTTTGTAGAAGTAACTTGACGTTGACAGCTTTAATGACGCAAGTGGTTGTTAAGGCAAAAGAGTAATCAACCAATCAAGCGATCAATCTGACTCAATTTTTCGAGTTAGAAATTCAATGATCGTAGGTAAACCTGATCTCGAAGAACAAATTAATCTACACGTATTTCACCTCATCTTCTCTCTTCACATCTGAGCCTTCTGTCCGCAATATCCTTCTACTGACATTAGACAAGAATGCGTTTCCCATCCACACTTTCCGATTCTAACCTTCATATCATTATAATCTCTCCACCCAACATGGAGGATTTTCAGAGTGATCATCCTGTTGGCATGTTGTGCCGGGAGGGAGTAAGAAAGGTTCCTCCAGTTTACTATCCTCTCTCCATCTATAAATCAGCAGCGTAGTGTAGGATGCTATCCTCCAGCACATAACCTCGTAACAGACCCTCGTGGTCTTCTGTTGTCTATCATTCTCATGTACTCCTATGTACTTACCTCTCTCCTCTCCCCTCCTCCCCTCTTACCTCTCCCTCGTATAAGCCTCTCCCTTTCTCTCGCCTCTCCCTTTCTCTCGCCTCTCTCTCTCTCTCTCTCTCTCTCTCTCTCTCTCTCTCTCTCTCTCTCTCTCTCTCTCTCTCTCTCTCTCTCTCTCTCTCTCTCTCTCTCTCTCTCTCTCTCTCTCTCTCGCGTCTCTCTCTCTCTCTCTCTCCCTTATCCTGGGTCAGGTACACGGCTCTCGAGCCGTCACGGCCGAGATTCGGCAGGAAGCCGAACATGATATATAAAAGGATGGATCAATATGACAGGTATCTCGTGTACCTGTTGTCTCTGTGCATGGGAGGGAGTTGAACATGGCGACATCCTCACACCTCCACTGTCTCTGGATTGAGGAAAGTTGATCATGACAGCTTTATCGTGTCCTTACTGTCTGTAGGTTGCGGGCAGAGAGTTTATACTTCCCTGTGGGCCTAGAGGAACAGCTGGCTTGGCTGTGAGCCGGATGCAGCTGCCCCGCCCGGGATTCGAACCCAGTCCCATGAGATCGGTGAGCCGCAGCGCGAACCACCGTACCATGGAGGCTCATGTTGTGTGTGTGTGTGTGTGTGTGTGTGGTGTGTGTGTGTGTGTGTGTGTGTGTGTGTGTGTGTGTGTCTTCTTGTAGAACAGAGTTCTTAAGACTGTACGTGAATGATCTGAAAGTGTACCCTTGGTTATCTCCCAGTCTATATGGGCATAAATGTAAACATTCCGTAGGTGTTTGAGTCTATTTGCATATGCGTCTTTGTTTCTACGTGTGTGTGTTGAGAAACCGGCAACCAGTTGATAGTTGGTATTCAGGTGTTGTATAAGTCTCTTCCTCACCCAGCTGTCTTCCCCTCACACCCTGGGAGCTAGATATTATTACCACCTCTCCCAGCGAGCATTATAAGTCTTAAGTTATTCATTACTCTCGTGTCATCCTAGACGCTACATATTTCACTTCATTCTTCATTTCTTATTCATCACTTGTCTCATCCAAAACACTACTTTATTCATTTGTCTTTCCGTTCTATTCAACATTCTTATCTCATCCTAAATACAGAAACGTTCTCTTCAATCTTCAGGTCATCTATCTCTCTTATCTCATCTTAAGGACTGTCACTTACCTTAACCCGTCCAACGGTCCAGTCTCTCTGTCTACTTCCCTCAGATCACACTCAGCCATACCGGGCTCAGAGTGGATGATAAAGCCGATGAACTAACTACACTTCCTGCTGTGAAGGATGAAGGTGATAACCCCGAGGCTCTACCTACGACTAGTCTTAAAACCATCATTAAGAAAGAACATGACCAAAATCTCCTTGACTTAAGAAGTGAAATGAAGACCAGCAGGTCCATATGCCACCATAATATCATGCATGACGAGCCTTCAATGTACTGTTCCATCAAGAGGATCAGTAGAGACACCTTGATGTTGTCGCCCGACAGATGCCTGGCTGCAGATACTCGTGGGAGTTTGCCTCTCCTGCTGATAATATATATGATGAACAGACCAAATATAAACTTTGCCAAAAAGTAGCTTCACGTCCTGCAACATTATGTACTTAACTGCTGGAAAAAATCAATGAATTCAGAGATGATTCTCACCAAACATTACAGGATACGTGCAAATATTTCGACCATAACACTGGTCTGCCCTCGAATACTTGAGAAAAATCATAACTTTGCTCGCTGTGAATAGTGAATTTAATATACTTATCTTGATACATAATCCAGTCACTTTGTTCAGCTGATGTAAACTCCACCTACCATGTAAACTGTTAAGTCATTCATTATGTTACTCAAACCATGTTAATCCAGTTCTCGTTATGTAACCTGTAATGTATTACAGTCACTGAGGCTCACCAGTCCATAGACCTTTTGTGCGCTCTGTATCCTCTCTTGCCCCACCGACCGTAGGATGGGTAGGAGTGCGCAATAAAAAAGCTGCTCTTGCGGCAAAAAAAGAAAAAAAAATGAAAACATACTTCTTGTTCAGGGCATTGCCCTGTGTGTGTGTGTGTATGTTGAGGGAGATGTTTCTTGCCGGCCACAGGGGAGTAAGTTCTACCTCAAGGGAGTGTGTGTCTTTGGATTAAGAAGTTCATTACCTTGAGTAGGTTCGACTCCCTTGGCGCTGCACGGGACCCACCAAGTGCCGCAGCCACAGCCAATCTCCTTCAGGCGTATCTCTTACCTCTTTGTCTCACAACCAAATCTTATCACATTTTCACATCTAATGTGTGGACAATGCTTTCATTATCTCCTTATGTAACATTTTCACTGCGGTCTCAGTGCTGCCAGCCGGTGGCTTTAATCTAAAACCCTTGACTCTGCCGTGTCAGTCTCCAGGCGATTGTAATATTATGCCAGTTGTTCCTACTACGCGCTACACCCTGAACGCTCTCCACACACGCTGGTCAGTACATATGGAGATTTCAAGAATGTCTCCACGAGAGTTGCGCCTTCATAATGTGTGGTGCATTTAAAAGCTTGGGCAAATTTACAAGTCCACTAATACTTCATATAAAAACTTTAATAAACATTCCTGTTTAGTGCAAGACCATTTCCCCACATCCCACAACTCCCAATACTCATGACAGAGTGCTGCTCCTCGGGTGACTCATGGCCAATGAAAAGGGATCAGCGAAAGCTACAGGTCATGTAAGCAAAATTTCACCAGGTTGAATTGTAAATAGATTTATTTTCATATATTTTATCATACTTTGGCGGTGCCTCACGCGCTAGCGAGGTAGTGCAAAGAAACAGACGAAAGAATGGCCCAACCCATCCACATGCCCCTCCACACACGCAGATATACATATCTATACATTTGAACGTGTGTATATATATATGTACACATATATATATATATATATATATATATATATATATATATATATATATATATATATTTCTTTTTTTTTCTTTTAAACTAATCGCCATTTCCCGCGTTAGCGAGATAGCGTTAAGAACAGAGGACCGGGCCTTTGTGGAATATCCTCATCTGGCCCCCCCTCCGTTCCTTCTTGTATATATATATATATATATATATATATATATATATATATATATATATATATATATATATATATATATATATTTTTCTTTTTTTTTTTTTGCTTTGTCGCTGTCTCCCGCGTTTGCGAGGTAGCGCAAGGAAACGGACGAAAGAATGGCCAAACCCACCCACATACACATGTATATACATACACGTCAACACACGCAAATATACATACCTATACATCTCAATGTATACATATATATACACACACAGACATATATATATATATATATATATATATATATATATATATATATATATATATATATATATATATATATATATATATATATATATATATAATTCATAATGTCTGCCTTTATTCATTCCCATCGCCACCCCGCCACACATGGAATAACAACAAACTCCCCCCCCTTATGTGTGCGAGGTAGCGCTAGGAAAAGACAACGAAGGCCCCATTCGTTCACAGTCAGTCTCTAGCTGTCATGCAATAATGCACCGAAACCACAACTTCCTTTCCACATCCAGGCCCCACAGAACTTTCCATGGTTTACCCCAGACGCTTCAAATGCCCAGGTTCAATCCACTGACAGCACGTCGACCCCGGTATACCACTTCGTTCCAATTCACTCTATTCTTTCCACGCCTTTCACCCTCCTGCATGTTCAGGCCCCGATCATTCAAAATCTTTTTCACTCCATCTTTCCACCTCCAATTTGGCCTCCCACTTCTCCTCGTTCCCTCCACCTCTGACATATATATCCTCTTGGTCAATCTTTCCTCACTCATTCTCTCCATGTGACCAAATCATTTCAAAACACCCCCTTCTGCTCTCTCAACCACACTCCTTTTATTACCATGTGTTATTCCATGTGTGGCGGGGTGGCGATGGAAATGAATAAAGGCAGCCAGTATGAATTATGTACATGTGTATATATGTATATGTCTGTGTGGGTATATATATGTATACATTCAGATGTATAGGTATGTATATTTGCTGGTGTGGACGTGTATGTATATACATGTGCATGTTGGTGGGTTTGGCCATTCTTTCGTCTGTTTCCTTGCGCTACCTCGCTAACGCGGGAGACAGCGACAAAGCAAAGTAATAATAGATAGATATGTATGTATGTATATATATATATATATATATATATATATATATATATATATATATATATATATATATATATATATATATATATATATATATATATATATATACATATATATATATATATATACATATATATATATATATATATATATATATATATATATATATATATATATATATATATATATATATATATATATATACATATATATATATTTATTCATTTATTTATATATTTATTTTGCTTTATCGCTGTCTCCCGCGTTAGCGAGGTAGCGCAAGGAAACAGACGAAAGAATAGCCCAACCCGTCCATATACACATGTATATACATACATGTCCACACACGCACAATATACATACCTATACATCTCAATGTACACATATATATACACACACAGACATATACATATATACACATGTACATAATTCATACTGTCTGCCTCTATTTGTTCCCATCGCCACCTCGCCACACATGGAATAACATCCCCCTCCCCCCTCATGTGTGCGAGGTAGCGCTAGGAAAAACACCAAAGGCCCAATTCGTTCACACTCAGTCTCTACCTGTCATGTAATAATGCACCGAAACCACAGCTCCCTTTACACATCCAGGCCCCACACACTTTCCATGATTTACCCAAGACGCTTCACATGCCTTGGTTCAATCCATTGACAGCACGTCGACCCCGGTATACCACATCGTTCCAATTCACTCTATTCCTTGCACGCTTTTCACCCTCCTGCATGTTCAGGCCCCGATCACTCAAAATCTTTTTCACTCCATCTTTCCACCTCCAATTTGGTCTCCCACTCCTCCTCGTTCCCTCCACCTCTGACACATACATCCTCTTGGTCAATCTTTCCCCACTCATTCTCTCCATGTGACCAAACCATTTAAAAACACCCTCTTCTGCTCTCTCAACCACACTCCTTTTATTTCCACACATCTCTCTCACACTTACATTACTTACTCGATCAAACCACTTCACACCACATTATGTCCTCAAACATCTCATTTCCAGCACATCCACCCTACTGCGCACAACTCTATCCATAGCCCACGCCTTGCAACCATACAACATTGTTGGAACCACTATTCCTTCAAATACCCATTTTTGCTTTCCGAGATAATGTTCTCGACTTCCAAACATTCTTCAACGCTCCCAGAACTTTCGCCCCCTCCCCCACCCTATGATTCACTTCCGCTTCCATGGTTCCATCCGCTGCCAGATCCACTCCCAGATATCTAAAACACTTTACTTCCTCCAGCTTTTCTCCATTCAAACTTACCTCCCAATTGACTTGACCCTCAACACTACTGTACCTAATTACCTTGCTCTTATTCACATTTACTCTTAACTTTCTTCTTTCACACACTTTACCAAACTCAGTCACCAGCTTCTGCAGTTTCTTACATGAATCACCCACTAGCGCTGTATCATCAGCGAACAACAACTGACTCACTTCCCAAGCTCTCTCATCCACAACAGACTGCATATTTGCCCCTCTTTCCAAAACTCTTGCATTCACCTCCCTAACAACCCCATCCATAAACAAATTAAACAACCATGGAGACATCACACACCCCTGCCGCAAACCTACATTCACTGAGAACCAATCACTTTCCTCTCTTCCTACACGTACACATGCCTTACATCCTCGATAAAAACTTTTCACTGATTCTAACAACTTGCCACCCACACCATATATTCTTAATACCTTCCACAGAGCATCTCTATCAACTCTATCATATGCCTTCTCCAGATCCATAAATGCTACATACAAATCCATTTGCTTTTCTAAGTATTTCTCACATACATTCTTCAAAGCAAACACCTGATCCACACATCCTCTACCACTTCTGAAACCACACTGCTCTTCCCCAATCTGATGCTCTGTACATGCCTTCACCCTCTCAATCAATTATATGGGAGGATATATATATATATATATATATATATATATATATATATATATATATATATATATATATATATATATATTTTTTTTTTTCATTCATTTCAAGCTAAAAGTTTGTTTTCTAAATTGTTTCTTACATTTTTCATATGTATATATATGTATGTGTGTGTGTGTGTGTGTATGTGCGTATGTGTGTGTATGTGTGTGTGTGTGTGTGTGTGTGTATATATATATGTATATTATCCCTGGGGACAGGGGTGAAAGAATACTTCCCACGTATTCCTCGCGTGTCGTAGAAAGCGACTAGAGGGGACGGGAGCGGGGGGTCGGAAATCCTCCCCTCCTTGTATTAACTTTCTAAAATGGGAAACAGAAGAAGGAGTCACGCGGGGAGTGCTCATCCTCCTCGAAGGCTCAGAGTGGGGTGCCTAAATGTGTGTGGATGTAACCAAGATGTGAAAAAAGGAGAGATAGGTAGTATGTTTGAGGAAAGGAACCTGGATGTTTTGGCTCTGAGTGAAACGAAGCTCAAGGGTAAAGGGGAAGAGTGGTTTCGAAATGTCTGGGGAGTGAAGTCAGGGGTTAGTGAGAGGACAAGAGCAAGGGAAGGAGTAGCAATACTCCTGAAACAGGAGTTGTGGGAGTATGTGATAGAATGTAAGAAAGTAAATTCTCGATTAATATGGGTAAAACTGAAAGTTGATGGAGAGAGGTGGGTGATTATTGGTGCATATGCACCTGGGCATGAGAAGAAAGATCATGAGAGGCAAGTGTTTTGGGAGCAGCTAAATGAGTGTGTTAGCGGTTTTGATGCACGAGACCGGGTTATAGTGATGGGTGATTTGAATGCAAAGGTGAGTAATGTGGCAGTTGACGGAATAATTGGTGTGCATGGGGTGTTCAGTGTTGTAAATGGAAATGGTGAGGAGCTTGTAGATTTATGTGCTGAAAAAGGACTGATGATTGGGAATACCTGGTTTAAAAAGCGAGATATACATAAGTATACTTATGTAAGTAGGAGAGATGGCCAGAGAGCGTTATTGGATTACGTGTTAATTGACAGGCGTGCGAAAGAGAGACTTTTGGATGTCAATGTGCTGAGAGGTGCAACTGGAGGGATGTCTGATCATTATCTTGTGGAGGCTAAGGTGAAGATTAGTATAGGTTTTCAGAAAAGAAGAGTGAATGTTGGGGTGAAGAAGGTGGTGAGAGTAAGTGAGCTTGGGAAGGAGACCTGTGTGAGGAAGTATCAGGAGAGACTGTGTACAGAATGGAAAAAGGTGAGAACAATGGAAGTAAGGAGAGTGGGGGAGGAATGGGATGTATTTAGGGAATCAGTGATGGATTGCGCAAAAGATGCTTGTGGCATGAGAAGAGTGGGAGGTGGGCTGTTTAGAAAGGGTAGTGAGTGGTGGGATGAAGAAGTAAGAGTATTAGTGAAAGAGAAGAGAGAGGCATTTGGACGATTTTTGCAGGGAAAAAATGCAGTTGAGTGGGAGAAGTATAAAAGAAAGAGACAGGAGGTCAAGAGAAAGGTGCAAGAGGTGAAAAAAAGGGCAAATGAGAGTTGGGGTGAGAGAGTATCATTAAATTTTAGGGAGAATAAAAAGATGTTCTGGAAGGAGGTAAATAGGGTGCGTAAGACAAGGGAGCAAATGGGAACTTCAGTGAAGAGCGTAAATGGGGAGGTGATAACAAGTAGTGGTGATGTGAGAAGGAGATGGAATGAGTATTTTGAAGGTTTGTTGAATGTGTCTGATGACAGAGTGGCAAATATAGGGTGTTTGGGTCGAGGTGGTGTGCAAAGTGAGAGGGTTAGGGAAAATGATTTGGTAAACAGAGAAGAGGTAGTAAAAGCTTTGCGGAAGATGAAAGCCGGCAAGGCAGCAGGTTTGGATGGTATTGCAGTGGAATTTATTAAAAAAGGGGGTGACTGTATTGTTGACTGGTTGGTAAGGTTATTTAATGTATGTATGACTCATGGTGAGGTGCCTGAGGATTGGCGGAATGCGTGCATAGTGCCATTGTACAAAGGCAAAGGGGATAAGAGTGAGTGCTCAAATTACAGAGGTATAAGTTTGTTGAGTATTCCTGGTAAATCATATGGGAGGGTATTGATTGAGAGGGTGAAGGCATGTACAGAGCATCAGATTGGGGAAGAGCAGTGTGGTTTCAGAAGTGGTAGATGATGTGTGGATCAGGTGTTTGCTTTGAAGAATGTATGTGAGAAATACTTAGAAAAGCAAATGGATTTGTATGTAGCATTTATGGATCTGGAGAAGGCATATGATAGAGTTGATAGAGATGCTCTGTGGAAGGTATTAAGAATATATGGTGTGGGAGGCAAGTTGTTAGAAGCAGTGAAAAGTTTTTATCGAGGATGTAAGGCATGTGTACGTGTAGGAAGAGAGGAAAGTGATTGGTTCTCAGTGAATGTAGGTTTGCGGCAGGGGTGTGTGATGTCTCCATGGTTGTTTAATTTGTTTATGGATGGGGTTGTTAGGGAGGTAAATGCAAGAGTCTTGGAAAGAGGGGCAAGTATGAAGTCTGTTGGGGATGAGAGAGCTTGGGAAGTGAGTCAGTTGTTGTTCGCTGATGATACAGCGCTGGTGGCGGATTCATGTGAGAAACTGCAGAAGCCGGTGACGGAGTTTGGTAAAGTGTGTGGAAGAAGAAAGTTAAGAGTAAATGTGAATAAGAGCAAGGTTATTAGGTACAGTAGGGTTGAGGGTCAAGTCAATTGGGAGGTGAGTTTGAATGGAGAAAAACTGGAGGAAGTGAAGTGTTTTAGATATCTGGGAGTGGATCTGACAGCGGATGGAACCATGGAAGCGGAAGTGGATCATAGGGTGGGGGAGGGGGCGAAAATTTTGGGAGCCTTGAAAAATGTGTGGAAGTCGAGAACATTATCTCGGAAAGCAAAAATGGGTATGTTTGAAGGAATAGTGGTTCCAACAATGTTGTATGGTTGCGAGGCGTGGGCTATGGATAGAGTTGTGCGCAGGAGGATGGATGTGCTGGAAATGAGATGTTTGAGGACAATGTGTGGTGTGAGGTGGTTTGATCGAGTAAGTAACGTAAGGGTAAGAGAGATGTGTGGAAATAAAAAGAGCGTGGTTGAGAGAGCAGAAGAGGGTGTTTTGAAATGGTTTGGGCACATGGAGAGAATGAGTGAGGAAAGATTGACCAAGAGGATATATGTGTCGGAGGTGGAGGGAACGAGGAGAAGAGGGAGACCAAATTGGAGGTGGAAAGATGGAGTGAAAAGGATTTTGTGTGATCGGGGCCTGAACATGCAGGAGGGTGAAAGGAGGGCAAGGAATAGAGTGAATTGGAGCGATGTGGTATACAGGGGTTGACGTGCTGTCGGTGGATTGAATCAACGCATGTGAAGCGTCCGGGGTAAACCATGGAAAGCTGTGTAGAGCTACCTCGCAAACGCGGGAGACAGCGACAAAGTATAAAAAAAAAATATATATATATATATATATATATATATATATATATATATATATGTATATATATATATATATATATATATATATATATATATATATATATATATATATATATATATATATATATATATATATATATATATATATATATATATATGCATATATATATATATATATATATATATATATATATATATATATATATATATATATATATATATATATACATATATATATATATATATATTTAATCATATATATTCTCCTTTGTCGCTGTCTCCCGCGTTTGCGAGGTAGCGCAAGGAAAAGACGAAAGAAATGGCCCAACCCACCCCATACACAATGTATAACATACACGTCCACACACGCAAATATACATACCTATACATCTCAATGTACACATACATAATACACACACAGGCACATACATATATCCCATGCACACAATTCACACTGTCTGCCTTTATTCATTCTCATCGCCACCTCACCACACATGGAATACCATCCCCCTCCCCCCTCATGTGTGCGAGGTAGCACTAGGAAAAGACAACAAAGGCCCCATTTGTTCACACTCAGTCTCTAGCTGTCATGCAATAATGCCCGAAACCACAGCCCCTTTCCACATCCAGGCCCACACAACTTTCCATGGTTTACCCAGACGCTTGACATGCGCTGAATCACTCCACTGACAGCACGTCAACCCCGGTATACCACATCGATCAATTTACTTAAAGGAACCTGGATGTTTTGGCTCTGATGTAAAAACGAAGCTCAAGGGTAAAGGGGAAGAGTGGTTTGGAAATGTCTGGGGAGTGAAGTCAGGGGTTAGTGGGGGGAAGCAAGGGAAGGGAAGTGAAATTTCTCCTAAAAACAGGAGTTGTGGGAGTTGTGATAAATGTAAGAAAGTAAATTCTCGATTATATGGGTAAAAGAAAGTTGATGGAGAGGGTGGGTGATTATTGGTGCATATGACCTGGGCATGAGAAGAAAGTCATGAGGGAGTGTTTTGGGGGCAGCTCAAAAGAGTGTGTTAGCGGTTTTGATCCGAGACCCGGGGTTTTAGTGATGGGTGTTTGAAAGCAAAGGTGAGTAAAGTGGCAGTTGAGGGGAAAAATTGGTTGCATGGGGTGTTCGTGTTGTAAATGGAAATGGTAGGAGCTTGTAGATTTATGTGCTGAAAAGGATGATGATGGGAATCCTGGGTTTTTTTAAAACGGATATAATAAGTAATTTGTAAGAGGAGAGTGGCCAGAGGCGTTATTGGAAAATTTCGTGTTAATTGCAGGCGGGGAAGAGGCTTTTTGGGTGTCAATTGCTGGAGGTGCAACTGGAGGGTGTTGATCATTTCTTTGGAGGCTAAAAGGGAAGATTAGTTGGGGTTTTTAGAAAAAAGAGGGAATGTTGGGGTGAAGAAGGTGGTGAGAGTAAGTGGCTTGGGAAGGGGACCTGTGTGAGGAAGTATCAGAGGATGTGTACGAATGGAAAAGGTGGGGGAACAATGGAATAAGGGGATGGGGGGGAATGGGATGTTTTAGGGAAACAGTGATGGATTGCGCAAAAGATGCTTGTGGCATGAGAAGAGTGGGAGGTGGGGTGTTTAGAAAGGGAGTGAGTGGTGGGATGAAGAAGTAAGGTTTAGTGAAAGAGAAGAGAGAGGCTTTGGACGATTTTTGCAGGGAAAAAAAAAGAAAAAGAGTGGGGAAGTATAAAAAAAAGAGAAGGAGGTAAAAGAAAGGTGCAAGAGGTGAAAAAAAGGGCAAAAGGAGTTTTGGGGGAGAGGATCATAAATTTTTGGGAGAATAAAAAGATGTTCTGGAAGGAGGTAAATGGGGCGTAAGACAAGGGAGCAAATGGGGAAATTCAGTGAAGGCGGGGAAATGGGGAGGGGATAACAAGTAGTGGTGATGTGGAAGGAGATGGAATGGTATTTTGAAAGGTTTGTTGAATGTGTTTATGACAGGTGGCAATTAAGGGTGTTTGGGTCGAGGTGGTGTGCAAAGGAGAGGGTTAGGGAAAAGATTTTGGGAAAAGAGAAGAGGTAGTAAAAGCTTTGCGGAAGATGAAAGCCGGAAAGGCCCCAGAGGTTTGGTTTGGTTTTTGCAGGGGGAATTTTATTAAAAAAGGGGGTTTGACTGTATTGTTAAACGGGTTTGGGTTTAAGGGTTTTATTTAATTTTTTGTAGGGGACTCATGGTGAGGTGCCTGGGTTTTGGCGGAATGCGTGCTATTTTGCCATTTTTACAAAGGAAAAAGGGGAAAAAGAGTGAGTGCCAAATTACAGGGGTAAAAAGGGTTTTTTGAGTATTCCGGGTTTAAAAAAAAAATTTTTTGGTGAGGGTATTGTTGAGGGGGTAAAGGCAGGTCCCAGAGCTTTCAAAAATTGGGGAAGAGCGGGGTTTTTTTCAGAAGGGGTTTAGAGGATTTTGGGGGATCAGGGGTTTGTTTGAAAAATGTATGGGGAAGAAATTTTTTGGGAAAAGAAAGGTTTTGTATGTGCATTTAAAGGTTTTTGGGGGGAAGGCAAAGGGATAGAGTTGTTAGAGATGCTCTGTGGAAGGTTTTAAAGGGAAATTTTATGGTGTGGGAGGAAAGTTGTTAGAAGAGTAAAAAGGGTTTTTATCGGGGGTTTGTAAGGCTTTTTGGTACTTTGTAGGAAAAAGGGGAAAGTATTGGTTTTTTCAGTGATGTAGGTTTTCGGGGGGGGGTGTTTTGATGTTCCCTGGGTTTTTTAATTTGTTTATGGATGGGGGTTTTTGGGAGGGAAAAGCAAGAGTCTTGGAAAAAGGGGCAAAATATTTGGGAAATCTGTTTTGGGGTTTTGGGGAGTTGGGGAAAAAGAGTTTTAGTTTTTTTGGGTTTGTTTATGTACAGCCTTTGGGGGCGGATTCATGTGAGAAATGGGGAGAAACGGTGACGGAGTTTGGTAAAAAGTGTGGAAGAAGGAAAAATTAAGAGTAAATGTGAATAAGAGCAAGGGGTTTTTAGGGACAAATTTGGGGTTTAGGGTTAAATCAATTTGGGGGGTGAGTTTTTGGAATTTTTGGGGAAAAACGGGAGGAAGTGAAGGTTTTAGATATTGGGAGGGGGATTGCAGCGGTGGAACCATGGAAACGGAAGTTTGGGTCATAGGGTGGGGGAGGGGGCGAAAATTTTGGGGGGGCCTTTTAAAAAAGTGTGGAAGTCGAGAAAATTATCTCGGAAAAACCAAAAATTTGGGTATGTTTTAAGGAAAAAAGTTGGGGGTTTCCCAAAAATGTTGTATGGTTTTCGAGGGTGGCATGGATAGGTTGTGCGGGGGGAGGATGGATGTGCTGGAAATGAGGAAGGGTTTTAGGACAATGTTTTGGTGTGAGGGGGTTTGATCGGGGTAAGTAAACCCTAAGGGTAGAGGTGTGTGGGAATTTAAAAAAAGCGTGGTTGAGAGAGCAGAAAGGGGTGTTTTGAAAGGTTTGGGCCCCTGGAGAGAAAAGGGGGTGAAAGGGAAAAATTGACCAAGAAAGGTATAAGTGTCGGAGGTGGAGGGAACGAGGAAAAAGAGGGAGACCAAATTGGAGGTGGAAAGGAAAGGCGTGGGAAAAAGGGTTTTGTTTTTGATCGGGGCCTGAAATGCGGGGGGGGAAAGGGGGGGCCAAGGGAAAAGAGTGAAATTTGGGGGATGTGGTATACAGGGGTTGACGTGCTGTCGGTGGATTGAATCAAGCATGTGAGCGGTCCGGGGGGTAAACCATGGAAAGCTGTGTAGAGCTACTCTGCAAAACGCGGGTGACAGCGGACAAAGTATAAAAAAAAAAATAATATATTATATATATATATATATATATATATATATATATATGTATATATATATATATATATATATATATATATATATATATATATATATATATATATATATATATATATATATATATATATATATATATATATATATATGCATATATATATATATATATATATATATATATATATATATATATATATATATATATATATATATATACATATATATATATATATATATTTAATCATATATATTCTCCTTTGTCGCTGTCTCCCGCGTTTGCGAGGTAGCGCAAGGAAACAGACGAAAGAAATGGCCCAACCCACCCCCATACACAATGTATATACATACACGTCCACACACGCAAATATACATACCTATACATCTCAATGTACACATACATATACACACACAGGCACATACATATATACCCATGCACACAATTCACACTGTCTGCCTTTATTCATTCTCATCGCCACCTCACCACACATGGAATACCATCCCCCTCCCCCCTCATGTGTGCGAGGTAGCACTAGGAAAAGACAACAAAGGCCCCATTTGTTCACACTCAGTCTCTAGCTGTCATGCAATAATGCCCGAAACCACAGCTCCCTTTCCACATCCAGGCCCCACACAACTTTCCATGGTTTACCCCAGACGCTTGACATGCGCTGAATCACTCCACTGACAGCACGTCAACCCCGGTATACCACATCGATCCAATTTACTCTATTCCTTGCCCTCCTTTCACCCTCCTGCATATATATATATATATATATATATATATATATATATATATATATATATATATATATATATATATATATATATATATATATATATATATATATATATATATATCCCTGGGGATAGGGTAGAAAGAATTCTTCCCACGTATTCCCTGCGTGTCGTAGAAGGCGACTAAAAGGGGAGGGAGCGGGTAGCTGGAAGACCTCACCTCTCCTTTATTTTTTTTTTAAATTTTACGAAGGAAGGAACATAGAGTGGGGGCCAGGTGTGGATATTCCCCCAAAAACCCAGTCCTCTGTTCTTAACACCGACTCTCTAACGCAGGAAATAGCGAATAGTATTTGGTCGAGGTGGTGTGCGAAGTGAGAGGGTCAGGGAGAATGATTTGTTAAACAGAGAAGAGGTCGTGGAAGGTTTGCAAAAGATGAAAGCCGGCAAGGCGGCGGGTCTGGATGGCATATGCAATGGAATTTATCAAAAAAGGGGGTGACTGTGTTGTTATCTGGTTGGTGAGGATATTCAATGTATGTATGGCTCATGGTAAAGTGCTTGAGGATTTGCGGAATGCATGCATAGTGACATTTTTCAAAGGCAGAGGAGATTCGGGTGAGTGTTTAAATTTAAGAGGTATAAGTTTGTTGAGTATTTCTGGGAAATCAAAAGGGAGGGTATTGATTTAAATGTGAAGACATGTACAGAACATCAGATTGGTGAAGAGCAGTGTGGTTTCAGAAGTGGTAGAGGATATGTGGGTCAGGTGTTTTACTTTGAAGAATGTATGTGAGAAACACTTAGAAAAGCAAATGGATTTGTATGTAGCATTTATGGATCTGGAGAAGGCATATGATAGAGTTGATAGAGATGCTCTGTTGAAGATATTAACAGCATATGGTGTGGGAGTTAAGTTGCTGGAAGCAGTGAAAAGTTTTTATCGAGGATGTAAGGCGTGTGTACGAGTAGGAATAGGGGGAAGTGATTGATTCTTAGTGAATGTCGATTTGCGGTAGGGGTGCGTGATGTTGGTTGTTTAATTTGTTTATTGTTGGAGTTGTTAGAGAAGTGAATGCAAGAGTTTTGGAGAGAGGGGCAAGCATGCAGTCTGTTGTGGATGAGAGAGCTTGGAAAGTGAGTCAGTTGTTGTTCGCTGATGATATAGCGCTGGTGGCTGATTCGCGTGAGAAACTGCAGAAGCGGGTGACTGAGTTTGGTAAAGTATGGGAAAGAAGAAAGCTGAGAGTAAATGTGAATATGACCAAGGTTATTAGGTACAGTAGAGTTGAGGGACAAGTCAATTGGGAGGGAAGTTTGAATGGAGAAAAACTGAAGCAAGTGAAGTGTTTTAGATATCTGGGAGTGGACTTTGGCAGCGGATGGAACCATGGAAGCGGAAATGAGTCACAGGGTGGGGGAGGGGGCGAAAGTTTTGGGAGCGTTAAAAAATGTGTGGATGGCGAGAACATTATCTCGGAAAGCAAAAATGGCTATGTTTGAAGAATAATGATTCCAACAATGGTATATTGTCGCGAGGCGTGGGCTATGGATAGAGTTGTGCGGAGGAGGGTGGATGTGTTGGAAATGAGATGTTTGAGGACAATATGTTGTGTGAGGTGGTTTGATCGTTTAAGTAATGAAGGGGTAAGTGAGATGTGTGGAAATAGATAGAGTGTGGTTGAGAGGGCAGAAGAGGGTGTTTTGAAATGGTTTGGTCACATGGAGAGAATGAGTGAGGAAAGACTGAGAAAGAGGATGTATGTGTCAAAGGTGGGGGGAACGAGAAGTGGGAGACCAAAGTGGAAGTGGAAAGATGGAGTAAAAAGGACTGAGCGATCGGGGCCTGAACATGCAGGAGGATGAAAGGCGTGCGAGGAATATAGTGAATTGAAACGATGTAGTATACCGGAGTCGACGTGCTGTCAATGGATTGAACCAGTGCATGTGAAGCGTCTCGGGTGAACCATGGAAAGCTTTGTGAGGCCTGGATGTGGAAAGGGAGCTTTGGTTTCGGTGCAATATACATGACAGCTAGAAACTGCGTGTGAACGAATATGGCCTTTGTTGTCTTTTCCTAGCGCTACCTCGCGCGCATGCGGGGAGAGGGGGTTGTCATTTCATGTGTAGCGGGGTGGCGACGGAATGAATAAAGGCAGACAGTATGAATTATGTACATGTGTATATATGTATATGTCTGTGTATGTATATATATATGTATACTCTGAAATGTATAGGTATGTGTATTTGCGTGTGTAAACGTGTATGTATATACATGTGTATGTGGGTGGATTGGGCCAGTTTTTCGTCTGTTTCCTTGCGCTACCTCGCTAACGTGGGAGACAGCGACAAAGTATAATGAAAAAAGAAATACATACACATATATACATATATATATATATATATATATATATATATATATATATATATATATATATATATATATATATATATATATATATATATATATATATATATATATATATATATATATATATATATATATATATATATATATACATATATATATATATATATATATATATATATATATATATATATATATATATATATATATATATATATATATATATATATATATATATATATATATATATATATATTTATTTATGTAAACCTACTGAACTTTTACTCTGGGAGAAAATATAGACTGGTTCTTCAAAGTAAAGAGTGAGGCCTTACCAGTGTATTTGATCAGGTAGAAGGTGTAGAGAGAGGAAGGTACTTTCAATTTTCCATCATCAGGCTGAGATTGGCTGACGGGAACTTTATGGAGATGGAGGTGGAGGGTCGATGATGGCAACTCGACACAACGGGTGGTCTTCCTATGTACTATCCATGGAGATTACGACCTAAAGGACCTTCTAGAATCTCGATACACCTAGGAAAATGATTTCAAACCCCGTAGCCACTCCCACCTTGCGGCACTACAACCCCTCACCCCTTACATCACAATCATTCCCCCCCCCCCCACTTTACGCCACTACAACCTCACGCCCCCTACACCACAACCATCTTACTCCCAACCTTACGCCAGTATAGCCCCACACGCTTATGTCACAACGAACTCCCTCCTATCTTACGCCACTACAACCCCATACCCCTTACACCATAACCATCCTACTTCCACCTTACGCCACTTCAAACCCACACCCCTTACATTACAACCATCTCTCCTTCACCTTGTGCCATTATACAACTCACCCCCTTCCCCAGGTGCATAACCACAACCCCCACTTTCCCTTACACAACCACAGTGTTCACTTCCCGTTAAACCACTATAGCCTTAATCCACCTTACACTACCACAACCCCTGCTTCCCCTTACACCACTATAACCTTACTCCACCTTACAATAATGCAAGCCTACTCCCTCACCCATTATAACACTACAACCCAACACCCCCTTACACCACCTCCACACCTACACCTCCCCCAATACATCACAGCAATCCTCACAACCATCGTACATCACAATACTCCTCACTTCCCCGGTATATCACAACAATCTCCACTCTATCCTTAGACCACTAAAGCACCCACTCTTTCTTTACACCAATAAAGCTCCCCCCTCCAAATCAATCATACACTAACAAAACCCCACACTCCCCCTTACACCTTTCCAACCCCCACTACAATCAGACGTTAAACGTACTCTTGACAAAAAAAAGTATCACACTTACTCGAGTCCAAGTATTTAACGCACTCACCTCAAAGTAATAACAGCACTCACGATCACTCGCTGGTCACATCGTCATTATCTCATGTACACTGAAATGCTTTGGCGTGAATCTCTCTTCAGGAAGAAGCTATTATTGATATTTTCCCATATACAATATGCATAACAATATATATATATATATATATATATATATATATATATATATATATATATATATATATATATATATATATATATATATATATATATATATATATATATATATATATATATACATATATATATATCCCTGGGGATAGGGGAGAAAGAATACTTCCCACGTATTCCCTGCGTGTCGTAGAAGGCGACTAAAAGGGAAGGGAGCGGGGGGCTGGAAATCCTCCCCTCTCGTTTTTTTTTAATTTTCCAAAAGAAGGAACAGAGAAGGGGGCCAGGTGAGGATATTCCCTCAAAGGCCCAGTCCTCTGTTCTTAACGCTACCTCGCTATCGCGGGAAATGGCGAATAGTATGAAAAAAAAAAAATATATATATATATATATATATATATATATATATATATATATATATATATATATATATATATATATATATATATATATATATATATATATATATATATATATATATATATATATATATATATATATATACGAATGTAGGGCATATGAATGCGCACTTCAATATAACATACAAATCTCTAACAGCCAGCATCGAACCTGGGACCCCTGCGTAGCAGGTGGGAGCGCTACTGCTATAGGGAAATGACCCATGTAGACCCCGTTGCTCACCAACGTGAGACGAAGGGTATTCGATTACACAGTACTCAAAGTCATTTCTTTATAGGAACGATCATAGCCTACCACGCAGGGGTACCGGTTCAATCCTGGCTGTTAGAGGTTTGTATGATATATATATATATATATATATATATATATATATATATATATATATATATATATATATATATATATATATATATATATATATATATCATACAAACCTCCAACAGCCAGGATCGAACCTTTATATAATGGTAACTAAACATATCAAGGACTAGTTCTTATTAATTACATTTTGAAATATTTGAACCCAAAAGGAATGTTACTCTGTGGATGATGACACATGCAGTCAAAGTCCTTGTGGTTTTCCTTTTTTCTTTTTCCTCTTTTTCGATATATTTCATTCATTTTCTTCTCCATCTCAGGTACGTGGGAACACTTGATGTCTGGACCAGACGACGAGTCATGTGTGAGTATATAAGCATGTTGGTGTGTAGATGTGTCAAGCTCGTGTTGTGTTCATTGTGTGTAATTTGGATGTATTTATGTCTATGTATGTATCTAGCATCACACACACACACACACACACACACACACACACACACACACACACACACACACACACACACACACACACACACACACACACACAAGAAAGAAGATATTAAGAAATTGAGGAATCAAATCAAATATCATGAAAAGTGTAATCAGATGGAAGAAGAATCTGGTAAACTAGATAAAAATGATCAAAAGTGATTACAAGAAAATGGAATGAATTGAAGTGATTGAGAATGAGTGCATTCAGAGGAAAGAGACTGTCCATCTAGTGGTAAGCACACGAGATAAAGATGAAGAGGTTCATGTTCAGAGGTATCCTTATGACTGAACATCTGGAGACTGTTGACGATGGAACATGGGGAACAGAAGCAAAGTCTGAGGTTTGTTGAATGGAAAGAGGTGTGGGTCCACTGACTAATGTTAAGAGGACCAGTGATGCAGGGACGCTGAAACAGAGGTACGTAGTAAGCAATGAAGCAAACATACAGAGCAGCGTTTACTGTTAGTGACACAGTGATGGGGTGATACGTCCACCTGGTGGGTTCAGGAAAAAGTGTGACGATATTCATAATCATCGCAGTTTGACGAAAATTGAAATTGTATGTGAAAAAAAAAAAAACAGAGGTATGGAAGTGATGAATCAAGACTGCGATGGTTGACAAGAGGGTTTGATCAAAGTTAGTAGAGGAGGCAGAAGGATAAAAGTAGTGACTTCATATTTTGGGTTCGAAGAAGAGCGAGAGAAAATATGGTGAAGAGGACAGAAAACCTACGAAAAATGGCACAAGAGACTATAACGATGCCATATGCAACATATGTCGAGTTAAGACATAAACTGCCACAGACTATCATTCTTAATGTGGGGTTTAGTAGCCAGGAGGTAATCATAGGAAGACTACAGGAACTTGCAGGCGCGAGGTATTTATCAGAGGTGATTGAACGAGAAGGAAGAAGGGAACATAGTGAGAAGGCAACATAAGAACACATCACAAGATGCAAAAGAGTAGAAAAGCCTCAATGGTGCCTCAGTGAGGTTCTGGAAAGTCATGTGTACGTCAATTAGACGACGTAAGTTTATCAATCATATAAAAAAGGAGAGTAAGGGGAGACTTGATCACAAAATTTAAAGTTTTAAACTAGTTTGATGATGTCACGTATGAACAACTAGCGGATATAACATGAAATCAAGCGAAAGATCTGTCACTAAAGATAAAGAAGTAATATTCTATCAAAAGATTGATGGATGGAGGAAAGGAAGTAAATGGAAGTGTTAAATGTAGACAGAATACGGAGGTTTGAAAATATTGTGAGACAGAGAATGCTAAAGGCAATAAAAAGCTCTCTCACCGCACTGTATGAGTAATTACAAATGTATGATCACCTATGAAATGGGGCACCACAAATGAAGAACGTTTCTCCGTATTGTATAAAATAGTAGTTACAAATACGTATTGTGCGAGAGACAAGGGATCACAGTGTAGATCTCTCTTCCTTTCCTGCAAAATACACATACACACACAAATATATATACATATATATATATATCCCTGGGGATAGGGGTGAAAGAATACTTCCCACGCATTCCTCGCGTGCCGTAGAAGGCGACTAGAGGGGACGGCAGCGGGGGGCCAGAAATCCTCCTCTCGTATTTTTTTCTTAACTTTATAAAATGGGAAACAGAAGAAGGAGTCACGCGGGGAGTGCTCATCCTCCTCGAAGGCTCAGATTGGGGTGTCTAAATGTGTGTGAATGTAACCAAGATGTGAAAAAAGGAGAGATAGGTAGTATTTTTGAGGAAAGGAACCTGGATGTTTTGGCTCTGAGTGAAACGAAGCTCAAGGGTAAAGGGGAAGAGTGGTTTGGGAATGTCTTGGGAATAAAGTCAGGGGTTAGTGAGAGGACAAGAGCAAGGGAAGGAGTAGCAGTACTCCTGAAACAGGAGTTGTGGGAGTATGTGATAGAATGTAAGAAAGTAAATTCTCGATTAATATGGGTAAAACTGAAAGTTGATGGAGAGAGATGGGTGATTATTGGTGCATATGCACCTGGGCATAAGAAGAAAGATCATGAGAGGCAAGTGTTTTGGGAGCAGCTGAATGAGTGTGTTAGTGGTTTTGATGCACGAGACCGGGTTATAGTGATGGGTGATTTGAATGCAAAGGTGAGTAATGTGGCAGTTGAGGGAAAAATTGGTATACATGGTGTGTTCAGTGTTGTAAATGGAAATGGTGAAGAGCTTGTAGATTTATGTGCTGAAAAAGGACTAGTGATTGGGAATACCTAGTTTAAAAAGCGAGATATACATAAGTATACGTATGTAAGTAGGAGAGATGGCCAGAGAGCGTTATTGGATTACGTGTTAATTGACAGGCGCGCGAAAGAGAGACTTTTGGATGTTAATGTTCTGAGAGGTGCAACTGGAGGGATGTCTGATCATTATCTTGTGGAGGCTAAGGTGAAGATTTGTATGGGTTTTCAGAAAAGAAGAGTGAATGTTGGGGTGAAGAGGGTGGTGAGAGTAAGTGAGCTTGGGAGGGAGACTTGTGTGAGGAAGTACCAGGAGAGACTGAGTACAAAATGGAAAAATGTGAGAACAATGGAAGTAAGGGGAGTGGGGGAGGAATGGGATGTATTTAGGGAATCAGTGATGGATTGCGCAAAAGATGCTTGTGGCATGAGAAGAGTGGGAGGTGGGTTGATTAGAAAGGGTAGTGAGTGGTGGGATGAAGAAGTAAGATTATTAATGAAAGAGAAGAGAGAGGCATTTGGACGATTTTTGCAGGGACAAAATGCAATTCAGTGGGAGATGTACAAAAGAAAGAGACAGGAGGTCAAGAGAAAGGTGCAAGAGATGAAAAAGAGGGCAAATGAGAGTTGGGATGAGAGAGTATCATTAAATTTTAGGGAGAATAAAAAGATGTTCTGGAAGGAGGTAAATAAAGTGCGTAAGACAAGGGAGCAAATGGGAACTTCAGTGAAGGGCGCAAATGGGGAGGTGATAACAAGTAGTGGTGATGTGAGAAGGAGATGGAGTGAGTATTTTGAAGGTTTGTTGAATGTGTTTGATGATAGAGTGGCAGATATAGGGTGTTTTGATCGAGGTGGTGTGCAAAGTGAGAGGGTTAGGGAAAATGATTTGGTAAACAGAGAAGAGGTAGTAAAAGCTTTGCGGAAGATGAAAGCCGGCAAGACAGCAGGTTTGGATGGTATTGCAGTGGAATTTATTAAAAAAGCGGGTGACTGTATTGTTGACTGGTTGGTAAGGTTATTTAATGTATTTATGACTCATGGTGAGGTGCTTGAGGACTGGCGGAATGCGTGCATAGTGCCATTGTACAAAGGCAAAGGGGATAAGAGTGAGTGCTCAAATTACAGAGGTATAAGTTTGTTGAGTATTCCTGGTAAATTATATGGGAGGGTATTGATTGAGAGGGTGAAGGCATGTACAGAGCATCAGATTGGGGAAGAGCAGTGTGGTTTCAGAAGTGGTAGAGGATGTGTGGATCAGGTGTTTGCTTTGAAGAATGTATGTGAGAAATACTTAGAAAAGCAAATGGATTTGTATGTAGCATTTATGGATCTGGAGAAGGCATATGATAGAGTTGACAGAGATGCTCTGTGGAAGGTATTAAGAATATATGGTGTGGGAGGCAAGTTGTTAGAAGCAGTGAAAAGATCTTATCGAGGATGTAAGGCATGTGTACGTGTAGGAAGAGAGGAAAGTGATTGGTTCTCAGTGAATGTAGGTTTGCGGCAGGGGTATGTGATGTCTCCATGGTTGTTTAATTTGTTTATGGATGGCGTTGTTAGGGAGGTGAATGCAAGAGTTTTGGAAAGAGGGGCAAGTATGAAGTCTGTTGGGGATGAGAGAGCTTGGGAAGTGAGTCAGTTGTTCGCTGATGATACAGCGCTGGTGGCTGATTCATGTGAGAAACTGCAGAAGCTGGTGACTGAGTTTGGTAAAGTGTGTGAAAGAAGAAAGTTAAGAGTAAATGTGAATAAGAGCAAGGTTATTAGGTACAGTAGGGTTGAGGGTCAAGTCAATTGGGAGGTAAGTTTGAATGGAGAAAAACTGGAGGAAGTAAAGTGTTTTAGATATCTGGGAGTGGATCTGGCAGCGGATGGAACCATGGAAGCGGAAGTGGGTCATAGGGTGGGGGAGGGGGCGAAAATTCTGGGAGCCTTGAAGAATGTGTGGAAGTCGAGAACATTATCTCGGAAAGCAAAAATGGGTATGTTTGAAGGAATAGTGGTTCCAACAATGTTGTATGGTTGCGAGGCGTGGGCTATGGATAGAGTTGTGCGCAGGAGGATGGATGTGCTGGAAATGAGATGTTTGAGGACAATGTGTGGTGTGAGGTGGTTTGATCGAGTAAGTAACGTAAGGGTAAGAGAGATGTGTGGAAATAAAAAGAGCGTGGTTGAGAGAGCAGAAGAGGGTGTTTTGAAGTGGTTTGGGCACATGGAGAGAATGAGTGAGGAAAGATTAACCAAGAGGATATATGTGTCGGAGGTGGAGGGAACGAGGAGAAGAGGGAGACCAAATTGGAGGTGGAAAGATGGAGTGAAAAAGATTTTGTGTGATCGGGGCCTGAACATGCAGGAGGGTGAAAGGCGGGCAAGGAATAGAGTGAATTGGATCGATGTGGTATACCGGGGTTGACATGCTGTCAGTGGATTGAATCAGGGCATGTGAAGCGTCTGGGGTAAACCATGGAAAGCTGTGTAGGTATGTATATTTGCGTGTGTGGACGTATGTATATACATGTGTATGGGGGTTGGGTTGGGCCATTTCTTTCGTCTGTTTCCTTGCGCTACCTCGTAAACGCGGGAGACAGCGACAAAGCAAAAACAAATATATATATATATATATATATATATATATATATATATATATATATATATATATATATATATATATATATATATATATATATACATTTCTCTATCAGTATAATTATTTATTATACTTAATCGTTGTCCTCTGCGTCAGCGAGGTAGCGCAAGGAAACAGACGAGGAATGGCCCAACCCACCCACATACACATGTATTGGAAAGGATCACAATTTTGCGCGTGATGAAGTATAGTCCTATGAGTCCCCATGAACTCATAGGAACACACATTTTTACACATAAACGTCTGTACACGCATATACACATACATATACATTTCAACGTAATGCATACATATACATATACAGACATGTACATATATACACATATACATATTCTTACTTGCTGCCTTCATCCATTTACGTCGCCACCCAGCCACACATGACATAGCATACCCTATCCCAGGGAAGTATCGAGGTAACGGCAGGAAAAGATAAAAAAGGCCACATTCGTTCACAGTCAGTCTCAAACTGTCATGTGTAAAGCACATGTATTATCCCTGGGGATAGGGGAGAAAGAATACTTCCCATGTATTCGCCGAGTGTTGTAGAAGGGGAGTGAGGGGGATGCTGGAAATCCTCCCTTCCCGCTTTTTGATTTACCAAAATAGGGAACAGAGAAGGGGCCAAGTGAGGGTATTCCCTCTACGGCTCAGTCCTGTGTGCTTAACGCTCCTCGGTGATGCAGGAAATGATGAATATGTATATAAAAAAGAAAAAACAATGTATATTGTATATATATATATATATATATATATATATATATATATATATATATATATATATATATATATATATATATCAAAGTCCTAGCCCTCTGTTCTTAACGCTACCTCGCTAATGCGGGAAATGGCGAATAGTATGAAAGAAAAAAGATATACATATATATATATATATATATATATATATATATATATATATATATATATATATATATATATATATATATATATATATTATTATTATCATTATTATTATTATACTTTGTCGCTGTCTCCCGCGTTTGCGAGGTAGCGCAAGGAAACAGACGAAAGAAATGGCCCAACCCCCCCCCCCCCATACACATGTATATACATACGTCCACACACGCAAATATACATACCTACACAGCTTTCCATGGTTTACCCCAGACGCTTCACATGCCTTGATTCAATCCACTGAAAGCACGTCAACCCCGGTATACCACATCGCTCCAATTCACTCTATTCCTTGCCCTCCTTTCACCCTCCTGCATGTTCAGGCCCCGATCACACAAAATCTTTTTCACTCCATCTTTCCACCTCCAATTTGGTCTCCCTCTTCTCCTCGTTCCCTCCACCTCCGACACATATATCCTCTTGGTCAATCTTTCCTCATTCATTCTCTCCATGTGCCCAAACCACTTCAAAACACCCATTTCTGCTCTCTCAACCACGCTCTTTTTATTTCCACACATCTCTCTTACCCTTACGTTACTCACTCGATCAAACCACCTCACACCACACATTATATATATATTATATATATATATATATATATATATCCCCTTAATCCCCTTATCCCTGGGGATAGGGGATTAAGAATACTTCCCCGCATTCCTCACGTGTCGTAGAAGGCGACTAAAGGGGACGGCAGCGGGGGGCCAGAAACCCTCCCCTCCTTGTATTTTACCTTTCTAAAAGGGAAACAGAAGAAGGAGTCACGCGAGGAGTGCTCATCCTCCTCGAAGGCTCAGATTGGGGTGTCTAAATGTGTGTGGATGTAACCAAGATGAGAAAAAAGGAGAAATAGGTAGTGTTTCAGGAAAGGAACCTGGATGTTTTGGCTCTGAGTGAAACGAAGCTAAAGGGTAAAGGGGAAGGGTGGGTAGGGAATGTCTTGGGAGTAAAGTCAGTGGTTAGTGAGAGGACAAGAGCAAGGGAAGGAGTAGCACTACTCCTGAATCAGGAATTGTGGGAGTATGTGACAGAGTGTAAGAAAGTAAATTCTAGATTGATATGGGTAAAACTGAAAGTTGATGGAGAGAGATGGGTGATTATTGGTGCATATGCACCTGGGCATGAGAAGAAAGATCATGAGAGGCAAGTGTTTTGGGAGCAGCTGAATGAGTGTGTTAGTGGTTTTGATGCACAAGACCGGGTTATAGTGATGGGTGATTTGAATGCAAAGGTGAGTAATGTGGCAGTTGAGGGAATAATTGGTATACATGGAGTGTTCAGAGCTGTAAATGGAAATGGTGAAGAGCTTGTAGATTTATGTGCTGAAAAAGGACTGGTGATTGGGAATACCTGGTTTAAAAAGCGAGATATACATAAGTATACGTATGTAAGTAGGAGAGATGGCCAGAGAGGGTTATTGGATTACGTGTTAATTGATAGACGCACGAAAGAGAAACTTTTGAATGTTAATGTGCTGAGAGGTGCAACTGGAGGGATGTCTGATCATTATCTTGTGGAAGCAAAGGTGAAGATTTGTGGGGGTTTTCAGAAAAGAAGAGAGAATGTTGGGGTGAAGAGAGTGGTGAGAGTAAGTGAGGTTGGGAAGGAGACTTGTGTGAGGAAGTACCAGGAGAGACTGAGTACAGAATGGAAAAAGGTGAGTACAAAGGAGGTAAGGGGAGTGGGGGAGGAATGGGATGTATTTAGGGAAGCAGTGATGGCTTGCGCAAAAGATGCTTGTGGCATGAGAAGCGTGGGAGGTGGGTTGATTAGAAAAGGTAGTGAGTGGTGGGATGAAGAAGTAAGATTTTAGTGAAAGAGAAGAGAGTCATTTGAACGATTTTTGCAGGGAAAAAATGCAAATGAGTGGGAGAGGTATAAAAGAAAGAGTCAGGAGGTCAAGAGAAAGGTGCAAGATGTGAAAAAGAGGGCAAATGAGAGTTGGGGTGAGAGAGTATCATTAAATTTTAGGGAGAATAAAAAGATGTTTTGGACGGAGGTAAATAAAGTGCGTAAGACAAGGCAGTAAATGGGAACTTCAGTGAAGGGGGCTAATGGGGAGGTGATAACAAGTAATGGTGATGTTGAGAAAGAGATGGAGTGAGTATTTTGAAGGTTTGTTGAATGTCTTTGATGATAGAGTGGCAGTTGTGGGGTGTCTTGGTCGAGGTGGTGTGCAAAGTGAGAGGGTTAGGGAAAATGATTTGGTAAATAGAGAAGAGGTAGTAAAAGCTTTACGGAAAATGAAAGCCGGCAAAGCAGCAGGTTTGGATGGCATTGTAGTGGAATTTATCAAAATAGGGGGTGACTGTATTGTTGACTGGTTGGTAAGGTTATTTAATGTATGTATGACTCATGGTGAGGTGCCTGAGGATTGGCGGAATGCTTGCATAGTGCCATTGCACAAAGGCAAAGGGGATAAGAGTGAGTGCTCAAATTACAGAGGTATAAGTTTGTTGAGTATTTCTGGTAAATTATATGGGAGGGTATTGATTGAGAGGGTGAAGGCATGTACAGAGCATCAGATTGGGGAAGAGCAGTGTGGTTTCAGAAGTGGTAGAGGATGTGTGGATCAGGTGTTTGCTTTGAAGAATGTATGCGAGAAATACTTAGAAAAACAAATGGATTTGTATGTAGCATTTATGGATATGGAGATGGCATATGATAGAGTTGATAGAGATGCTCTGTGGAAGGTATTAAGAATATATGGTGTGGGAGGTAAGTTGTTAGAAGCAGTGAGAAGTTTTTATCGAGGATGTAAGGCATGTGTACGTGTAGGAAGAGAGGAAAGTGATTGGTTCTCAGTGAATGTAGGTTTGCGGCAGGGGTGTGTGATGTCTCCATGATTGTTTAATTTGTTTATGGATGGGGTTGTTAGGGAGGTGAATGAAAGAGTTTTGGAAAGAGGGGCAAGTATGCAGTCTGTTGTGGATGAGAGAGCTTGGGAAGTGAGTCAGTTGTTGTTCGCTGATGATACAGCGTTGGTGGTTGATTCATGTAAGAAACTGCAGAAGCTGGTGACTGAGTTTGGTAAAGTGTGTGAAAGAAGAAAGTTAAGAGTAAATGTGAATAAGAGCAAGGTTATTAGGTACAGTAGGGTTGAGGGTCAAGTCAATTGGGAGGTAAGTTTGAATGGAGAAAAGCTGGAGGAAGTGAAGTGTTTTAGATATCTGGGAGTGGATCTGTCAGCGGATGGAACCATGGAAGCGGAAGTGAATCATAGGGTGGGGGAGGGGGCGAAAATTCTGGGAGCCTTGAAGAATGTTTGGAAATCGAGAACATTATCTTGGAAAGCAAAAATGGGTATGTTTGTAGGAATAGTGTTTCCAACAATGTTGTATGGTTGCGAGGCGTGGGCTATGGATAGAGTTGTGCGCAGGAGGGTGGATGTGCTAGAAATGAGATGTTTGAGGACAATATGTGGTGTGAGGTGGTTTGTTCGAGTAAGTAATGTAAGGGTAAGAGAGATGTGTGGAAATAAAAAGAGTGTGTTTGAGAGAGCAGAAGAGGGTGTTTTGAAATGGTTTGGTCACATGGAGAGAATGAGTGGGGAAAGATTAACCAAGAGGATATATGTGTCAGAGGTGGAGGGAACGAGGAGTGGGAGACCAAATTGGAGGTGGAAAGATGGAGTGAAAAAGATTTTGAGTGATCGGGGCCTGAACATGCAGGAGGGTGAAAGGCGTGCAAGGAATAAAGTGAATTGGAACGATGTGGTATACCGGGGTCGACGTGCTGTCAATGGATTGAACCAGGGCATGTGAAGCGTCTGGGGTAAACCATGCAAAGTGTGTGGGGCCTGGATGTGGAAAGGGAGCTGTGGTTTCGGTGCATTATTACATGACAGCTAGAGATTGAGTGTGAACGAATGGGGCCTTTGGTGTTTTTCCTAGCGCTACCTCGCACACATGAGGGGGGAGGCGGTTGTTATTCCATGTGTGGCGAGGTGGCGATGGGAACAAATAAAGGCAGACAGTATGAATTATGTACATGTGTATATATGTATATGTCTGTGTGTGTATATATATGTGTACATTGAGATGTATAGGTATGCATATTGTGCGTGTGTGGACATGTATGTATATACATGTGTATGTGGGCGGGTTGGGCCATTCTTTCGTCTGTTTCCTTGCGCTACCTCGCTAACGCGGGAGACAGCGATAAAGCAAATAAATAAGATATATATATATATATATATATATATATATATATATATATATATATATATATATATATATACAAACATAAAACACAACACAATCAAACTTCTTAACTTATTCACTTAGGTATTTCATATGAAAGAAAGTGATCTCTCACCAAAGTGCAGACAGTTTGAGTCAGTCTTAACCATACTAGTACATACAATCACTACGTAATATAACTACGTCAAGCAAAGATATAAACAGCCTGTCGGTGTGACCAACCCTTTCTCCCCTTCGCCCAGCTCCGTTTTCTTTCGACTGAATAATTTCCAGGCGAGAACTTCTCTGTGGAATTTTTCTATTTAGATTCTTGTTTATGTAGACTTGTCACGTAAATACTCAGCGAAGCGCCTGCAGCAGCCACTATCTCGTTCCTCTGAGAATCAAGCACCAACTTAAGAGTTAAATTTCTGGAAAATAGTTCTGGAACCGTTGGCTGCGTCCAGTGATCCTGCCGTGTGTGTGTGTGTGTGTGTGTGGGTGTGTGTGTGTGTGTGAGCAACCACAGGAAATCTTTAAAGCATAATTTCTGTTTTCCTCATTCTCATTTAGTCATTATGACGTAATCTCTCCACATCTTTTCCTGTGGGTCCTTATGTTTCCTTTCCTGTGACCTTTTCCATTTTCTTCAATCACTTCATTCTTTCCATTTCCTTAATCCTCGTTTGTCTTCCTTCCCATCTCCTTTTCATGGTAGTGTTATGTTATTTCTTATCCTTTGCTATCTTGTCCCACGCGTCCCTATGCTTTATCCTGGCCACTTCTTTCCACCGAACGAGAAGAACTTGTGTTTCTTCTTTAAGTAGAGCCGACCGTTGCTCCACACTGAGCAACTGGCCCACGGCAGACAACCATGTAAGGCCGATAAAGTAATACTGTCATCGTCCAACCCTCTGTCTGTCCACCGTCCACCACCCAGTCTGTCAGTCCACCGTCCATCCCCCCCCCATCCCCCATCCCCCACCCTCTCTCTGGTCACAGTCCACCTCCATATCTGTCTGGCCATCTTCCACCCTCCTCTTGGGCCACTGTCTACCTTCCTGTCTGTTAGAACACCGTCCACTTTCCTCTCAGGCCACTGTCCACCTCTCTGTCTGGCCACCGTCCACCTTCCTGTCTGTCAGGACGTCGTCCACTTCCATCTCAGGCCACTGTCCATCGTCATATCTGTCTGGCCACCGTCTATCTCCCTATTTAGCCATCGTCTCTGGGGGAGTCCCTCACCAGGCAAAAGTGTGGTTGTGTGTCCCAGTGTCCCAGGGTTGGTCTCTTTAGGGACAGCAGGCAGCCACGGGGAGCTCGCTCATCATCGCTGCTGCTGCTGCTGCTGCTTCAGACGGCTGTATCGTGTGGAGAGAGAGAGAGAGAGAGAGAGAGAGAGAGAGAGAGAGAGAGAGAGAGAGAGAGAGAGAGAGAGAGAGAGAGAGAGAGAGAGAGAGAGAAGAGAGAGAGTGCTCATATCTTGGGCAAGAGCAAATAAGAATACTTACATAGCTTCCTGTAACGTCTGTATAAGATTGTTTAGCCGGACAGACTCATGCATTGCCCACCGACGTCTCCTGTTGTATGTTGCATTACTCTTGTCTGCTGTACCTGACGTGCAACGTGAAATGTTGCATCTGTTTCTACTATCTTCTTTATTTATCATGTTGCATATGGTTTTGTCCATCTTTTTCATCTCTCTCTCTCTCTCTCTCTCTCTCTCTCTCTCTCTCTCTCTCTCTCTCTCTCTCTCTCTCTCTCTCTCTCTCTCTCTCTCTCTCTCTCTCTCTCTCTCTCTCTCTCCTTACCATTTATCTACCTTATTCCTAGCCCCATTCTACGCAGTGCGCTGTCTGGCGAAGGAATATACGTTATCACACTACAACTGGCTAGGATACTAGAAGCTGCCTGGTGAAAAAAATACATGGAAATGGCCTGTGTTGCCTTTCAAATGTGCTTCACCACTGACTTTTGAGAAAAAAAAAGGTCACTTCTGAGTTGAGTGAGTACCACGAGGCTATAGCGACTCTGAACCTAGGGAGTTGGCCCTTGGTGGCCTTTAAGGCTAGGATTAGGTACCCTTGTGTCCCGCCCTTGATCCTGAGGTATCTCCCTTTAATCTAAGACCACTAGGTCGCCTATTTAGAATGAGTGTAGTGATCTAAATGGGATCCTTAAGGTTGAGGTAACATTTGGTAGCCTTTTCTGACCTAAAAATGGCCTTCATAGCCAGCGTACGACAGAGTAAAATTTTGTCAAGATTCTGAAGGACGTACACCAAAAAACTGGAGCCTTTAATGCTACAGGTTGGCCTTGAAAAAAGTACACGCAAACTCACAAACATAAATACTTGAAAATATCTAGCTGTGATATTGTTAATATATTGCACGCTCACTTTATACATATGCTCAATCACATCGAATGATAATGTTCATGAGAGAGAGAGAGAGAGAGAGAGAGAGAGAGAGAGAGAGAGAGAGAGAGAGAGAGAGAGAGAGAGAGAGAGAGAGAGGTGGGGTCAAGGGCACTGGTAGAGGACACCCTTGGGTAGTGCAAACCAGTTACAAAAGAGCACACTACAGCATCACTGTCTTGTTCACCATTTATCTGCTGTATTCTTTAAGCTCATTACAGCCGAGGACAACCATTTAACAACAGCGGTAGAGTATGTGATCTGAACGCGCGCTACCAGTTTGCTCACATCCTATTGTGACGAGCCAAGCCAGTCACTTCTGGATGGGTCAAGGCCTTTTAAAGGAACTCGTCCCTGCCATCGCCTCTCCTCCAGCTCGCCGATGTTAATATAAGGTGCTGTCTTAAGTTTCACTCCTCTATGTACATCCCCCACCTCCCTACTGGGTAAGATCAAAGGACACGCCATCCTTCCATCGCGCTCCTGGGGAAGACCGTGATATTTTTTAATAAATTCCACTGCAAAACCATCCAAACCTGCTGCCTTGCCGGCTTTCATCTTCCGCAAAGCTTTTACTACCTCGTCTCTGTTTACCAAATCATTTTCCCTAACCCTCTCACTTTGCACACCACCTCGACCAAAACACCCTATATCTGCCACTCTATCATCAAACACATTCAACAAACCTTCAAAATACTCACTCCATCTCCTTCTCACATCACCACTACTTGTTATCACCTCCCCATTTGCGCCCTTCACTGAAGTTCCCATTTGCTCCCTTGTCTTACGCACTTTATTTACCTCCTTCCAGAACATCCTTTTATTCTCCCTAAAATTTAATGATACTCTCTCACCCCAACTCTCATTTGCCCTTTTTTTCACCTCTTGCACCTTTCTCTTGACCTCCTGTCTCTTTCTTTTATACATCACCCATTCAATTTCATTTTTTGAGTGGGAGATATACATATATATATATATATATATATATATATATATATATATATATATATATATATATATATATATATATATATATATATATATATATATATATATATTATCCCTGGGGATAGGGGAGAAAGAATACTTCCCACGTATTCCCTGCGTGTCGTAGAAGGCGACTAAAAGGGGAGGGAGCAGGGGGCTGGAAATCCTCCCCTCTCGTTTTTTTTTTTTTTTTTTTTTTTTTTTTTTTTCCAAAAGAAGGAACAGAGAATTGGGCCAGGTGAGGGTATTCCCTCAAGGCCCAGTCCTCTGTTCTTAACGCTACCTCGCTAATGCGGGAAATGGCGAATAGTTTGAAAGAAAGAAAGAATATATATATATATATATATATATATATATATATATATATATATATATATATATATATACATATATATATATATATATACATATATATATATATATATATATATATATATATATATATATATATATATATATATATATATATATATATATATATATATATACATATATATATATATTTTCATACTATTCGCCATTTCCCGCATTAGCGAGGTAGCGTTAAGAACAGAGGACTGGGCCATTGAGGAAATATCCTTACCTGGCCCTCTTCTCTGTTCCTTCTTTTGGAAAATTAAAAAAAATGAGAGGGGAGGATTTCCAGCCCCCCGCTCCCATCCTATATATATATATATATATATATATATATATATATATATATATATATATATATATATATTTTTTTTTTTTTTTTGCTTTGTCGCTGTCTCCCGCGTTTGCGAGGTAGCGCAAGGAAACAAACGAAAGAAATGGCCCAACCCACCCCCATACACATGTATATACATACGTCTACACACGCAAATATACATACCTACACAGCTTTCCATGGTTTACCCCAGACGCTTCACATGCCTTGATTCAATCCACTGACAGCACGTCAACCCCGGTATACCACATCGATCCAATTCACTCTATTCCTTGCCCTCCTTTTACCCTCCTGCATGTTCAGGCCCCGATCACACAAAATCTTTTTCACTCCATCTTTCCACCTCCAATTTGGTCTCCCACTTCTCCTCGTTCCCTCCACCTCCGACACATATATCCTCTTGGTCAATCTTTCCTCACTCATTCTCTCTACGTGCTCAAACCATTTCAAAACACCCTCTTCTGCTCTCTCAACCACGCTCTTTTTTATCTCCACACATCTCTCTTACCCTTACGTTACTTACTCGATCAAACAACCTCACACCACACATTGTCCTCAAACATCTCATTTCCAGCACATCCATCCTCCTGCGCACAACTCTATCCATAGCCCACGCCTCGCAACCATACAACATTGTTGGAACCACTATTCTTTCAAACATACCCATTTTTGCTTTCCGAGATAATGTTCTCGACTTCCACACATTCTTCAAGGCTCCCAGGATTTTCGCCCCCTCCCCCACCCTATGATCCACTTCCGCTTCCATGGTTCCATCCGCTGCCAGATCCACTCCCAGATATCTAAAACGCTTTACTTCCTCCAGTGTTTCTCCATTCAAACTTACCTCCCAATTGACTTGACCCTCAACCCTACTGTACCTAATTACCTTGCTCTTATTCACATTTACTCTTAACTTTCTTCTTTCACACACTTTACCAAACTCAGTCACCAGCTTCTGCAGTTTCTCACATGAATCAGCCACCAGCGCTGTATCATCAGCGAACAACAACTGACTCACTTCCCAAGCTCTCTCATCCACAACAGACTTCATACCTGCCCCTCTTTCCAAAACTCTTGCATTCACCTCCCTAACAACCCCATCCATAAACAAATTAAACAACCATGGAGACATCACACACCCCTGCCGCAAACCTACATTCACTGAGAACAATCACTTTCCTCTCTTCCTACACGTACACATGCCTTACATCCTCGATAAAAACTTTTCACTGCATCTAACAACTTGCCTCCCACACCATATATTCTTAATACCTTCCACAGAGCATCTCTATCAACTCTATCATATGCCTTCTCCAGATCCATAAATGCTACATACAAATCCATTTGCTTTTCTAAGTATTTCTCACGTACATTCTTCAAAGCAAACACCTGATCCACACATCCTCCACCACTTCTGAATATATACATATTATATGATATATATATATATTACATATATATATATATATATATATATATATATATATATATATATATATATATATATATATATATATATATATCTTTTTCTTTCTTTCATACTATTCGCCATTTCCCGCGTTAGCAAGGTAGCGTTAAGAACAGAGGACTGGGCCTCTGAGGGAATATCCTCACCTGGCCTCGTTCTCTGTTCCTTCTTTTGGAAAATCAAAAAAAAATGAGAGGGGAGGATTTCCAGCCCCCCGCTCCCTCCCCTTTTAGTCGCCTTCTACGACACGCAGGGAATACATATATATATATATATATATATATATATATATATATATATATATATATATGAATGTATGTGAGAAATACTTAGAAAAGCAAATGGATTTGTATGTAGCATTTATGGATCTGGAGAAGGCATATGATAGAGTTGATAGAGATGCTCTGTGGAAGGTATTAAGAATATATGGTGTGGGAGGCAAGTTGTTAGAAGCAGTGAAAAGTTTTTATCGAGGATGTAAGGCATGTGTACGTGTAGGAAGAGAGGAAAGTGATTGGTTCTCAGTGAATGTAGGTTTGCGGCAGGGGTGTGTGATGTCTCCATGGTTGTTTAATTTGTTTATGGATGGGGTTGTTAGGGAGGTAAATGCAAGAGTCCTGGAAAGAGGGGCAAGTATGAAGTCTGTTGGGGATGAGAGAACTTGGGAAGTGAGTCAGTTGTTGTTCGCTGATGATACAGCGCTGGTGGCTGATTCATGTGAGAAACTGCAGAAGCTGGTGACTGAGTTTGGTAAAGTGTGTGGAAGAAGAAAGTTAAGAGTAAATGTGAATAAGAGCAAGGTTATTAGGTACAGTAGGGTTGAGGGTCAAGTCAATTGGGAGGTGAGTTTGAATGGAGAAAAACTGGAGGAAGTGAAGTGTTTTAGATATCTGGGAGTGGATCTGTCAGCGGATGGAACCATGGAAGCGGAAGTGGATCATAGGGTGGGGGAGGGGGCGAAAATTTTGGGAGCCTTGAAAAATGTGTGGAAGTCGAGAACATTATCTCGGAAAGCAAAAATGGGTATGTTTGAAGGAATAGTGGTTCCAACAATGTTGTATGGTTGCGAGGCGTGGGCTATGGATAGAGTTGTGCGCAGGAGGATGGATGTGCTGGAAATGAGATGTTTGAGGACAATGTGTGGTGTGAGGTGGTTTGATCGAGTAAGTAACGTAAGGGTAAGAGAGATGTGTGGAAATAAAAAGAGCGTGGTTGAGAGAGCAGAAGAGGGTGTTTTGAAATGGTTTGGGCACATGGAGAGAATGAGTGAGGAAAGATTGACCAAGAGGATATATGTGTCGGAGGTGAAGGGAACGAGGAGAAGAGGGAGACCAAATTGGAGGTGGAAAGATGGAGTGAAAAAGATTTTGTGTGATCGGGGCCTGAACATGCAGGAGGGTGAAAGGAGGGCAAGGAATAGAGTGAATTGGAGCGATGTGGTATACAGGGGTTGACGTGCTGTCAGTGGAGTGAATCAAGGCATGTGAAGCGTCTGGGGTAAACCATGGAAAGCTGTGTAGGTATGTATATTTGCGTGTGTGGACGTGTGTATGTACATGTGTATGGGGGGGGGTTGGGCCATTTCTTTCGTCTGTTTCCTTGCGCTACCTCGCAAACGCGGGAGACAGCGACAAAGTATAAAAAAAAAAAAAAAAAAAAAAAAATATATATATATATATATATATATATATATATATATATATATATATATATATATATATATATATATATATATATGTATATATATATATATATAATATATACATTTATCATATGATATACATATATATATATATATATATATATATATATATATATATATATATATATATATATATATATATATATATATATATATGTATATATATATATATATATATATATATATGTATATATATATATATATATACATATATACATATTCATAGAATCTGTGGGAGGAGCTGTGAAAAGTGGCCATTTTTTTCGTCTGCTCCTGGTGCTATCTCGCTAAGGCAGGAAACAGCGAACAAATACGGAAAGAAATAAAGTTGGATAATCAAAAGCAGAGGAAACTCAGACTTCTCCAGGAGGGGTTATCATGGGGGTGCTGATTAAAGTCGAGGGGGCGGTGTGCAGGGACATGAGCCGCGCCCCTGCAGCAGTACGTGGTGGGGAGCAACTCCGAGTTTACAGGATGTTGCTACTCAGACTAAGGCTAGACTATAGGTAGTATTGGCGCTTGGGCTTATCTGGAGATGTTGATCATGTGAATTGTAGAGTTTGTGGTCAAGGATTTGGACACAAACTAGAACACTATGTCTTAGAATGGGAAAAAAAATTAGAGCTTTTTATGGATAGATCGAAACAAACCCTGCAAGAAATATCACAACACTTTATTGTTAGTAACAAGATACCTAAAATTTGAAGTATATATCCACTTTTTGCACCTAGTCGGTAATACTTACCATATGAAACTATGTAATGTATGTAATGAAATACCTGTTATGAAATGTAACATCCTGTGTAATATCAACCCACTGTGGTCTGACTAAGACCCTTTCCGACCCCTGTAATCCTTTCGCGCTACCGCTCACATTGTGAACATGAGGTGCACAATAAATTTGTCGGAGTTACCGGCACAAATCACATCAACTTGGCTAGTGGATGAGCAGGATGCCTAGCAGAGGAGAGTACCTAACTATGAGTACTTACAATGAGAATTTGCCATGCTGATAGGGCTAGCGCGTAGCTCTCACCACATGTCATGCCTGATGAATGATACTGATCCTTTCTCTTACCACCTGCATTACATACATATCTCTTCTAAGATGGAATTCAACCTCATGTGAAGATTTTTTTAAGATTTTTTGTAGCTGTTTTGTGCACGTTTCATATTGCTCTCTCTCTCTCTCTCTCTCTCTCTCTAAATATATATATATATATATATATATATATATATATATATATATATATATATATATATATATATATATATATATATATATATATATATATATATATATATATATATATATATATATATATATATATATATATATATATATATATGATCTGTGAAATCCAAAGACAACACTGTACAAAGATAGCACTATACCTGCAACACATCACACCACGTCACGGCACAACGCCTGACACAACATGAACTAACCAACGTCACAAAGAACAACGAGAAAATAAGGTAAATAAGCGTCTCACGTGTCCATTTAACGTGAGAAAGGTCGAGAAGTGTGATCGGAAACCCTCTCTCCCTAGGGAAGAATGCCTTTAGAACTGGCTGAAGGAAAGTTTACCCTGTCACTACCCCTGCCACTGTACCCCCTCCTGTTGTGAGGTACCCCCTACGCTCCCCATCGCTCTGCTCAGGTGACAGGTGAGGTACCCCATCTCCCTGTTATATGAGAATCCAATATTCCTGCTCAACAATGATTCTCACGGACGCTGGAGTTGAATGCCAAGAAATAGGATCCCTGGACACAGAATTCCCCTAGACCGTCTTGAAGGCCTTGGCTGTTGAATGTTCGAAAGGAAATGGGAAATGTGTCTTAAGGTTCCTTGCCTGTAGAGTTAAATAAGCTGTTATTCAGGATAAATGGGTTATACAGCAGCCATATTCTTGGGAAAATACTATGGTTTTCAGTAAGAGGAATATATATTTTACTCAGTTGTTGAACTGTAACACTTTGTTTTTTCTGAAAGGATAGAAGTACGGAAGATCCCAAGAAGTAAGGAACTATAGCAGACATAAGCCTGTTTATCAAGGAAAATTAAATATATCTGCCCTTGTGTATGTCTGTGTGTTTGTGTATGTGTGTGTGTCTGCGTTTATGTGTATATGTGTGTGTGTGTGTGACTGTTATGTGTGTTGCGGTGAGATATTTATCTATTCCACATATTTTACTCTTTTGCGTGAGCCAGGTACCCTTTTATAGACCAGCCCTGAAGGGTGTTGAGGGACAAACAGCAAGATTGGCAGTTACTAAGTTCAAGATTCGAACTCAGGCGGGCGAGCACGTGCGTGAATTGTGGTAAGTGACGCTAACCACTACTTTAACAAACGCATGTGTCACACCCAGGACTACGTTTACCAGGGTGGTGGACCAGAGTCCTTGTGTCCTGGGCATGATGAGGCAACACAAAACAACACATAAGCAAACAAAACTATAATAAACTATTTATCTAATGTACAAATAAAGATATCGTGAGGCATAAAGTAAGACACAAAAACTAGAAATAATCTTATCTTAAATCCTCGTCACAAAGATACACAAAGTAAACAGCCTACCTAACAGTTCACATGGTGACTGAAACCTGGGCTGGTCGATAGTTCCGGTTGACTCTCAGTCTTAACTATTCCACATACTCTGGGTCGCCCAGAAGAATTGATATAAAGGATATATATATATATATATATATATATATATATATATATATATATATATATATATATATATATATATATTTTTTTTTTTTTTTTTTTTTTTTCATACTTTGTCGCTGTCTCCCGCGTTTGCGAGGTAGCGCAAGGAAACAGACGAAAGAAATGGCCCAACCCCCCCCCATACACATGTACATACGTCCACACACGCAAATATACATACCTACACAGCCTTCCATGGTTTACCCCAGACGCTTCACATGCCTTGATTCAATCCACTGACAGCACGTCAACCCCTGTATACCACATCGCTCCAATTCACTCTATTCCTTGCCCTCCTTTCACCCTCCTGCATGTTCAGGCCCCGATCACACAAAATCTTTTTCACTCCATCTTTCCACCTCCAATTTGGTCTCCCTCTTCTCCTCGTTCCCTCCACCTCCGACACATATATCCTCTTGGTCAATCTTTCCTCACTCATTCTCTCTATGTGCCCAAACCATTTCAAAACACCCTCTTCTGCTCTCTCAACCACGCTCTTTTTATTTCCACACATCTCTCTTACCCTTACGTTACTTACTCGATCAAACCACCTCACACCACACATTGTCCTCAAACATCTCATTTCCAGCACATCCATCCTCCTGCGCACATCTCTATCCATAGCCCACGCCTCGCAACCATACAACATTGTTGGAACCACTATTCCTTCAAACATACCCATTTTTTGCTTTCCGAGATAATGTTCTCGACTTCCACACATTTTTCAAGGCTCCCAAAATTTTCGCCCCCTCCCCCACCCTATGATCCACTTCCGCTTCCATGGTTCCATCCGCTGACAGATCCACTCCCAGATATCTAAAGCACTTTACTTCCTCCAGTTTTTCTCCATTCAAACTCACCTCCCAATTGACTTGACCCTCACCCCTACTGTACCTAATAACCTTGCTCTTATTCACATTTACTCTTAACTTTCTTCTTCCACACACTTTACCAAACTCAGTCACCAGCTTCTGCAGTTTCTCACATGAATCAGCCACCAGCGCTGTATCATCAGCGAACAACAACTGACTCACTTCCCAAGCTCTCTCATCCCCAACAGACTTCATACTTGCCCCTCTTTCCAGGACTCTTGCATTTACCTCCCTAACAACCCCATCCATAAACAAATTAAACAACCATGGAGACATCACACACCCCTGCCGCAAACCTACATTCACTGAGAACCAATCACTTTCCTCTCTTCCTACACGTACACATGCCTTACATCCTCGATAAAAACTTTTCACTGCTTCTAACAACTTGCCTCCCACACCATACATATATATATATATATGTATACATATTTATTTATTCATTTTATTTTCCTTTGTTGCTGTCTCCCGCGTTGGCAAGGTAGCGCAAGGAAACAGACTAAAGAATGGCCCAACCCACCACATACACATGTATATACATACAAGTCAACACACAGCACATATACATACCTATACATCTCAATGTATACATATATATACACACACAGACATATACATATATACCCATGTACATAATTCATACTGTCTGCCTTTATTCATTCCCATCGCCACTCCGCTACACATGGAATAACAACACTCTCCCCCCTCATGTGTGCGAGGTAGCGCTAAGAAAAGACAACAACACTCAGTCTTTAGCTGTCATGTAATAAAGCACCGAAACCACAGCTCCCTTTCCACATCCAGCCAACACAGAACTTTCCATGGTTTACCCCACACGCTTCACATGCCCTGGTTCAATCCATTGACAGCACGTCGCCGCCGGTATACCATATCGTTCCAATTCAATCTATTCCTTGCACGCCTTTCACCCTCCTGCATGTTCAGGCCCCGATCACTCAAAATCTTCACTCCATCTTTCCACCTAAAATTTGGTCTCCCACTTCTCGTTCCCACCACCTCTGACACATATATCCTCTTGGTCAATCTTTCCTCACTCATTCTCTCCATTTGACCAAACCATTTCAAAACACCCTCTTCTGCTCTCTCGACCACACTCTTTTTATTACCACACATCTCTCTTACCCTACTATCACTTACTCGATCAAACCACTTCACACCACATATTGTCCTCAAATATCTCATTTCCAACACATCCACCCTCCTGCGCACAACTCTATCCATAGCCCACGCCTCGCAACCATACAACATTGTTGGAACTTCTATTCCTTCAAACATACCCATTTTTGCTTTCCGAGATTATGTTCTCGACTTCCACACATTCTTCAAGGCTCCCAGAATGTTCGTCCTCTTGCCCACCCTATGACTCACTTCCGCTTCCATGGTTTCATCCGCTGCCAAATCCACTCCCTGATATCTAAAACACGTCACTTCCTCCAGTTTTTCTGCATTCAAACTTACCTCCCAGTTGACTTGACCCTGAACCCTACAGTACCTAATAACCTTACTCTTATTGACATTTACTCTCAACTTAATTCTTTCACACACTTTACCAAACTCAGTCACTAGCTTCCGCAGTTTCTCACACGAATCAGCCACCAGCGCTACATCATCAGCGAACAACAATTGACTCACTTCCCAAGCTCTCTCATCCACAACAGACTTCATACTTGCTCCTCTTTCCAAAACTCTTGCATTCACCTCCCTAACAACCCCATCCATAAACAAATTAAACAACCATGGAGACATCACACACCCCGGCCGCAAACCAACATTCACTGAGAACCAATCACTTTCCTCTCTTCCTACACGTACACATGCTTTACATTCTCGATAAAAACTTTTCACTGCTTCTAACAACTTGCCCCCACACCATATATTCTTAATACCTTCCACGGAGCATCTCTATCAGCCCTATCATATGCGTTCTCCAGATCCATATATGCTACATACAAATCCATTTGCTTTTCTAAGTATTTTTCACATACATTCTTCAAAGCAAACACCTGATCCACACATCCTCTACCACTTCTGAAACCACACTCCACTTCCCCAATCTGATGCTCTGTACGTGCCTTTTCCCTCTCAATCAATATTCTCCTATATAATTTCCCAGGAATACTCAACAAAGTTGTACCTCTGTAATTTGAACACTCACTTTTATCCCCTTTGCTCTCTCATCGACAACGGACTGTATACCTGCCCCTCTTTCCAAAACTCTTGCATTCACCTCCCTAACAACCCGATCCATAAACAAATTAAACAACCATGGAGATATCACACACCCCTGCCGCAAACCAACATTCACTGAGAACCAATCACTTTCCTCTCTTCCTACACGTACACATGCTTTACATTCTCGATAAAAACTTTTCACTGCTTCTAACAACTTGCCCCCACACCATATATTCTTAATACCTTCCACAGAGCATCTCTATCAGCTCTATCATATGCGTTCTCCAGATCCATAAATGCTACATACAAATCCATTTGCTTTTCTAAGTATTTTTCACATACATTCTTCAAAGCAAACACCTGATCCACACATCCTCTACCACTTCTGAAACCAAACTGCTCTTCCCCAATCTGATGCTCTGTACGTGCTTGTTCCCTCTCAATCAATATCCTCCCAAATAATTTCCCAGGAATACTCAACAAAGTTGTACCTCTGTAATTTGAGCACTCACTTTTATCTCCTCTGCCTTTGTACAGTGGCACTATGCAAGTATTCCGCCAACCCTCAGGCACCTCACCATGAGTCATACATACATTAAATAACCTTACCAACCAGTCAACAATACAGTCACCCCACTTTTATAATAAATTCCACTGCAATACCGTCCAAACCCGCTGCCTTGCCGGTTTTCATCTTCCGCAAAGCTTTTACTACCTCTTCTCTGTTTACCGAATCATTCTCCCTAACCCTCTCACTTTGCACACCACCTCGACCAAAACACCCTATATCTGCCACTCTATCATCATACACATTCAACAAACCTTCAAAAAACTTACTCAATCTCCTTCTCACATCACCACTACTTGTTATCACATCCCTATTAGCCTCTTTCACTGAAGTTCCCATTTGTTCCCTTGTCTTACGCACTTTATTTACCTCCTTCCAAAACATCTTTTTATTTACCCAATAATCTAATGATACTCTCTCACCCCAACTCTCAATTGCCCTCTTTTTCATCTCTTGCACCTTTCGCTTGACCTCCTGCCTCTTTCTTTTATACATCTTCCACTCATTTGCATTATTTCCCTGCAAAGATAGTCCAAATGCCTCTCTCTTCTCTTTCACTAATAATCTTACTTCTTCATCCCACCACTCACTGCTCTTTCTAATCTGCCCACCTCCCACGCTTCTCATGCCACAAGTATCTTTTGCGCAAGCCATCACTGCTTCCCCAAATACATCCCATTCCTCCCCCACTCCCCTTACCTCCTTTGTTCTCACCTTTTTCCATTCTGTGCTCAGTCTCTCCTGGTACTTCCTCACACAAGTCTCCTTTCCAAACTCACTTACACTCACCACTCTCTTCACCCCAACATTCTCTCTTCTTTTTTGAAAACCCCTACAAATCTTCACCTTCGCCTCCACAAGATAATGAGCAGACATCCCTCCAGTTGCACCTCCCAGCACATTAACATCCAAAAGTCTCTCTTTCGCGCGCCTATCAATTAACACGTAATCCAATAACGCTCTCTGGCCATCTCTCCTACTTACATACGTATACTTATGTATATCTCTCTTTTTAAACCAGGTATTCCCAATCACCAGTCCTTTTTCAGCACATAAATCTACAAGCTCTTCACCATTTCCATTTACAACACTGAACACCCCGTTTACACCAATTATTTCCTCAACTGCCACATTACTCACCTTTGCATTCAAATCACCCATCACTATAACCCGGTCTCGTGCATCAAAACTACTAACACACTCACTCAGATGTTCCCAAAACACTTGCCTCTCATGATCTTTCTTCTTATGCCCAGGTGCACATGCACCAATAATCACCCATCTCTCTCCATCAACATTCAGTTTTACCCATATCAATTTAGAGTTTACTTTCTTACACTCTATCACATACTCCCACCACTCTTGTTTCAGGAGCAGTGCTGCTTCTTCCCTTGCTCTTGTCCTCTCACTAACCCCTGACTTTACTCCCAGGACATTCTCAAACCACTCTTTCTCTTTACCCTTGAGCTTTGTTTCACTCAGAGCCAAAGCATCCAGGTTCCTTTCCTCAAACAAACTACCTATCTCTCCTTTTTTCTCATCTTGGTTACATCCACACACATTTAGACACCCCAATCTGAGCCTTAGATGAGGATGGGCACTCCCCGCGTGACCCCTTCTTCTGTTTCCCCTTTTAGAAAGTTAAGATACAAGGAGTGGAGGGTTTGCAGCCCCCGTTCCCTTCCCCTTTAGTCGCCTTCTACGACACGTGAGGAATGCGTAGGAAGTATTCTTTTTCCCCTGTCCCCAGGGATAATATATATATATATATATATATATATATATATATATATATATATATATATATATATATATATATATATATTCGCGCATAAAAAACACGAAACACTGCCAATATATATTTACTTCCATTCTTCGACAGAGTGACGAATTCATACAACTATATCTTATATATCTTATTCATCTTATATCTCTGTTTTATCGTGAGCAGATGTAGATAGTGGAAAGTTAGTTTGCTTCTGTGATGGAGGTAAAAATGTAATTATTACCCGTTTTCTATCAGTGTTGTATTTGTTCATTGTTTTTTTGCTTTTTCTGAATCGATGTTATTCTGTTTTTCCAACTTGTTGATTTCCTGTGTTGTATTTGTTTGGCTGACTGGTTTTGTTTTGCTAGAACAGGCATTTGTTTTTGTAAAGTGTGATGTTCTTTTGTCCGATGATTGTTATTTGCTGTGATTCTCCTGTGTACACCACAATTATCAGTCTTGATATCCCACCAGTTTTATGTTGTAACTCCCTCTATGTCTTCATTTGACCCTTGAGCACGAGGATACGATCCTTGAGCGCAAATAGGTACGGTCACTGAGCACGATGGTTTGATCCCTGAGCGCAAATGTTCGTACACAACGGGATGACCCTTGAACACAGCGGTATGGCCTTTAAGCACGACGATACTATCCTTGAGCACAACAGCACGACCTCTATGTACGGTCCTTGAGTACGAGAGCGCAGTTCTTGAGGACATCCGTGCGATCCTTGGGCAAGACTATTGAGCATCAGGTCAAAGCCAGGCCTTCATATCTAAGGGTCGTGTTGTCTTGATCAAAGGCTTTACCATCGTATTCAAGGGTCGTACTTTTGTGCTCATGGTTCTTACTGTCGTGCTTATGGGTCGTACCGTCGTGTTCAGTGGGGGGTAGTCTGTGATAGATAGACTGTTATGTCTGTCTCTCTACCTGTCTATCTGTCTGTCTGTCTGTACATACGACAAGGAAGACGTCAGATGCACTATGGCTAACCTCTGTACACATCTACCGATAATTCATCCATTTCCTTGGCTTGGTAAGGTTGGTGGCTACTGGGGTGATCAGTTTTCGAAAAGATGTTCTGTTGTTAACAAGGAAGGTTGTGAAGGCGGCAATATATGGGAGATGAAGAGGAGAACATGGAGGGGTTGGAGACCGGTGGTTGGAACAACTGAATAATCCTATTCTCCCTTTCAGGGTGTAGTGGTTGGGAAGGGATGGAGTTGTGGTAGTAAGGGAGGATGTGGTGGCAAGGGATGGAGGGTGTGGTAGCCAGGAATGGAGGGAGTGGTGGCCAGGATGGGGGGGGGGAGTGTGTGGTAGCCAGGGATAAAGGGAGTAATGATAGTAAGGGAAGGATGTGGTTGCCAGGGGGAAGACATTATGGTGGTGAGGGAGGGTGTGGTGGACAGGGAGAAGGACGTTATGGTGGTGAGGGAGGATGTGGTGGCCAGGGAGAAGGACGTCATGGTGGTGAGGGAGGGTGTGGTGGCCAGAGGGGAAGAAGTGATGGTGGTGAGGGAGGGTGTGGCAGCCAGGGGGGAGGACGTAGGATGGTAATCTCTACAGTGGACTGTAGTGAGCAGACGAGGGCCCGGAGGGAATGAATCTCCTAGAATTTGGGAAATGTAATTGATAGAATTTGGTCACTCACACATTTGTTTATATCATATGATACATATATCGTGAAATCTCTGCTGACTTGTTGCTACCATGTGGTCAGAACTTTTCCATATTAGTTTTTCTGTTGTTGAAAACCAGGTTGTCAGTCATTATGCCAGACTCACTCATTCATGCATGACCTGAAATGTTTCTCTTCCTTGTAATAAGATAGTGGGACATTCGTGATTATTACCATTATTACTATTATTATTATGTGATAACTATTATCATTATTATCATTATTACTATTATTATCATATGATAATCATTATCATTATTATCATTATCATTATTATTATTATTATTACTATTATTATTATTATTATTATTATTATTATTATTATTATTATTATTATTATTATTGTTGTTGTTGTTGTTATTATTATCATTATTATCATTACCATTATCATTATTTTCATTATTATTATTATCATATTAATATTATTATTACTGTTATTGTTATTATTATTGCTATCATTGTCATTACTATTATCATTTTTATCATTTCTATTATTATTATTACTATCATTATTATTATCATCATTACTACCATTACTATTATTATCATTATTATTATTATTATTATTATTATTATTAGGTTTGCGGCAGGGTGTGTGATGTCTCCATGGCTGTTTTAATTTGTTTATGGATGGGGTTGTTAGGGAGGTGAATGAAAGAGTTTTGGAAAGAGGGGCAAGTATGCAGTCTGTTGTGGATGAGAGAGCTTCGGAGGTGAGTCAGTTGTTGTTCGCTGATGATACAGCGCTGGTGGCTGATTCATGTAAGAAACTGCAGAAGCTGGTGACTGAGTTTGGTAAAGTGTGTGAAAGAAGAAAGTTAAGAGTAGATGTGAATAAGAGCAAGGTTATTAGGTACAGTAGGGTTGA
>NC_092240.1:41011215-41063715 GCF_036320965.1 Panulirus ornatus
CTGGAACCCCCGGAGAGTTACATCAAACCCTTCGTACTGAAGGGATACGATGACTGAATTCGTTGAGTACGAGAACTGAAACACTTGGGTACGATAGCTGAATCCCTTGAGTAGGATAACTGAATTCCATGAGTATGATGACTGAAGCTTCTACGTACAATGACTGAATCCCTTAAACATGATAAACGATTTCCTGCATAAGGAATTAAATCGCCTTCATAAGAAAATTAAGACTAAAAGAGGCACAAGAATAGTCATTAAAAGCCACAAAACAGTGAGTAGATATGGTCCTGAAGACGAAAAGTAGAAGAAATATGCCAACGAATACAGCGAGAAAGGAGCACATTAAAGGGGAAAAGCCTCACTTGGCCCCCTTCTCTTTTCTCACTTTTGGAAAAGTAAAACAGGAGGGGATGTTTCCCCCCCCCCACGTCCACAGTTCCCCCGTCCCCTTCTACGACACACAGGCAATACGTGGAAAGTATTCTTTCTCCCCTATCCCTAGGGGCAATGTGTATATATATATATATATATATATATATATATATATATATATATATATATATATATATATATATATATATATATATATATATATATTCCGGGGGATATGGAGAAAAAATACTTCCCACGCATTCCTCACGTGTCGTACAAGGCGACTAAAGGGGACGGGAGCGGGGGGCTGTAAACCCTCCCCTCCTTGTATTTTAACTTTCTAATAGGGGAAACAGAAGGAGTCACGCGGGAAGTGCTCATCCTCCTCGAAGGCTCAGATTGGGGTGTCTAAATGTGTGTGGATGTAACCAAGATAAGAAAAAAGGAGAGATAGGTGGTATGTTTGAAGAAAGGAACCTGGATATTTTGGCTCTGAGTGAAACGAAGCTCAAGGGTAAAGGGGAAGAGTGGTTTGGGAATGTCTTGGGAGTAAAGTCAGGGGTTAGTGAGAGGCCAAGAGCAAGGGAGGGAGTAGCACTACTCCTGAAACAGGAGTTGTGGGATTACGTGATAGAGTGTAAGAAAGTAAACTCTAGATTGATTTGCGTAAAACTGAAAGTAGATGAAGAGAGATGGGTGATTATTGGTGCATATGTACCTGGGCATGAGAAGAAAGATCATGAGAGGCAAGTGTTTTGGGAGCAGCTGAGTGAGTGTGTTAGCAGTTTTGACACACGAGACCGGGTTATAGTGATGGGTGAATTGAATGCAAGAGTGAGTAATATGGCAGTTGAGGGAATAATTAGTGCACATGGGGTGTTCAGTGTTGTAAATGGAAATGATGAAGAGCTTGTAGATTTATGTGCTGAAAAAGGAATGTGATTGGGAATATCTGGTTAAAAAGAGAGATATAAATAAGTATACGTATGTGAGGAGGAGAGATGGCCAGAGAGCGTTATTGGATTACGTGTTAATTGACAGGCGCGCGAAGGAGAGACTTTTGGATGTTAATGTGCTGAGAGGTGCAACTGGAGGGATGTCTGATCATTATCTTGTGGAGGCGAAGGTGAAGATTTGTAGAGGTTTTCAGAAAAGAGGAGAGAATGTTGGGGTGAAAAGAGTGGTGAGAGTAAGTGAGCTTGTGAAGGAGACTTGTGTGAGGAAGTACCAGGAGAAAATGAGTACAGAATGGAAAAAGGTGAGAACAAAGGAGATAAGGGAAGTGGGGGAAGAATGGGATGTATTTAGGGAAGTAGTAATGGCTTGCGCAAAAGATGCTTGTGTCATGAGAAGCGTGGGAGGTGGGTAGATTAAAAAGGGTTGTGAGTTTTAGGATGAAGAAGAAACATTGTTAGTGAAATAGAAGAGAGAGGCATTTGGACGATTCTTGCAGGGAAATAATGCAAATGAGTGGGAGATGAGTAAAAGAAAGAGGAAGGAGGTCAAGAGAAAGGTGCAAGAGGTGAAAAAGAGGGCAAATGAGAGTTAAGGTGAGAGAGTATCATTAAATTTAGGGAGAATAAAAAGATGAGAGAGCTTGGGAAGTGAGTCAGTTGTTGTTCGCTGATGATACAGCGCTGGTGGCTGATTCATGTGAGAAACTGCAGAAGCAGGTGACTGAGTTTGGTAAAGTGTGTGAAAGAAGAAAGTTAAGAGTAAATGTGAATAAGAGCAAGGTTATTAGGTACAGTAGGGTTGAGGGTAAAGTCAATTGGGAGGTGAGTTTGAATGGAGAAAAACTGGAGGAAGTGAAGTGTTTTAGATATCTGGGAGTGGATCTGTCAGCGGATGGAACCATGGAAGCGGAAGTGGATCATAGGGTGGGGGAGGGGGCGAAAATTCTGGGAGCCTTGAAGAATGTATGGAAGTCGAGAACATTATCTCGGAAAGCAAAAATGGGTATGTTTGAAGGAATAGTGGTTCCAACAATGTTGTATGGTTGCGAGACGTGGGCTATGGATAGAGTTGTGCGCAGGAGGATGGATGTGCTGGAAATGAGATGTTTGAGGACAATATGTGGTGTGAGGTGGTTTGATCGAGTAAGTAACGTAAGGATAAGAGAGATGTGTGGAAATAAAAAGAGCGTGGTTGAGAGAGCAGAAGAGGGTGTTTTGAAATGGTTCGGGCACATGGAGGGAATGAGTGAGGAAAGATTGACCAAGAGAATATATGTGTCGGAGGTGGAGGGAACGAGGAGAAGAGGGAGACCAAATTGGAGGTGGAAAGATGGAGTGAAAAAGATTTTGTGTGATCGGGGCCTGAACATGCAGGAGGGTGAAAGGAGGGCAAGGAATAGAGTGAATTGGAGCGAATTGGTATACCGGGGTTGACGTGCTGTCAGTGGATTGAATCAAGGCATGTGAAGCGTCTGGGTTAAGCCATGGAAAGCTGTGTAGGTATGTATATTTGTGTGTGTGGACGTGTGTATATACATGTGTATGGGGGTGGGTTGAGCCATTTCTTTCGTCTGTTTCCTTGCGCTATCTCGCAAACGCGGGAGACAGCGACAAAGAAAAAAAAAAAAGAAAAAAAAAATGTTTAGGAAGGAGGGAAATACAGTGCGTAAGAAAAGGGAATCAATGGGAACTTCAGTGAAGGGGGCTAATGGGGAGTTGATAACAAGTAGTGACGATGTGAGAAGCAGATGTAGTGAGTATTTAAAGGTTTGTTGAATGTGTTTGATGATAGAGTGGCAGATATAGGGTATTTTGGTCGAGGTGGTGTGCAAAGTGAGAGGGTTAGGGAAAATGATTTTATAAACAGAGAAGAGGTAGTAAAAGCTTTGCTGAAGATGAAAGCCGGTAAGGCAGCAGGTTTGGATGGTATTGCAGTGGAATTTATTAAAAAAGGGGGTGACTGTATGGTTGACTGGTTGATAAGGCTATTCAATGTATGTATAACTCATGGTGAGGTGCCTGAGGATTGGCGTAATGCTTGCATAGTGCCATTGTACAAAGGCAAAGGCGATAAAAGTGAGTGCTCAAATTATAGAGGTGTACGTTTGTTGAGTATTCCTGGTGAATTATATGGGAGGGTATTGATTGAGAGGGTAAAGGCATGTACAGAGCATCAGATTGGGAAAGAGCAGCCTGGTTTCAGAAGTGGTAGAGGATGTGTGGATCAGGTGTTTGCTTTGAAGAATGTATGTGAGAAATACTTAGAAAAGCAAATGGATTTGTATGTAGTATTTATGTATCTGGAGAAGGCATATGCTAGAGTTGATAGAGATGCTCTGTGGAAGGTATGAAGAATATATGGTGTGGGAGGCAAGTTGTTAGAAGCAGTGAAAAGGTTTTATCGAGGATGTAAGGCATGTGTACGTGTAGGAAGAGAGGGAAGTGATTGGTTCTCAGTGAATGTAGGTTTGCGGCAGGGTTGTGTGATGTCTCCATGGTTGTTTAATTTGCTTATGGATGAGCCTGTTAGGGAGGTGAATGCAAGAGTTTTGGAGAGAGGGGCATGTATGCAGTCAGTTATGGATGAGAGGGCTTGCGAAGTGAGTCAGTTCTTGTTCGCTGATGATACAGCGGTGGTGGCTGATTCGTGTGAGAATATGCAGAAGCTGGTGACTGAGTTTGGCAGTGTGTGAAAGAAGAAAGCTGAGAGTAAATGTGAATAAAAGCAAGGTTATTAGGTACAGTAGGGTTGAGTGACAAGGCAATTGGGAGGTAAGTTTGAATGGAGAGAAACTGGAGGAAGTGAAGTGTTTTAGATATCTGGGAGTGGATTTGGCAGCGGATGGAACCATGGAAGCGGAAGTGAATCATAGGGTGCGGGAGGGGGCGAAAGTTCTGGGAGCGTTGAAGAATGTGTGGAAGTCGAGAACATTATCTCGGAAAGCAAAAATGGGTATGTTTGAAGGAATAGTGGTTCCAACAATGTTATATGGTTGCGAGGCGTGGGCTATAGACAGAGTTGTGCGGAAGAGGGTGGATGTGCTGGAAATGAGATGTTTGAGGACAATATGTGGTGTAAGGTGGTTTGATCGAGTAAGTAATGTAAGGGTAAGAGAGTTGTGTGGTAATAAAAAGAGTGTGGTTGAGAGAGCAGAAGAAGGTGTTTGGAAATGGTTTGGTCACATGGAGAGAATGAGTGAGGAAAGATTGACCTAGGGGATATATGTGTTAGAGGTGGGTGGAACGAGAAGTGGGAGACCAAATTGGAGGTGGAAAGATGGAGTGAAAAAGATTTTGAGTGATTAGGGCTTGAACATGCAAGGAATAAAGTGAACTGGAACGGTGTGGTATACCGGGGTCGACGTGCTGTCAATGGATTGACCAGATTCTGCAGTTTCTCACCCGAATCAGCCATCAGCGCAGTATCATCAGCGAACAAGAACTGACTCACTTCCCAAGCCCTCTCATCCATAACTGACTGCATACATGCCCCTCTCTCCAAAACTCTTGCATTCACCTCCCTAACAACCCCATCCATAAACAAATTAAACAATCATGGAGACATCACCCCTAACGCAAACCGACATTCACTGAGAACGACATTCACTGCGAACATATCACTTTCCTCTCTTCCTACTCGTACACATGTCTTACATTCTCGATAGAAACATTTCACTGCTTCTAGGAACTTGTCTTCTACACCATATACTCTTAATACCTTCCACTTAGCATCTCTATCAACTCTATCGTATCCCTTCTCCAGATCCATAAATGCTACATACAAATCCATTTGTTTTTCTAAGTATTTCTCACATACATTCTTCAAAGCAAACACCTGATCCACACATCCTCTACCACTTCTGAAGCCACACTGCTCTTCCCCAGTCTGATTCTCTGTACATGACTTCATCCTCTCATTCAATACGCTCCAATATAATTTCCCAGGAATACTCAACAAACTTATACCTCTGTAATTGGAACACTCACCTTTATACCCTTTACCTTTGTTCACTGGCACTATGCATACATTCCGCCAATCCTCAGGCACTTCACCACGGGCCATACACACACTGAATATCCTCACCAACCAGTCAACAACACAGTCACCTCCTTTTTTAATAAATTCCTCTGCAATACCATCCAAACCCGCCGCCTTGCTGGCTTCCGCAAAGCTTTCACTACCTTTTCTATATTTACCAAATCATTCTCCCTGACCCTCTGACTTCGCAAACCACCTCGACCAAAACATCTTACATCTGCCACTCTATCATCAAACACATTCAACAAACCTTCAAAGGACTCACTCCATCTCCTCACATCACCACTACCTGTTATTACCAGCCCACTAGCCCCCTTCACCGATGTTCCCATTTATTCTCTTGTCTTACGCACTTTATTTACCTCCTTACAAAACATCTTTTTATTCGTCCCAAAATTTAATGATACTCTCTCACTCCAACTCTCATTTGCCCTTTTTTCACCTCTTGCACCTTTCTCTTGACCTCGTGCCTCTTGCTTTTATACATTTCCCAGTCATTTGCTCTATTTCCCTGCGAAAATCATCCAAATACCTCCCTCTTCTCTTTCACTAACAATCTTACTTCTTCATCCAACCACCCACTGTCCTTTCTAATCTGCCCACCTCCCACGATTCTCATGGCACAAGCATCTTTTGCGCAAGCCATCATGCGCGCAAGGTAGCATTAGGAGAACAACAAAGGCCACATTCGTTCACATTCAATCTCTAACTGTCATGTATAATGCACCGAAACCACAGTTTCCTTTCCACACCCCAGACGCTTCGCATGCCCTGTATCAATCCAGTGACAGCACGTCGACCAGAGTATACCACATCGCTCCAATTCACTCTTTTCCTTGCACGCCTTTCACCCTCCTGCATGCTCAGGCCCCGATCGCTCAAAGTCTTTTTCACTCCATCTTTCCATCTCCAATTTAGTTTCCCACTTCTCCTCTGACACATATGTCCTCTTTGTCAACCTTTCCTCACTAATTCTCTCCATGGGACCAAACCATTCCAAAATACCGTCTTATGGTCTCTCAACCATACTCTTTTTATTCCCACACATCTCTCTTACCCTTTCATTACTTACTCGATCAAACCACCTCACACCACATATTGTCCTCAAACATCTCATTTCCACCACTTCCACCCTCCTCCGCACTTTATCTATGTCCCACGCCTCGCAACCATATAACATTGTTAGAACCACTATTCCTTCAAACATACCCATTTTTGCTTTCCGAAATAATGTTCTCGCCTTCCATACATTTTTCAACGCTCCCAGATCTTTCGCCCCCTCCCCCCACTCTGTGACTCACTTCCGCTTCCATGGTTCCATCCACTGCCAAATCCACTCCCAGACATCTAAAACACTTCACCTCCTCCAGTTTTTCTCCATTCAAACTGATTGAATGAATTATTCAATACCGGAGAGTGACAAATGACGATCAAGCCTCATTTTGAAGAAATTACGGGTGTTACTAAGAACAGCATTTTCTGGGAGCTTTTTACACGCATCAATAATGTCAATGGTAAACAAATATTTCATACAGTCCAGACTGACTCGGTGACCTCTAAGTTTTCATCCGTTTTCTCTCGTCGGTAATGCTAGCGCCACTGTAGCGAAATGATCAATATCAACGTTGTTGAATCCTTCAAGTATTTTGAAACATTTTGTCAATTTACCCTTAAGGCTCCTCTTAGTTAGGTAGAACAAGATTAATTCTCACAGCCTTTCCTCATAAGATCTGCTACGCAAGGAGGGAATCGATTTAGTTAATCTCCTCTGCACTGATTGCTGTTAATGTCGTCACTAAACGGAGTGGGATCCAAAACTCTAACTAGGCTTAAGTACTTAAAGATTGTACTTAAGAGTTCTGTATACATATCCTAACATCTTATTAGCTTTCTTGGCAACTTCATTACAACGCTGGGAGGCTTTGAAGTTATTGGAGACGGTGACCCCTAGATCTCTCATACTTGGGATGTCCTTTATCTTGTGGCTCATCAATTCTTAAACTTGTAACAGCTGACATTTATTGACGTTAACTGCCACTTGCGATTTACTAGAAAATTCAGCTATTTTATCTAGATCTTCATGTAATCTTAGTCTATTATCTTCATTTGATATGGCACTGCCGACCTTTGCGTTGTCTTCAAATTTAGACACTAGGTTACTCAGCCCTACGTCAATATCATTAACATAGATGATGAAAAGTTTAGGCCCAAGTAGAGATCCCCGGGGTACTCCACTAGTAACGGATGACCACAGTGATGATTCTCCTTTCATTACGACTCGTTGCTTTCTATCACGTAACCAGACCTCTCCAATTTCCTATGCAACCAGTAATCCCTAAGGCCCGGACTTTGTGCATCAATTTAACGTGGGGGAACTTTGTTGAATGCTTTTTGGAAGTCCAGAAATATCATATCCATTGTTCTTGTCATGGCGTGGGTATTGAATAATGTATGATAAAATTCAAGGTTTGTAATGCATGACCTGTTGTGTGTTATTGATCATGCTGTATCGTTCCGCATAGGCTACGATTTTATCTCTAATAATCGAATCTAGAAGTTTACATATAACTGATGTGAGGCTAATAGGACTGCAATTACCAGAGAATTCGCGGCTTTCCTTTTCATACACAGAAGTGACGTCTGCAAGTCTTCACTCCTGTGAGACTATTCCATCCTGGAGCGATTTATTGAAAATATAGGTTAACGGTCCAGCAATTTCGTGTTTGACGTTTTTCATCACTCGTGGATAGAAACGATCAGAACTTCTTTTTTCAGGCTTCAACATATCTATTTGTTTTAGTACTTCTCTGTGAAGGTGAATCCTTGTATCGTGTGAGTCCTGTTTGTTTGTCTCCAAATTCGTGTCGTTGCTTTCTAACGCAGAAACAGAACTGAAGAACCTGTTCAGGGTTGTTGCTATGCCTTTATCATCTACAATGAGTTCCCCCATTCTGATTTACTATGGGTTCTATTCCACTCCTTATGTTTCTTATTTTAGGATCTCTATTACTATCTCTTGCAATACTTACCTCATACTCTCTCTTGGCATTTTTGATAAGAAATTTCACTTGTTTTCTGATTGTGTTATATTGCGTTGCAATACCTGAGCCACTGTCCGATTTCTTAAGCTTAGGGAATTTATTTCTGTGCCGTATAGGTCTTGCAATATCTTGGCCGTACCATTCAGGCTTGTTGGTTTTATTGTTTCTGTCTTGCATGGGAATGAATGTGACTTGATAATGCATAATTCCTCTGGGCGAACCAACAACGGTGAGACACTTTAATGTGTCGCCCAGCCCATTATAATCCACCCTTTTAAAGTCTGGGGTAATAACAGTACTGGTTTTAAGGGAGTCGGTTTTGATATTTATGTCGAACCTAACCATGTTATGGTCACAAGTACCTAGATGTTCTCCAACATGGGTATTAGTTACTAAGAACTCCTGGGATGCAAGAACTAAATCAAGTATATTAGGTTCCCTCGTCGGCTCGATGGCGGTTTGGGAGAGAAAATTGTTTTCGATAAAGTTAATAAGTTTAGCAGATTCACTCTCTACACCTGTGATAGCTTGCCAGTTAATATCTGGAAGACTTAATTCCCTAACAATGATCAAGATCCTGTATTGTTCGTTGTAAATTCTCGTACATGAGTGTTGTTATCTGCTGGCTTACTAGCACGTCTATAAACGACGTTTATGTGAAGCTTGGAAGATTCTGTGTTAACCTGCATATACAAGAGGTCAACAGCAGATGTTGTAGTCTGAATTTCGATGGAATTAGGTAAAATTTTACACACAAATAATTTGTAGTCTGGTAGATTGTACTACTCGTTAATGAGATCATTGTTTACGTGCTCAGGAATGTTTCTGTTATGGTACTGATACCAACGTGTTCACTGTTTACCAAACAATGCAATTCAGCTATTTTGTTTCGGATGGCTCTCATATTCATGTAAAGTCCTTATCATGTCTTTAAGTGATTTCTGTAGGAGACTGGTGGTATGGTTTGGTGACCGGTTATTTTGGGACCTAGGTATGAAGCAACCCCATGACCTACATCCCTGACGTCACTGTCTGGTGGGGTAGGGTGAGGTTTCGATCTGACCTCCCTTGTGTGACATGCGATATGACCCGACCTGACTTCACCCACCCCGTTTGGTGTGGTCAACACATCGACACCTACCGGGTCTCAACGAAAATGTTTCCCCCGCACTTGTAAAACAAATTGATCTTTGATTGTCTTTGCAAAGAGTTCTGCCCCTTTATTGTTAGAGAGAGAGAGAGAGAGAGAGAGAGAGAGAGAGAGAGAGAGAGAGAGAGAGAGAGAGAGAGAGAGAGAGAGAGAGAGAGAGAGAGAGGGGGGGGAGGGGGGGGGCTTCAGAGGTGTTAAAACGGAACAAGGTTGGGAAATAATCGATCAATAGACAAAGGAAACATGGGAGTAAAGTTGGGAAGTGAATGTTATGATCACGTTTGGAACAGTTGGTTGACACTTGTTTAGTTTATGTTTTGTCCTGACGTTTTCTTCCCAGGGGGTCAACAAAAAAAGGAGGGAGAAGAGAGAAGGTTCTTGATCTGTCCAAGGGTTGTGTCCTACTGGTCTTAAAGGGAGAAAGAAAAGGGATGGAGGTTCTTAAATCGTCATGAGGCTGTGTACATCTGGTCATACAGGGAGACAGAAAAGGACAGGAGGCTCCTGGCTTGTGCTGAAGTTGTGTTCAACTGGTTATAGAAGTAGAAAGAAAAGGACAGGAGGTCTTTGCTTTATCTGGTTGTTATTTCCAGATGGCCAGACAATGATAGAGAGAAATGCAAGTTTTCTTTGATTTGTCCTGGACCAGTTCCCAGGGGATCAAAAAGACTTAAAGAACATAGAAAACGGTCTCGAGATTTACTTACGTTGTCTGATGGGGAAAAAAGAAATTAGTAAGAGGTCTTTAAATAATCCCAAGTTGTTCTCATGAGAAAAAAAGATGACGTTAAGAAAGAATAAAGGGAGACACCATTAAGGCTAGAGGGTAAAAGAGGAGGATGGAAACCAAATGAAAAAGGATTGGCTGATAGAAAAAGCTGAAGTGGGTGTAGGAGGTGTGCGAGAGTAGGAAAGGTTGGAAAGTGTAGGACAAAGTTAGCAATGGTTGGGTGAGTTGAGGAAGGGAAGCACTAGGTTAAAAAGTGTGGGATGAAACTATAAAGCGTGGTATAGAAAGTCGAAAAGTCGAGGGATTGTAGTGAGTTTGGAGAGGCAGGTGGGAGAGAGGAGTGGTCGGAGGGACGACAGAAAGGCTGTTGAAAAACAGAGGTACAGGAGAGATAACGGAGAGGCAGTGGGAGTAACAGAGGGGCAGGGGGAGCAACAGAGAGTCAGAAAGGATTGTAGGGACAACGGAGAGGCAGTAGGGACCGCAGAGGGACAGCGAGGATAACAGAGGGACGGGATGGGTGGGTGGCACAGTGGGAGGGCATTACGATTAACAGAAGGACAGGAGGAAATACGGAGGGGGAGGCAAGGCAGAATGGAAAATAGGTGAGCAGGAGGAGCAATAGTGACCCAGGAGGGGCAAGAGAGGCAGTAGTGACACAGGAGGGGCAAGAGAGGCAGTAGTGACACAGGAAGGGCAGCAGCGACGACAAAGGGGGGGGGGGGGGGTAGAAGGGATACAAAAATATGGAGAGGGGTAAGGGGCAATGTGTCATATGTCAGTGTCAAACAGCTTCCTACTAAGCTGTTGCTGGCCTTAATGTGCCGGCTGCTGGCCCCTTAGATGTGTGTGTGTGTGTGTGTGTGTGTGTGTGTGTGTGTGTGTGTGTGTGTGTGTGTGTGTCTGTGTGTGTGTGTGTGTCTGTGTGTTTGTCTGTGTTACAGGGAGAGTGTTTACCTTGGTGTTACCACGTCTCTCAACCTTGCATAAGTATTTACCAAGTCTTTACTCCTAAATGTGTATAAACACACACACACACACACACACACACACACACACACACACACACACACACACACACACACACATCTGACCACCCTCTCTGACCAACACCAGCAGCTCACACGGTAGTTTGGCAATAAAATGCTGGCACCTCCCTCACCCCGACACCCTACCCCCACAGACCGCCGTCCATCACCATGATCGACTTGTGCCAGAGTTCGTACAGACACGTATAAGGACAGTCCTGTACCTCCCATTGTGAACGTCATAAACAAGTCATGAACAAGTGTACAGCTGAGCTGGTGAACTACTTAGTTATCTGTTAGTCAAGTTATACGGCAGGTTAGGTACTGTATTAGCAGTAACTGTTCATCACTTAATGTTCAGTAAACCTTCCTGTATATCTGCCACCCAGGCTATGTAGATGTACCTCACTCATGTCCTCATCCACATCGTGGACGTATCCAGCCCACCTGATCTTAAGTTCTTTGATGATTAGTTAACTTCTGTCGTAACCTCCCAGCTGTGTAACATCTATTATACCTCATCTGTGTCTTTCCATCAGCCGAATGGCTGCCTAAATCCAATAAACCATTACTTATCTATCAATCTATGTAACAATCTTTTCATTACACACACTCCAGCCTAAGGCAGGTACTCATGTATCGACCAGGGAAGGATAAACACCTCAGGTATGGCCAGGAATGCATTGCAACATCGTTTTCTTTTCCCCCAACCTAACTCTCGCCCTCAGCTTCCCTACACTCAAAAAGAAAAGAAACACATCCATCCTGGCGATGGAAATAGAATTGCCACCGACTAGATTGTGTTATCTTTACAAAGCAAATCAGGTTCTATAACCGTAAGCGATGCGACATGTCAATTTTCAGAGAAAGGGAAACGGGATCCATGCCTGTTTATTGCTTTCTTTCTTTCTCTGTGTTTCTTTAGCACAAATGTTGTGAAGTATTACCAGCGTCCACTGGAAAACGCTGACAAGGATGGGAATCCTCTCGTCAGGACGTATGAGTCGTATATGTGTTCTCATTTAACAGTCAGCATCCTTAGAACTTAAGTAGAAGTTTGTTGCCCAAGCTTAGAGATCTTTCCCATCTAGAGCTTTCATCCTTAAGAGTTAACAGTGACTAAGTCTCTTACTCCTTCCTTCATCTTACAACTATGGTGCAGTGGTTAGCGTTGCTGACCGTGGCGCATTCACGAACCTCCCAGGATAGAGCCCATAGTTTCGAAACCTGGTCCTGCAGTCAGCCCAGCTGTTCGTCCTCCCCTAATGGTTGGTCGATAAGTCGGGCACCTGGCTTAGGCTGGGGTAAAACGTTAATAAGATGGCAATTATAAGACATTTAGTTACTCGTGCCGTCACAACGAACGCAAAAAATGCCATACAACAATCAAAGTTGTGTAGAACTTAGGAGAAAGGTTTCTCATTCTAGTTTCCGCCAGTTCTTCGTTCGTGTTACACAGTGATATCAATACTATCATCATTACCATCTGGCGAGAATCCTTCACATCCCCCAGACAACCATGCCTGCTACTATGTTCAAAAGTCTCCTCAGCAACATTATCTTGTACTACCAAAAACCACCCGTTTATCTGGTCGACCTGGCCATATATATCTATGTAAGGTAACCAACCCAACAACTTCTACAGCCACAATAATACAGCACAGTATTATCATCAATCATGCTCACATAGACGACCAGAGTGGTTGGTCTGCAAGACTCACGGCTCTGTAGGCAGCATAGAGGTCATGTTTAACAAAATGACTCTCTCTCGCTCCACATAATTCATCTGCACTCACACGCTATCAACATCCAGGCGTCTCACGCCGATAATTTACCAGTCCTCCTCCTGAACACCTTCCCCATCCTAAGCTGTGATCCCACATTAACTTTACCTGCTTCCCAGGATTTATCACGTCAAGACACACATGACACAGTAATCCAATGCATATTCTCCTACTCTGTAAGTCGATGCAACGAATCACATAATAAACACAATGCTCTCTCTCTCTCTCTCTCTCTCTCTCTCTCTCTCTCTCTCTATATATATATATATATATATATATATATATATATATATATTACACATGACAGCTAAAGACTGAGTGTGAACGAATGTGGCCTTTCTTGTCTTTTCCTAGCGCTACCTCGCGCGCATGCTCGGGGAAGGGGTGCCATTCCATGTGTGGCGGGATGGCGGCGGGAATGGATAAAGGCAGCATGTATGAATATGTACATGTGTATATATGTATATGTCTGTGCATGTATATGTATGTATACGTTGAAATGTATAGGTATGTATATGTGCGTATGTGGACGTTTATGTACATATATCTGTATGTGAGTGAGTTGGGCCGTTCTTTCGTTTGTTTCCTTCCACTACCTCGTTAACGCGGGAGACAGCGACAAAGTATGTAAAAAATAAGAATATATATATATATATATATATATATATATATATATATATATATATATATATATATATATATATATATATTTTTTTTTTTTTTTTGCCGCTGTCTCCCGCGTTTGCGAGGTAGCGCAAGGAAACAGACGAAAGAAATGGCCCAACCCACCCCCATACACATGTATATACATACGTCCACACACGCAAATATACATACCTACACAGCTTTCCATGGTTTACCCCAGACGCTTCACATGCCTTGATTCAATCCACTGACAGCACGTCAACCCCGGCATACCACATCGATCCAATTCACTCTATTCCTTGCCCTCCTTTCACCCTCCTGCATGTTCAGGCCCCGATCACACAAAATCTTTTTCACTCCATCTTTCCACCTCCAATTTGGTCTCCCTCTTCTCCTCGTTCCCTCCACCTGCGACACATATATCCTCTTGGTCAATCTTTCCTCATTCATTCTCTCCATGTGCCCAAACCATTTCAAAACAACCTCTTCTGCTCTCTCAACCACGCTCTTTTTATTTCCACACATCTCTCTTACCCTTACGTTACTTACTCCATCAAACCACCTCACACCACACATTGTCCTCAAACATCTCATTTCCAGCACATCAATCCTCCTGCGCACAACTCTATCCATAGCCCACGCCTCGTAACCATACAACATTGTTGGAACCACTATTCTTTCAAACATACCCATTTTTGCTTTCCGAGATAATGTTCTCGACTTCCACACATTCTTCAAGGCTCCCAGAATTTTCGCCCCCTCCCCCACCCTATGATCCACTTCCGCTTCCATGGTTCCATCCGCTGCCAGATCCACTCCCAGATATCTAAAACAATTTACTTCCTCCAGTTTTTCTCCATCCAAACTTACCTCCCAATTGACTTGACCCTCAACCCTACAGTACCTAATAACCTTGCTCTTATTCACATTTACTCTTAACTTTCTTCTTTCAGACACTTTACCAAACTCAGTCACCAGCTTCTGCAGTTTCTCACATGAATCAGCCACCAGCGCTGTATCATCAGCGAACAACAACTGACTCACTTCCCAAGCTCTCTCATCCCCAACAGTCTTCATACTTGCCCCTCTTTCCAAAACTCTTGCATTTACCTCCCTAACAACCCCATCCATAAACAAATTAAACAACCATGGAGACATCACACACCCCTGCCGCAAACCTACATTCACTGAGAACCAATCACTTTCCTCTCTTCCTATACGTACACATGTCTTACATCCTCGATAAAAACTTTTCACTGCTTCTAACAACTTGCCTCCCACACCATATATTCTTAATACCTTCCACAGAGCATCTCTATCAACTCTATCATATGCCTTCTCCAGATCCATAAATGCTACATACAAATCCATTTCCTTTTCTAAGTATTTCTCACATACATTCTTCAAAGCAAACACCTGATCCACACATCCTCTACCACTTCTGAAACCACACTGGTCTTCCCCAATCTGATGCTCTGTACATGCCTTCACCCTCTCAATCAATACCCTCCCATATAATTTACCAGGAATACTCAACAAACTTATATATAAATATATATATATATATATATATATATATATATATATATATATATATATATATATATGTATATATATATATATATATATATATATATATATATATATATATATATATATATATATATATATATATATCTTTTTCTTTCTTTCAAACTATTCGCCCTTTCCCGCGTTAGCGAGGTAGCGTTAAGAACAGAGGACTGGGCCTTTAAGGAAAAATCCTCACCTGGCCTCCTTCTCTGTTCCTTCTTTTGGAAAATCTAAAAAAAACGGAAGGGGAGGATTTCCAGCCCCCCGCTCCCTCCCCTTTTAGTCGCCTTCTACGACACGCAGAGAATACGTGGGAAGTATTCTTTTCCCCTATCCCCACGGATAATATATATATATATATATGGCACAACTACATCTTGGCCTACAGCATGACGTTCTTCCAGATTTAGCGATAGATGAAAACATGCACGACAAGGAATTAGTGTTTGACTACATGTTGGCAGCTGCTGAGGCTAGGGACCGTGCTGCCATGATTTACATTGCAGAGGCATATGAAACTGGACTTGGTCTACCACCATCTAGGACTCGTGATTGGAGCAAGGCAGTACAGTGGCTTGATAGAGTGGTGAGCACGAACTCAGAAGATGAGGATGGTAACTTTGATGGTACAATGCATGACCCACAGTACCAGCTAGTGGCTAAACAAGCAACAATGTACTCAACTGGTGGTTTTTGCCTTCCAAAGGATCCAAGTAAAGCTGGTGATATGTTCAGTTGGGCTGCAGAATTGGCAACAGAAGGCATGAAGGGTAAACTGGCCTCCAAGTATTTTATGTTGGCAGAGGAAGCTTGGGCAGAATGTGAGGAATTATAAAGGAAAATGATTTCTGGAGGGCAGAGAGTAATTCTGAAGTGCTATTAAGTGTATTGTTGATACTGTAGTACAGGCAATAAGGAGTAAAAATATATATGGTGTATTTCAATCAGTTTGACTCCTAGCTATGTACAGTGTCGTACACATGGTATTATTGTTATTATAAATAAAGTATAACTTTAAATGTATATGTACATACATACATATAGGTGTTACTGGAACCACCTGTTTGAGGTTACACAGGGAGTGAAAAGTGACCTTTGGCAAAGCTTTATTACAGTCTCATCAAAAACTTCTCTCTCCAAAGGAGTTTACATTTCCCTCCTACTGTAAGCAACACAGCCTTGGGCTTCAGGAACTTTAGAAAGGTCTTGGAATAATCATTGATAATATTTGTGTCTACAATACCTCTGTGACAAATGAGACTATAGGTGGTGGATGAAAAGACGGAGATGGGTAGGAATGGGTTAATGTTCTAACATTGCGACCAACAGTGTCTTCTTCAGAGAGCTGAGCATTAAACTGTGTCTGCCCATTTCTTGTGTTTTCAGCAACCACTTACTCTCTCATATATATATGTAGAAGACGACTAAAAGGGGAGGGAGCGGGAAAAGGGGAGGGAGCGGGGGACTGGCAATCCTCCCCTCTCGTTTTTTTCAATTTTCCAAAAGAAGGAACAGAGAAGGGGGCCAGGTGAGGATATTACCTCAAAGGCCCAGTCCTCTGTTCTTAACGCTACCTCGCTATCGCGGGAAATGGCGAATAGTATGAAAGAAAGAAATATATATATGATATATATATATATATATATATATATATATATATATATATATATATATATATATATATATATATATATATATATATATGTATATATATATATATATATATATATATATATATATATATATATATATATATATATATATATATATATATATATATATATATATATATATATATATATATATTTCTTTCTTTTTTTCTTTCAAACTATTCGCCATTTCCCGCATCAGCGAGGTAGCGATAAGAACAGAGGACTGGGCCTTTGAGGGAATACCCTCACCTGGCGCAATTCTCTGTTCCCTCTTTTGGAAAATTAAAAAAAAAAACGAGAGGGGAGGATTTCCAGCCCCCCGCTCCCTCCCCTTTTAGTCGCCTTCTACGACACGCAGGGAATACGTTGGAAGTATTCTTTCTCCCCTATCCCCAGGGATAATATATATATATATATATATATATATATATATATATATATATATATATATATATATATATATATATATATATATATATATATATATATATATATATATATATATATATATATATATATATATATATATATATATATATATATCATATATACATATATATATATATGAGTGTTTGATGATAGAGTGGCAGATATAGGGTGTTTTGGTCGAGGTGGTGTGCAAAGTGAGAGGGTTAGGGAAAATGATTTGGTAAACAGAGAAGAGGTAGTAAAAGCTTTGCGGAAGATGAAAGCCGGCAAGACAGCAGGTTTGGATGGTATTTCAGTGGAATTTATTAAAAAAGGGGGTGACTGTATTATGGACTGGTTGGTAAGGTTATTTATGTATGTATGACTCATGGTGAGGTGCCTGAGGATTGGCAGAATGCGTGCATAGTGCCATTGTACAAAGGCAAAGGGGATAAGAGTGAGTGCTCAAATTACAGAGGTTAAGTTTGTTGAGTATTCTGGTAATTATATGGGAGGTATTGATTGAGAGGGTGAAGGCACGTACAGAGATCAGATTGGGGAAGAGCAGTGTGGTTTCAGAAGTGGGTAGAGGATGTGTGGATCAGGTGTTTGCTTTGGGAAAAATGTATGTGAGAAACTTGCAGAAGCTGGTTACGAGTGTAGTGGTAAGGAAGGTGTGTGTTAAGGAAGAAAGTGGTAAAATGAAATGTGAATAAGAGGTGCATAGGTATATTATTACAGTAGGGTTGGAGGCAAGTCAGTATTTAGAGTAAGTTTTAATGAGCGAAAAACTGGCGTGAAGTAAAGTGTTTTAGAGAGATCATGTTGAGTGGATCTGGCAGAGGATGGAACCATGGTAGAGTCGGAAGTGGATCATAGGATGTGTAGGGGGCGAAAAATCTGTGTGCCTGAGAAGAATGTGTGAAGTCTAGACATTAGTCTCGGAAACAAAAATGAGTGAGTGTTTGAAGGCGATAGTGGTTCCAACAATGTTGTATGGTTATGCGAGCTGCGGGCTAGTGTATAGGAGTTGTGCGCATAGGATGGATTTGCTGGACATGTATGTTATGAGGACGCGATTTGTGGTGTGGAGGTGGTTGGATGGCGTAAGTAGACGACCTGGAAAGAGATAATGGATCTGGAGAATAAAAAGAGCGCGTTTGTGTGAGGAGAGCAGAAGAGGGTGTAGGATTGAAATGTTTTGGTGGCACATGGAAGGGAAGTAGTGAGGAAGAGATTGACCAAGGATGATACGGTGTGTCTGCAGGGGTTAGGAGAACGAAAGTGGAGACCGAAATTGGGAGTGGAAGAGATGGATTGAAAAAGTGAATTGTGTGTGCGTCGGTGTGCCTTAACATGTCAGGAGGTGTGAAAGGAGGCAGATGATGATAGGAGAGCATAGGTGATCGAGTTGGGTATAGCCGTGTGAGAGTAGCGAGCTGTACAGTATGTATGAGTGAGATCGAGTGTCAGTGAGAGCTACTGGGAAGCGAGCCGATGGAAAGCTGTGTAGTATGTAGAGAGATTTGCGTTGTGGACTGTATGGTGCGTATACATGATGTATTGGGGTGTTGGGCCATTTCTTTTTCGTCTGATTCCTGCGCTAGGCCGTCGGCAATACGCGGGACGGACGCGAGCGGGGGGGGTGACAAGAGCAAAAAAAAAAGAATAAGTAAATATAGAGGCGTATAGGAGCGGAATATATATAAGGATCGTATATAAAGTGATAGTATATTATAGTACGGTGATAGAATAGAAAATGATGCGGTAGGGTATATGGGATACTATGAGCAGAGGGGTAAAGAGTATATAGTGCGATAAAGACGAGAGCAATTCTGGTGAGCCTTGAAGAGATGTGTAGTGAGAGTCGAGAAGCATTATCTCGGAAAGCGAAAAGAGGTGGTCATGTTTGAAGAAAAGAGGGTTTCCAAGCAATGTTGTATGTTGCGAGGCGTGGACTATTGATAATTGATTGCGCAGAGGTATGGAGAGTGCTGAAATGAGAGTGTTTAGGACAATGTTGTTGATGATAGGTGGAGTTGATCGAGTAAGTAACGTAAGGAAAGGAGATTTGTGGAAATAACAAGAGCCGTGGATAAGAAAGTCAGAAGAAGGTGTTTTGAAATGGTTTGGTCACATGAGAGAAAGAGTGAGAAAATTGACCAATGAGGATATAGTGTCGGAGGTGGTAGGGAACGAGGAGAAGAGGGAGACCAATTGTAGTTGAAAGAGAGTGAAAAAGATTTGTAGATCGGGGCCATGAACATGCAGAGGGTGGAAAGAGGAGCCAAGAATAGAGTGAGATGTAATGGAACGATGTGGTATACCGGGGATTGAACGTGCTGTCAGTGATTGTACTCAAGTGCATGTTATGTGTGGAGGTGGATTGGGCCAGTTCTAGTCGTCTGTTCCTTGCGCACCTCGCAAACGCGGAGACAGCGGCAAAAAAAAAAAAAAAAAAATATATATAGTATAACGAATAAGAATATATATATATATCGAATAGTATATGTAGGATAGATAGTATAGAACGTATTTGCAGATTGGGGAAGTAGCAGCGCGGTTCAGAAGTGTCAAGATGTGTGGATCATGTTGTGATTTATGGCTTTTGTGAATGAATTAATGTGGAGAAAGGTACGAAGAAAAGGCAACATGTCGTTTGTATGTAGCAATTTTCTAGGTATCTGGAGAAGGCATATGATGAGCTGATAGAGATGCTCTGTGGAAGGGGTATTAAGAATATATGGTGTGGGAGGCAAGTTGTTGAAGCAGTGAACAGTTTTTATCGAGGATGTAGGCATGTGTACGTGTCGGAAGAGAGGAAAGTGTTTGGTTCTCAGGAATTAGGTTTGCGCAGGGGTGTGTGATGTTCATGGTTGTTAATTTGTTTTTGGATGGGGTTGTTGGGAGGTGAATGCAAGAGTTTTGGAAAGAGGGGAAGTATGAAGTCTGTTGGGGGGAGATGAGAGAGCTTGAAAGGTGAGTCAGTTGTTGTTCGCTGATGATATAGCGCTGGTGGCTGATTCATGTGAGAAACTGCAGAAGCTGGTGACTGAGTTTGGTAAAGTGTGTGAAGGAAGAAAGTTAAGAATAAATGTGAATAAGAGCAAGGTAATTAGGTACAGTAGGGTTGAGGGTCAAGTCAATTTAGAGGTAAGTTTGAATGGAGAAAAACTGGAGGAAGTAAAGTGTTTTAGATATCTGGGAGTGGATCTGGCAGAGGATGGAACCATGGAAGCGGAAGTGGATCATAGGATGGGGGAGGGGGCGAAAATCCTGGGAGCCTTGAAGAATGTGTGGAAGTCGAGAACATTATCTCGGAAAGCAAAAATGAGTATGTTTGAAGGAATAGTGGTTCCAACAATGTTGTATGGTTGCGAGGCGCGGGCTATGGATAGAGTTGTGCGCATGAGGATGGATTTGCTGGAAATGAGATGTTTGAGGACAATGTGTGGTGTGAGGTGGTTTGATGGAGTAAGTAACGTAAGGGTAAGAGAGATGTATGGAAATAAAAAGAGCGTGGTTGAGAGAGCAGAAGAGGGTGTTTTGAAATGGTTTGGGCACATGGAGAGAATGAGTGAGGAAAGATTGACCAAGAGGATATATGTGTCGCAGGTGGAGGGAACGAGAAGTGGGAGACCAAATTGGAGGTGGAAAGATGGATTGAAAAAGATTTTGTGTGATCGGGGCCTGAACATGCAGGAGGGTGAAAGGAGGGCAAGGAATAGAGTGAATTGGATCGATGTGGTATACCGGGGTTGACGTGCTGTCAGTGGATTGAATCAGGGCATGTGAAGCGTCTGGGGTAAACCATGGAAAGCTGTGTAGGTATGTATATTTGCGTGTGTGGACGTATGTATATACATGTGTATGGGGGTGGGTTGGGCCATTTCTTTCGTCTGTTTCCTTGCGCTACCTCGCAAACGCGGGAGACATCGACAAAGCAAAAAAAAAGATATATAAATATATATATAAATATATATATATATATATATATATATATATATATATATATATATATATATATATATATATATATATATATATATATATATATATATATATATATACATTCTGGGAGCCTTGAAGAATGTGTGGAAGTCGAGAACATTATCTCGGAAAGCAAAAATGGGTATGTTTGAAGGAATAGTGGTTCCAACAATGTTGTATGGTTGCGAGGCGTGGACTATGGATAGAGTTGTGCGCAGGAGGATGGATGTGCTGGAAATGAGATGTTTGAGGACAATGTGTGGTGTGAGGTGGTTTGATCGAGTAAGTAACGTAAGGGTAAGAGAGATGTGTGGAAATAAAAAGAGCGTGGTTAAGAGAGCAGAAGAAGGTGTTTTGAAATGGTTTGGTCACATGGAGAGAATGAGTGAGGAAAGATTGACCAAGAGGATATATGTGTCGGAGGTGGAGGGAACGAGGAGAAGAGGGAGACCAAATTGGAGGTGGAAAGATGGAGTGAAAAAGATTTTGTGTGATCGGGGCCTGAACATGCAGGAGGGTGAAAGGAGGGCAAAGAATAGAGTGAATTGGATCGATGTGGTATACCGGGGTTGACGTGCTGTCAGTGGATTGAATCAAGGCATGTGTATGTTGGTGGGTTGGGCCATTTCTTTCGTCTGTTTCCTTGCGCTACCTCGCAAACGCGGGAGACAGCGGCAAAAAAAAAAAAAAAAAAAAATATATATATATATATATATATATATATATATATATATATATATATATATATATATATATATCAGATTGGGGAAGAGCAGTGCGGTTTCAGAAGTGGTAGAGGATGTGTGGATCAGGTGTTTGCTTTGAAGAATTATGTGAGAAATACTTAGAAAAGCAAATGGATTTGTATGTAGCATTTATGGATCTGGAGAAGGCATATGGTAGAGTTGATAGAGAAGCTCTGTGGAAGGTATTAAGAATATATGGTGTGGAAGGCAAGTTGTTAGAAGCAGTGAAAAGTTTTTATCGAGGATGTAAGGCATGTGTACGTGTAGGAAGAGAGGAAAGTGATTGGTTCTCAGTGAATGTAGGTTTGCGGCAGGGGTGTGTGATGTCTCCATGGTTGTTTAATTTGTTTATGGATGGGGTTGTTAGGGAGGTAAATGCAAGAGTCCTGGAAAGAGGGGCAAGTATGAAGTCTGTTGGGGATGAGAGAGCTTGGGAAGTGAGTCAGTTGTTGTTCGCTGATGATACAGCGCTGGTGGCTGATTCATGTGAGAAACTGCAGAAGCTGGTGACTGAGTTTGGTAAAGTGTGTGGAAGAAGAAAGTTAAGAGTAAATGTGAATAAGAGCAAGGTAATATTAGGTACAGTAGGGTTGAGGGTCAAGTCAATTGGGAGGTGAGTTTGAATGGAGAAAAACTGGAGGAAGTGAAGTGTTTTAGATATCTGGGAGTGGATCTGTCAGCGGATGGAACCATGGAAGCGGAAGTGGATCATAGGGTGGGGGAGGGGGCGAAAATTTTGGGAGCCTTGAAAAATGTGTGGAAGTCGAGAACATTATCTCGGAAAGCAAAAATGGGTATGTTTGAAGGAATAGTGGTTCCAACAATGTTGTATGGTTGCGAGGCGTGGGCTATGGATAGAGTTGTGCGCAGGAGGATGGATGTGCTGGAAATGAGATGTTTGAGGTCAATGTGTGGTGTGAGGTGGTTTGATCGAGTAAGTAACGTAAGGGTAAGTGAGATGTGTGGAAATAAAAAGAGCGTGGTTGAGAGAGCAGAAGAGGGTGTTTTGAAATGGTTTGGGCACATGGAGAGAATGAGTGAGGAAAGATTGACCAAGAGGATATATGTGTCGGAGGTGGAGGGAACGAGGAGAAGAGGGAGACCAAATTGGAGGTGGAAAGATGGAGTGAAAAAGATTTTGTGTGATCGGGGCCTGAACATGCAGGAGGGTGAAAGGAGGGCAAGGAATAGAGTGAATTGGAGCGATGTGGTATACAGGGGTTGACGTGCTGTCAGTGGATTGAATCAAGGCATGTGAAGCGTCTGGGGTAAACCATGGAAAGCTGTGTAGGTATGTATATTTGCGTGTGTGGACGTGTGTATGTACATGTGTATGGGGGGGGGGGTTGGGCCATTTCTTTCGTCTGTTTCCTTGCGCTACCTCGCAAACGCGGGAGACAGCGACAAAGTATAAAAAAAAAAAAAAAAAATATATATATATATATATATATATATATATATATATATATATATATATATATATATGAAAGTAATATCGCATTTCAGTATGAGTTCAGATAATTGAATTTAATATGTAATTGTTCTTTAAAAGCATCACTACATGTTTCATGGAGATAATCCTCCTCATCAGGTGTTAAACAATTCATAAAGTTTTCCAGATCCCAACACCACTACTAAAATTTCTTCTTTCCTCTGTCATTCTCGACTACACACTGGCTTGACCGTTAAAGGGAGAGTGGTGGTGCCTTGTGGTTAGGAGGAGTTGTATGTCTCCCTTCGTGGGCACCATTTCAGATCCATTCTTAGAACATGAGAGGATTTGATTAGAAAGCTGAAATCTCTGAATGTAACAATATTCTTATAAAGTAGTGAGTTTTGATGTGACATCGCTGTTCGCCAATGAAGTGTTAACCTTCCTTCCAAACATCTAGGGAAACAGCACTGAGAGCATCCCCAGTAAAAACATTAACTAACAATACTATGTGTAGATAATTCATCCTTTGTGTTTGAAAGCAAACGTTATACACAACAATGCGGTATGGCCATGGGTTAATCCCCTCTCCCCTGTGTTAGCAAATATTTACATGGAGTATTTTGACAACGATTTGCTAAACATTATAAAGGAACAAACCATAGTTTGGCTTCGATATGTAGACGACGTACGTTGCTTTTGGTCTAATAATCTACACATTAAGGACTTTCTGCATAAGTTAAACTCGTAGCTCCCTCCATAAAAATATAATACTCATGAAGTCAAAATGAAAGATAAGTTACCCATTTTGGATGTAGAGGTCATCAGAGATAAAGGTATCTTGAAAACTAAGCTTTACAGAAAACCTACAAACATACTGTTTATGCCCACTATTATTCAGATCTTCATATCAATGTAAACAGATCGGCCTTCATAGCTATGCAACTGTGAGCATATAGGATTTCAGATCCTGAATTTTTAGATAAAATGAAAATGATTCAGTACATTGGACAGATGCTAAGATAGTCAACAGATATACTTGACCAGTGTCAGAATATAGCCAGGAAACGTTTCTGTTGTGGCCAAAATAATAAGCCAGAACGTCAAAGTTACCATGAGAATATTCTCGAATGTGTTCATATTCTGAAAAAAAAACTTAATGTACAAGCAGTATGCAAATATGACAACACCATGAAGAAGGCCCTCATCATAATAGCCCATCACATGATAAAGTTATTGTTTATAAAGTCCCACGTAAAGACTGTAACCTACTTTATATTGGACAATCTGGGAAAGACTTGGAGACCAGGATAGCCCAACTGAGCAACAGCTTATTTCAACATAAAGCTGCCTTTGATTATCATATCGACTGGGAAGGGGCTAAGACTATAGCTAAATCAAATTCTTTCAGTGAAAGAAATGTAACTGAATCTTGTTTGATCTCTGACACATTTGATCATAATGTGAATATGTCTTTTGGTCATTTTAAATGCGGCAAACTGTTAACTGAAATAACTATTAAGAAGTATCCACCAGAATAATCCTGTGGAGAGAGAGAGAGAGAGAGAGAGAGAGAGAGAGAGAGAGAGAGAGAGAGAGAGAGAGAGAGAGAGAGAGAGAGAGAGAGAGAGAGAGAGAGAGAGAGCTACACGAGCAGCTGCCGTGCGCCACGTCAGGAAACTTCTGGAATGTTTGAGAAGGATGTTGGCTGATTAGACGGTCCTCGTACACTTATCCATGTATTACCAGTGTCAGAGGTTCTGTGTCGTTGGATGTCCATTCCAAGTTCATAGACCTTTTTCTCCGATGCCTGACAAGTTTTTCCATCAAAATCCTTTTCACATCGATCAGGACAAATGATGGACAGTAGTGGTGTGTTAGAAAATATAAGTTCGTGTCAAGTTTTACTTCTATAACGTATGGGAACAACGTACTTCAGTGAGAATGACAAAACAATGAGAAGAACATATCCTTACGTGACCTCTTGTCGACGTTACCTTCAAGGCAATGAGTTGCTTCTTACTTGGCCGGATATGTTCAGTGGTCTCGTCCCTCATCCACTGATAGTCCTCCACTCACATGGTTCTGCCCTCGCCGATAACCCAGACCAAGACATATATCTACATCGGTTGATTACAGAATAGACTCTGCTCATGTGAACAACCTTTAACGCCTTTCTTAATCTCTTATTCAATCCTTCGTCAGTTTTCTCACACTTGTCCCATTTCTTTTGCGTGTTACACCAGAGAACTGAGAGCTCAATGATATTTCAAATCAGCCTTGGGTTTAACGAACCTATTTTTCAGTCTTGGTCCTGCCTCTCCATAATATTCGCTTTGGCAACCATTACATGGAACTTTGTAGACAACGCTCACCGCTTTTTTCACCGCGTATCTTTGCCTACGCCTCACTAACTCACTAATCCTTCGACCCAACGAGGTTGCAATATACATACCCGATCCTCGTGAAAGCTTTTTCAGTTCACTTGGCCTTCTTCGAATTGGGGACCATAAAGATTTTCTGTCACACCAGAAAAACTTTCTTCTCTAATACGTCCTTCCCTTATTTTTCTACTTTATCTTTCAATCTTGATATCATACTTTTGGGGTAACCTAATATTTTTGATGGTTCAGTAATCTGAAAGACAATGGACGTTAATCTGTGAGCGTATGTGGAGAAACAAATTGTGTATCAAATTCTACATTATATTGATGTAAGGGTTTGTGGAAAAAGCGTGTCTAAAAATCTTGAAGTGTCGAGATGTAACGTTTTTATTTGATTTTTTGGAGACCTTTTGATGTTTAAGTGACAAGGCAGACCTTTGGCAAGGTTGGGAAAGAAAAAACAGAAACACTGAGTTTTTATATCTTATAGTCACGCAGAGCTGACCCATTATCTAACATTTTTTACTTGGTTCTTTCATGTAACAGTGAAGGAATATGAGAACGATGAAAGCGAATCTAGTGCCACAGGCGATATGGTTATGTAGTAGCCACCGGCAGGCCTAATCAAGAAATCCAGCAGAGCTTTCATTTAGGCACATTAGTAATGCTTCTGAGACAATCTTATCACCAGTCTTGACTTTATTCCATCAGTATGGGCTGAGAGATGGTGTATGAAATCATCCTGTTCGTCGGTTTTCTGAACACGGTTAAACTTCTGTCGTGGAACTTTCATTCTTTGACGGTGTGCACTAATGGCAGTCTTTCTTGTTCTTCATCTGTGAACGGAACATTCTTACATAATAATTGAGTCGTCTAGATTTATTCTCAAAATTCGTCGCTCTTGGAGTAACAGCAATAAGTCGACAACATATGTGCCCTGCCAATTATTCTGATGAACCAGGCCCTCTTCACTGTCTTCATAGAGAGACAGGCCACTACCACACAAAGGGGCGAGCCCATGGCCAAGCCCTATGGTGTCTATATTCTTCTCCACTAAAAGTGAATGGGCCGAAACCAGCAGACAATGTCGTAGACGCTGACTACCCATCGTCGCTAATGCTCTCACTCCTGCTCCTCTTCTTGCCGGCAGAGGAGAGACTCAAGAAGGTTGTACCGAGACGTTAGAGAAGTAAGACTTATCCCAGACTTATTCTACATTTCCATACTCACTCCTCCTATCCTCATTTGTCATGATGGATGATATCATCAGGGATCTGCAAAAAAAGAGGAAAAAAACTGTGTTGCAAAACAAGGATATGATATGTAAAACGCAAACAAAATATGAAAAGAAACACATTCGGGAAAAATACAGAACACAGCGAATAAAACTAATGTAAAACACCAAAAGCGAAACAAATTGATGATATCATAATGGGTAGTATAAGTTACAACTTAAGTACAAAATATGGAAACAGAAATACAGAAAAACTTACAGTTTAGGAAACACAGAACATTATATATCGAGGTACTCATATGCCACATTGGTACAATTCAAACTTCCAGAGCGACCTACCATATTGTTGTTCATGACGAGCGAACATGTTTTCAGATTGTTGTAGTATATCATCAGACTGATATCCTTGTCTTCATCAATCGCTTTGCAGTTTCTCGCCACAATATCGCGCACGACCTTCTCGTCCTTACGATATGATGCAAATGTGTTACTGTAGTGAACCTTAATAATGTCGCGTTGAGGTTGTCTGTTTGCCACGAGATGTTGCTCCAGCATGTTGTTCACGATGGTATCAAACTCAGTATTTGAATATCCATTGTTGATTAACATTTGCAGGACACGTTGAAGTTCTTGGTGTAGTACTTGCCAGGTTGAGCACACCTTGATCGCTCTCCTCACGTATGCACGAGTGACACTCCTCTTGTAATTTTGAGTATATTTACTTATTCCATTCATACATTTACCTTGGTTGATGGGCTTTCTGTAAACGTCGGTGATGAAAGATCCTGTTGTGGCACTCACCATTACATCCAAGAAAGTTATCTTACCATTATTATTCAACTCTACTGTAAATCTTAAGCCTAAAGTTTCTTGGAGTCAGTTGCGGAGGTTTTCCAGTGAGTTTAAGTTATCAACGCAGATAAAAATGTTGTCTGCACATCTGTAGTAAACATGGGGTGTCATGCTCTCAGGTCGCAGTACTGTAGTTTCGACATAGGACATAAATGCCTGCGCAAAGAGAAGCCACAGGAGGGACCCCATGGCTATTCCATCCACCTGCTGATGAAGCTTGCCTTGCAGACATCTGAAAGGTGCCTCCATCGTTCAGGCACGTAACATTTCTCTTAATACATTTCTGGGCATCTTCAGGGGAGGTAAGACATGGTGTTGGTAAACATAATCCAGGATTATGTCTATTATTCCCTCCACTGGTACATTTGTGAAGAGAGACTCCACATCCAGGGAAGTTGTGATGCCATGTGATCATCTATTCCTCAGGATATCATTAAACACTTCAGTCGATCGTGGGGAGCAAGTTGTAGGGATGTAAGGTGAATTCAATTGGTTTAGCTTCTTGGCCAACCTGTAGGTTGGTAAAGGGATCTGGGAGATGATCGGCCTTACAGGATTTCCCGGCTTGTGCCTTTTGACATTTCCGTAGAAATATCCTGGTTTGAAATCCCCCTTTAGAAGACAGAATTCAATGTCGTCCCTTACAGCAATTTACACAAGTCATCATAGAGGATAGAGAGTTCCACCTTGTTAGCCTGTTCATATTTTGGCTCTGGATGACAATTGATTCCAAGATTAAGGAATTCTATCTGGTCCTCAGACATTTGGTCCCTTCAGAGATCAGTAAAGTTGTGTGTAGGTTGAGGAGTGGCAGATGAGCCATCATGTGGTCTTGATAGTTTCTTCACGACGCAAGTTTCAATGGTCCTAGCATGCGTCTCAATAACATTGTGAAGATCCTCCTCCTCCTCCTCTGTACGTAGTCATAAATCATGATCAATTTCAACGTCATTATATTTCGTTGTAGTTTCCTCTAATTCTTAATTCAGTCTTACCAACTGCCTTTCTTTCAAATGTATTTGTTCCTCTGTCGGCTTCCCCTGGAAGTCATGAGTAAACCGTCGTTGTAGTTGTAAGTCAGTGTTAAGCTGGGAGTAGGTTTTCTTTAATGGACATAGAATTCGAATACGACAGCATATTTAGCGTTCTTAATCTTCTTTCTTATGTTCTCTAATTTTCTCAGTATTATTCTCCCATTAGGTTGGTGCTCAAGCGCCAGCTGTCCAAAATTATCCATTCTATTTCACTCAAGCTTTCGTCTTCACAGAGGCATCATCAGGAATCTACAAAGAAGAAAACTGCCTCACAAACCTTGGATATGAGATGTAAAACGCAAACAAAATATAAGAAGAAACACACTCGGAAAAACACAGAGCATAGCGCATAAAAGTTAGGGAAAATACTAAAAGTGAAGCATATGAACAATTTCATGAAGGGTATTAAGAGTTGCAATCGAAATACAAAAAATGGAAACAGAAATATAGAAAAATTTACAGTTGAGGAAACACAAGTCCTTTCAGCATTCCGTTAAATTCTTTTCTAGATATCTGAATGATTACCAAAACCTCCTCCTCATTATATATTCCCACCAGTGCTAGAGCTATAGTCTTTTCCACTGTGAAAACACTTTTGAACTTGTTATTCAGTTCCTCACATATCCTAATTGCATCGTTCTTTACAATCTTTTCTTCGCCGGATCAGCTACTCCTTAACTGACAACTGACTTCTGACGAATCTGTGGAAAAAGTTTGGATTTTCTTCTACCTTGTCCAAAACATCTTTTTCAAAGCATCTTTGTTCTTCCTCTCTCATCCTGCTATACGTAATTCTTGCTCTCGTATACCTTATAATATCTAGCTGGCTGGAGCGCTCTCTATATCTTCGTCACTGCACAGTGCAAAACTCCTTTGCGTTTTGACCTTTTTTTTTTCATCAAAACATTCTTTCCCCTTCTTACCGTTTCCTCTGTATATGAGGCTCGTAGTACCATCCTCTTACTGCTTTACTGTAAGTCTCAAAAAAACTCCCACCACAACGACCTGGTTCCAGGCTACTGAGCTCCATTTCCCAATCTATGTTTTTATAGATATTGTTGAGGTTTATGTACTATCTACGATGATATGTCGTCTTTGCTTCTTGTCTCACTTTAGTTCTTTTAGATCCTCGTTTGCCACACTGATCACTTCTCCCACCTGGTGTATATATAGCACTCCCAGTGACCATGCTAGTATGTGAGAAGATAAGATCTAGCAATAATGGTGCATCAGTCTCTCTCATCCTAGTATACACAACAACATGTTGGTTTGGGCAATTATCCTGTATAAACTCTGACATTGTGTGTCTTTATGGCTTCCTATCATCTGTCACCAATGAGAATCCAAATTCCCCCAGTTTGAACACTTTGCCATTTCAAAGAAGTATATCTTCCTGCTTCATGTACCATCTTGATTGTTCCCCTATTATCATCATTGCGGATTGTTGCAAGCCTTTGTAGGAAAATACTATAATACTATCCCTACTAAGCAATTCTTCCCTACAATTACTCTTCTCATTATGCATCGTCTGAATGGATCATTATACACTATTTTCCTAAAACTTGAGGCTAAATTTTATCTCTCGTACAACCCCTCTAGGCAGATCATGTGAGATCTCACCTCTTTAGTGAGCTTTGCTTGAACGACTCAGGCAACATCAGGTGCACTTTCCCTTATACGATTCATGAATTCCGCCTCTTTACCGCTAACTCCATCGACCTTTGAATACATGACTTTCGGTCCAACGTTGCCACCTCCCAACCCTGCTGGCCTCTGTGTGGTGCTGGCGAGGCTGCTTCCTCCTCCTCCTCTCTCGTGTAGTGACCCCAGTCTTGTCTCTTCTAACTGTGCTCTTTGCTTATTCTTTCTTTTCCTTCGATTTGTCACATTTGATAAATATCCCAATAAACTCCGCCTTACCTTTGAGCCTCTTAGTCTCTCTAAGTACTTCATGGCTGTAGAGCTACAATTCAGACGTAACCATGCTTGGTCGACCTACCATGTCTTGGTAATAACCATCATTTCTTCTTCTTTCTTGTACCACGAAAATCATATCTGGGAGTTCCATTGCCTTCAGGAATCCTCCTTCCTTTCCCTTTGTTTACGTATCTGGTGAATAATTGTCTAAGTCAAAATCAATCAGTGATTTACGTATATCAAACTCCTACCTTGTTAGTCTTTCTAGTTTTGGTACCACCCATTTCTACATCTAGATCTCTCATACAGAAGTGTCAACCTATGTGTCTCTGCCTTTCTCGACAATCCCTATCTTAGCTACCAAGCTACTGGTTCTGTATGCTCTGTATTTCCCTAAACTTTCCATAGACAAACCTATGTACTTCCTTGATTGCTTCATGTCTAACAGTGCATATTCCTCCGACTGAATTTTTGTTTATACTTAAAAACTACATTTTTCACACTTCTAAGGTTCTCTCTGATCCCATGCCTCCCTTCATGATCCTTGAAATGTTTCCTCAGTTTTAGTAACTCCAGCTCTAGTTGTCTTGCACTCTGGTACGGCTCCTTAACACTTCCTCATAACAGTCCCTGGTTATGACTGTCTGGTCTTGATACATTTCTGATATCGAGCTCTCACCAGCCTTTCTTGGCTCAGGTAGTGTTTGAGGTCTTGGATTATCACCCGTAGTAATATGAGTAACAATAATGAAAAGTATGAGTACAAAATAACCTCAGACATGAGGAGAACTTAGATCTTTAGCAGACTCTTAGTGTGGCCAAAACATTACTCCACTTTGATAAGTCAGACCTGCTCTTATATACTGTAATTCAACTACACTTGTCCACTTCAGCAGTGTAGTCACTCACTTTCACAAACTGGGTCTCTTGTTCACTTCAGCAGTGTAGTCACTCACTTCACAAACTGGGTCTTTTTAGCACAAAGATCACTGTAGTTGGCACCTCATGAAGGTTAATATGCATAATAACCTTCATGAGGTGTGGTCCCTCTGCAATCTTGAAAGACACAGGCATCACTGATGGAAGTCATAGCTAGTGAGAGACAGGTGTAAGATGACCACATATGTAACAGGGCGAGTGTTGCCCCGTCTCACCTTTGATTATATGTACCACCTCTTTACTCCTGTGCGTACACACACACACACACACACACACACACACACACGCACATGCCCTGACCTATGCCAGGTGCCTTCTTTATCGACCAGCCCCTGGAAGGCTGCGGTCAGTAACGCTAACCGCTACACCACAGAGTCGCGCGCGCGTGTGTGTGTGTGTGTGTGTGTGTGTGTGTGTGTTCACGATGATATCTTGCCAATAGCCAAGGCTCAAGTATAGACCAGGAGTAACTAAAGTTATGATGACCGAGCCATGTGAGTTACGTGTTTTCAAGTGTCATGTGTGAGGTGGAGAGAAGCGCTTGTTTGTAGAGTGAGTGCCAGCGGCTCACGTGTGGGCGAGGCAGATACACGTGGCGGCTGCCTTGACCAGAGGAGTGGAATTTGACAGCAAATTTGAAGTGTTGGCTCTCTGTACAGTTATCACTAACCCAGGCGGTTAGTATCGAGGATGTACCTCCCTGATCAGCGACTGCCTACCGCCACCAACTGCCTACCACGAGAGAGAGAGAGAGAGAGAGAGAGAGAGAGAGAGAGAGAGAGAGAGAGAGAGAGAGAGAGAGAGAGAGAGAGAGAGAGAGATCATCCATCCATTAGTTTGTCACCGTGAAGAAAGACCTTTGATATAAGAAGATCCATCTTACCCTTGAAGACCAAGTGTCTCATGTTCCGGCAGCTACCTCAATAATTCCCCCCCCCGGGAAACTGACGTCAGTGGAACCACTGGCTCTGAGCCATTACCAAAGGAACCCCCGAGAGATTCCCTTCTCACTAATTACCTATGGAACCTAGAGGGACCCGCTGCCAGTGTGGGATCCCACAGATTAATGGCTTTAATTCCCTTTGATATCAACTTTAGAATCTGATTCCTCCTTTTCTTGGCGTAACTTGACGTTTTATTTCGCTTTGTATTGTTACTGATGACACATTGAGTCAACCATACCTGACGCCTGGCGATCCGCTAGGAATTACTTATTAACAACGAGCAAATAAACTGAACATGGGAATGTTATTGACTCTCAAGGAAGTACCAAACCAGGTTGACTTTCATCTTCCTTCTTGTTATTTTCGATATTATTATTGACATATTTTCGTTACGACCTGTATACCTGAGGTATGATTAGCAGATGATGATGATGCATGTGCTTAATAAGTCAACAGTAATAGAGTGATTAACGTTTGTGCGCATGTGTGTGTGTGTGTGTGTGTGTGTGTGTGTGTGTGTGTGTGTGTGCGTATTTTTTTGTGTGTGTTTGTGTTTGTGTAAGTGTGTGTGCGTGTGTAAGTGTGTGTGCTTCCCCTATTTGTTATCATCCCTAATAAGAAGAGAAGGTATAATGCTTTAAAATGAATATGTGAAGGCGAGTTACCACCAAAGGTCTCTCTCTCTCTCTCTCTCTCTCTCTCTCTCTCTCTCTCTCTCTCTCTCTCTCTCTCTCTCTCTCTCTCTCTCTCTCTCTCTCTCTCTCTCTCTCTCTCTCTCTCTCTCTCTCTCTCTATGTATGTATCTATCAATCTATCTCCTTCATCTCACCTATCGGTCGCCTGCTCCGTTCTTTGAGCTCGGTAGAGGAGCTGTTCGATGCCCTACACACACACACACACACACACACACACACAAATATAGCTTCACTTCACACCTCTAGTGTTCTCTTTAACGATTGCAGACGAATTGTATTGTTGTGCCCTGGTGATAGGATGGGTTTACTGCCAGCCACAACCCCGGGATGGAGAGGAAAGGAACAATACAGTGATGATGGGGTTGTCAGGTTGTGAACTTCCCCGAGGATGTTTATAAGAAATATATCAGTGAAGAAGACATCAGAGGAAGATATTTTTCCTCTACTTATACCTTGGACGGCATTGTACGAGTTGGAAAACTGAAACGAGTTCTGAACTTTGAAAAACATCAAACATCCATGAGTTGTTAAGATCACCCACGGGGTGGAATGTGATCAGCTTCACTACTGATAAAACAGAACCAATGGTCAAGTAAGAGACTTTATTTTTCTGAATTTATATATCGCTATCGATTTTCTTTTTTTGTTATTCGTATCTTGAGCCTGTCTTGGAGAAGGAATAAAGTTGGTTCCTGAGAGAGACGCGTGACCTGAACTGAATCTTAGAGAGGCTGGAGGTAACAGCAGCGCCTCCTCCGGGAGGACAGGACCCTGCCTCAGGCGAGGTCCCGACCTACATGTATGATGGCACATCTCACTACACCTGGTGTGGGGACGCTCTCCCTCACCCACATGCAACCTGCAATACCATACATCTCTCATGATTTAGTCTGCAAGAAAATAACAGTTCTATTATTCCCAGGACCGAAGCCACGAGGATATATGACTCTCCTCCTGGGGCATTGATTGTAAATCTAGACACTAAATCAACCAGTTCAGAGCTGGGATAAGAGGTGTGAAGACCTCTCTACCACACCGACGCTTGGTGTGGTTTTTGATCTTTAAGATCCACAAGAAGATCTCCTCCTGGATGAATGCTAAAGACATGGAATGAAGCTGAGGAATTAAGCCAGGATATCTGTGACCTCACCTCAAGACGCCGATAATGAATAAAGATGAAGTTCACGCGAAGAGCCATCATCATACATCATCGTCTGAACCTCTCACCACCAGGCAGGCTGGCTGGCTTGGCTGTTGTGTGACATAATAAAAGCACTGCACCTCTGGTGGGTCATTCTTACCCTTGACGGTGACTTCTCTCTCAACCACATATTATTCTGACATAAACCCGTCAACCACATAGTGTCTAGGGTACAGGTTCTCAACCACATAGTGCCTAAAGTGACATCTCAACCACACGGTGTATGGGGTACCAACTTTCAACCAGATGGTGCTGAGTGTGTCATGTCTCAATTACAATATGTATAGGGTAAATCTCTAAACTAAATAGTGCCTAGGGTGCCATCTCTCAACCAGACATTGTCTAGAATGCCATCTCTCACAAACATAGTGTCAAGGGCGTTAACTTTCAAATACACAGGACCTAAGATGTCATCTCTCAACCACAGGTGCCCACCACACAGGGTCTAGGGTGTTAACTCTCGACCAGTCAGTGTCTAGAACACCATCTCTCCACTGTACGGTATTCAGGGTGTTGACTCTCAACCACACAATTTCTAGAGCACCATCTCTCAGACACAGTACCGAGGGTACCAGGTATCAACCAGAGAGAGTCTAGTGCACCAACTCTCAACCAGACTGTGTCTGGAGTGCCGCCTCTCAACCACATAGAGCCTAAAGTGCCGTTATTTTTTTCAGCAGTTATCTTTAGTGTGTGGTATCTTGGTCATACGGTATTGAGAAGTGTCAACTGTCAGTGGTATCAGATATGGGGAGTGTCAACGGCCTTCCCTGACAGACGATATGTCAACATTTTGTGTATGTAGGGAGGGAGCAATGCCAATCTCTACCCTCTTGGCAACAGTCAAAGTGAGAGATGTAATCTTATGTAATTTAACGACAAACTCCTATATATGCCGAAAGGAATATATGTAACTTGTTTCTGTGTGGTTGATTCAAGGGTATCAATCGAATCATTGGTTTTTCAGTAACGTATTTCGAAGACTCTAGGAAAATGCGCATTTGGTACATGCAAAACATCTGTCGTTTACAATGTCGGTATTTATGTTTATGCGCTATTACTACTGGTAGTCACAAAGAATTATAACCTTAATGTGAGTGAAGGTCTATACAAATTGGACAGCTTTCTTGTTGATAAAATTTGTAAACAATTCCTCTTCTTGTCTACATAATAAGTTTATGATACGCTCGTTGTCTGTCTTGGACAATCACTTGCTTACCAAATGGTGTCCTAGCTGCGTCTCTTCGTTGTATATCAGCTGACTTATATTTCTCTCTTGTATCTCCCCGAATAATGTGATTATTATACCAAAGTGCACTTGGGAATTTATTGTTTCATTTTCCCCGTGGCCTGATAGGAATATATATAGGAATATGTATAAAATATATATAGGAATATGTATAAAAGAAAGAGGCAGGAGTTCAAGAGAAAGGGGCAAGAAGTGAAAAGGAGGGCAAATGAGAGTTGGGGTGAGAGAGTATCATTAAATTTGAGGGAGAATAAAAAGATATTTTGGAGGGAGCTAAATAAAGTGCGTAAGAAAATAAAATAAATGGGAACATAGGTGAAGGGGACTAATGGAAAAGTGATAACAATTAATGGTGATGTGAGAATGAGATGGAGTGAGTATTTTGAAGGTTTGTTGAATGTGTTACATGATAGAGTGGCAGATATAGGGTGTTTTGGTCGAGGTGGTGTGCAAAGTGAGAGGGTTAGGGAGAATGATTATGGTAAACAGAGAAGTAGTAAAAGTTTAGCATAAGATGAAAGCCGGCAAGACAGCGGGTTTGGATGGTATTGCAGTGGAATTTATTATAAATGGGGGTGACTGTATTGTTTGGTTGGTAAAGTTATTTAATGTATGTATGAAACATGGTGAGGTGCCTGAGGATTAGCGGAATGCTTGCATAGTGCCATTGTACAAAGGCAAAGGGGATAAAAGTGAGTGCTCAAAGTACAGAGGTATAGGTTTGTTGAGTATTCCTGGGAAATTATATCGGAGGGTATTGATTGAGAGGGTGAGGGCATGTACAGAGCATCAGATTTTGGAAGAGCAGTGTGGTTTCAGAAGTGGTAAAGGATGTGAGGATCAGGTGTTTACTTAGAAGAATGTATGTGAGAAATATTTAGAAAAGCAAATGGATTTGTATGTGGCATTTATGGATCTGGAGAAGGCATATGATAGAGTTGATAGAGATGCTCTGCGGAAGGTATTAAGAATATATGGTGTGGGAGGTAAGTTGTTAGAAGCAGTGAAAAGTTTTTCTCGAGAATATAAGGCATATGTACGTGTAGGAAGAGAGGAAAGTGATTGGTTCTCAGTAAATGTAGGTTTGCGGCAGGGGTCTGTGATGTTACCATGGTTGTTTAATTTGTTTATGGACTGGGTTGTTGGGGAGGTGAATGCAAGAGTTTTGGAAAGAGGGGCAAGTATGCAGGCTGTTGTGGATGAGAGAGCGTGGGAAGTGAGTCAGTTGTAATACATTGATGATACAGCGTTGGTGGCTAATTCGTGTAAGAAACTGCAGAAGCTGGTGACTGAGTTTGGTAAAGTGTGTGAAAGAAGAAAGCTGAGAGTAAATGTGAATAAGAGCAAGGTTATTAGGTACAGTTGGGTTGAGGGTCAAGTCAACTGGGAGGTAAGTTTGAATAGAGAAACACTGGAAGAAGTGAAGTGTGTTAGATATCTGGGAGTGGATCTGGCAGCGGATGGAACCATGGAAGCGGAATTAAATCATAGGGTAGGGGAGGGGACGAAAATTCTGGGAGCGTTGAAGAATGCGTGGAAGTCGAGCACATTATCTCGGAAAGCAAAAATGGGTATGTTTGAAGGAATAGTGGTTCCAACAATGTTATATGGTTGCGAGGCGTGGGCTATAGATAGGGTTGTGCGAAGGAGGGTGGATGTGCTGGAAATGAGATGTTTGAGGACAAAATATGGTGTGAGGTGGTGTGATCTAGTAAGTAATAATAGGGTAAGAGAGATGTGTGGTAATAAAAAGAGTGTAGTTGAGAGAGCAGAAGAGGGTGTTTTGAAATGGTTTGGTCACATGGAGAGAATGAGTGAGGAAAGATTGACAAAGAGGATATATATGTCAGAGGTGGAGGGAACGAGGAGAAGTGGGAGACCAAATTGGAGGTGGAAAGATGGAGTGAAAAAGATTTTGAGTGATCGGAGCCTGAACAGTTTTTCTCCATTCAAATTTACCTCCCAATTGACTTGACCCTCAACCCTACAGTACCTAATAACCTTGCTCTTATTCACATTTACTCTTAACTTTCTTCTTCCACACACTTTACCAAACTCAGTCACCAGCTTCTGCAGTTTCTCACATGAATCAGCCACCAGCGCTGTATCATCAGCGAACAACAACTGACTCACTTCCCAAGCTCTCTCATCCCCAACAGACTTCATACTTGCCCTTCTTTCCGAAACTCTTGCATTCACCTCCCTAACAACCCCATCCATAAACAAATTAAACAACCATGGAGACATCACACACCCCTGCCGCAAACCTACATTCACTGAGAACCAATCACTTTCCTCTCTTCCTACACGTACACATGCCTTACATCCTCGATAAAAACTTTTCACTGCTTCTAACAACTTGCCTCCCACACCATATATTCTTAATACCTTCCACAGAGCATCTCTATCAACTCTATCGTATGCCTTCTCCAGATCCATAAATGCTACATACAAATCCATTTGCTTTTCTAAGTATTTCTCACATACATTCTTCAAAGCAAACACCTGATCCACACGTCCTCTACCACTTCTGAAACCACACTGCTCTTCCCCAATCTGATGCTCTGTACATGCCTTCACCCTCTCAATCAATACCCTCCCATATAATTTACCAGGAATACTCAACAAACTTATACCTCTGTAATTTGAGCACTCACTCTTATCCCCTTTGCCTTTGTACAATGGCACTATGCACGCATTCCGCCAATCCTCAGGCACCTCACCATGAGTCATACATACATTAAATAACCTTACCACCCAGTCAACAATACAGTCACCCTCTTTTTTAATAAATTCTACTGCAATACCATCTAAACCTGCTGCCTTGCCGGCTTTCATCTTCTGCAAAGTTTTTACTACACCTTCTCTGTTTACCAAATCATTTTCCCTAACCCTATATATATATATATATATATATATATATATATATATATATATATATATATATATATATATTTTTTTTTTTCTTTTTTTTTTCAAACTATTCGCCATTTCCCGCGTTAGGGAGGTAGCGTTAAGAACAGAGAACTGGGCCACTGAGGGAATATCCTCACCTGGCCCCCTTCTCTGTTCCTTCTTTTGGAAAATTAAAAAAATTGAGAGGGGAGGATTTCCAGCCCCCCGCTCCCTCCCCTTTTAGTCGCCTTCTACGACACGCAGGGAATACGTGGGAAGTATTCTTTCTCCCCTATCCCCAGGGATAATATATATATATATATATATATATATTTTTTTTTTTTTTTTTTTTTTTTTTTTTTTTTTTTTTTTATACTTTGTCGCTGTCTCCCGCGTTTGCGAGGTAGCGCAAGGAAACAGACGAAAGAAATTGCCCAACCCCCCCCCCCCCCATACACATGTACATACACACGTCCACACACGCAAATATACATACCTACACAGCTTTCCATGGTTTACCCCAGACGCTTCACATGCCTTGCTTCAATCCACTGACAGCACGTCAACCCCTGTATACCACATGACTCCAATTCACTCTATTTCTTGCCCTCCTTTCACCCTCCTGCATGTTCAGGCCCCGATCACACAAAATCTTTTTCACTCCATCTTTCCACCTCCAATTTGGTCTCCCTCTTCTCCTCGTTCCCTCCACCTCCGACACATATATCCTCTTGGTCAATCTCTCCTCACTCATTCTCTCCATGTGCCCAAACCATTTCAAAACACCCTCTTCTGCTCTCTCAACCACGCTCTTTTTATTTCCACACATCTCTCTTACCCTTACGTTACTTACTCGATCAAACCACCTCACACCACACATTGTCCTCAAACATCTCATTTCCAGCACATCCATCCTCCTGCGCACATCTCTATCCATAGCCCACGCCTCGCAACCATACAGCATTGTTGGAACCACTATTCCCTCAAACATACCCATTTTTGCTTTCCGAGATAATGTTCTCGACTTCCACACATTTTTCAAGGCTCCCAAAATTTTCGCCCCCTCCCCCACCCTATGATCCACTTCCGCTTCCATGGTTCCATCCGCTGACAGATCCACTCCCAGATATCTAAAACACTTCACTTCCTCCAGTTTTTCTCCATTCAAACTCACCTCCCAATTGACTTGACCCTCACCCCTACTGTACCTGATAACCTTGCTCTTATTCACATTTACTCTCAACTTTCTTCTTCCACACACTTTACCAAACTCAGTCACCAGCTTCTGCAGTTTCTCACATGAATCAGCCACCAGCGCTGTATCATCAGCGAACAACAATTGACTCACTTCCCAAGCTCTCTCATCCCCAACAGACTTCATACTTGCCCCTCTTTCCAGGACTCTTGCATTTACCTCCTTTACAACCCCATCCATAAACAAATTAAACAACCATGGAGACATCACACACCCCTGCCGCAAACCTACATTCACTGAGAACCAATCACTTTCCTCTCTTCCTACACGTACACATGCCTTACATCCTCGATATATGAACGCTCGTTGTATGTTTTGGACAATCGCATGTTTACCAAATGGCGTCCTAGCTTCGTCTCTTCGATGTATATCAACTGACTTATATTTCTCTCTTGTGTCTCCCTTGATGATGTGATTATTTCACGAAAGTGCACTTAGGAACTTATCGTGTGTCATTTTCTCCGTTGACTCATAGGAATATATATATATATATATATATATATATATATATATATATATATATATATATATATATATATATATATATATATATATATATATATATATATATATATACATATATATATATATATATATATATATATATATATATATATATATATATATATATATATATATATATATATATATATATATATATATATATATATGTATATATATATATATATATATATATATATATATATATATATATATATATATATATATATATATATATATATATTCCTATGAGTCAACGGAGAAAATGACACACGATAAGTTCCTAAGTGCACTTTCGTGAAATAATCACATCATCAAGGGAGACACAAGAGAGAAATATAAGTCAGTTGATATACATCGAAGAGACGAAGCTAGGACGCCATTTGGTAAACATGCGATTGTCCAAAACATACAACGAGCGTTCATAAAGTTAGCATTTTACAAATGTTATCAACAATAAAGTTATGTAATTTGTATACACCATCCCTAATATTAAGATTATAATTGTGTGTTTGATAATAGAAGATTCAATGATATATTTCTTGGTAATAGAGTTAGAGTTAATAACTGAGAAGGCATTACTCCTGTCATTACACTGATCATAGTTTTTAGCATGAGCAAACTAGGCATTTGATTCTTGTCCCGTTCTTATACTATATTTATGTTGCTTAAGTCAAATAGAAAGATCCTTACCAGTCTGACCAACATAAATTTATCACAATTTCCACAAGGCACTTTATATATGCATCCAAGAGAATTTTCTGGTGATATCCTGATTAAGATATTCTTTATAGTATCATTGTTGCTAAAGGCAACATTTACATTAAAGGATTTAAGCAACATGGGAAGTAAAGTGAAATCATTATTAAAAGGGAGAACTAAAAGAATCTTGTTGTCAATGAGAGGTTTGGGCTCAGCTCCATAAAATTATTTCTTTACTAACTTAAGGGATTTATCAATGAAAGATCTAGGGTACTTTAACTTAGATCCAATAGAATATATCTTCTTAAACTCATCATCAATAGACTCTGGACTGCAAATACGTAATGCCCTTAGGAACATAGATTGAAATGATCATTATTTAACTGTCATGTTGAGATGAATAATAACGTATATATGAGCAAACATTGTTGGATTTTCTGTATATGCTAAACTTAACTTGTTTCCTTGTCTATGGATCATGCAATCTAAAAATGGTAACATACCATTATTTTCATTTTCTACAGTAAATTTGATGGAAGGTACTAAATTGTTAAGTAAGGGTAGAAATATTTATGAATTTTCATTTGTTGGCCAAACACAAAGAACATCATCTACATACCTAAACCAAATTGCATTAGAAGGTAAGATATCCTTTTGTAATTTTGTTTCAAAAAATCCCATATAAAGACCACTTAGTACAGGTGAAAGAGGGTTACCCATTACTATACCAAATTTTTTAGCATAACAATCTACAATGAATTGAAATACACAGTCTTGCACACACAATTTTATCAGTTCGAAGAAAACAGACTTTCAAACAGGTAAACGAATATCATCCAAGACATCAAATAAATATTCTAAAAGGTCATCAACTGGAACTTGATCATGCACAAAATTGAGCTCCTTTCCAATATATATATATATATGTATATATATATATATATATATATATATATATATATATATATATATTTCTTTCTTTTCTTTTAAACTATCCGCCATTTCCCGCATTAGCGAGGTAGCGTTAAGAACAGAGGACTGGGCCTTTTTTGGAATATCCTCACCTGGCCCCCTCTGTTCCTTCCTTTGGAAAATTAAAAAAAAAAAAACGAGAGGGGAGGATTTCCAGCCCCCCGCTCCCTCCCCTTTTAGTCGCCTTCTACGACACGCAGGGAATACGTGGGAAGTATTCTTAATCCCCTATCCCCAGGGATAATACATATATATATATATATATCTATATATATATATATATATATATATATTATTTTTATTATACTTTGTCGCTGTCTCCCGCGCCTGCGAGGCAGCGCAAGGAAACAGACGAAAGAAATGGAATTTCTTGCATTGAAGGAAAGCGACAGTTGCACATGTATTTTGATGTGGATGCTGAATTAACTGTAAACAAAAATGGACTGTGTCTTCTCTATCAAAGAGAAGGTGAAGATATTGAAATTCCTTGTACACTTAAAGAAGTTCACTGTGGTAATAAAAGTGTTATTAGTGTAGCTGGGGGAAGTGTGAAAGCTCATATCAGAAAGCAGTTCAGCAAAAGAGAGAAACCAGTGTGGAGGGCCTTATTAATCCAAGTTCCTGAGATTGTTCTTCCTAAGGTTCAGGAGGCAAGAACCATAAACATATATGGTTGTAAAGCAGCAGCTATGGAACTTTGTTCAGACAATATGCCAAGAAAGGAAATTCCCTTGTTTGATTCAGAATTGAGTGAGGAAACTCAGATGATAGGAGACATTACTGAAGAACATACAGGGAAGTTTGATGGAGACACAGTTCAGGTAGATAACTTGGGATTAGATCCACCAATGAAAGTCACTCACATACCTTTAGCGCAAAGTTATGATATAAACAAGTTTAGTGGAGCTGAAGCACTCATCACTTTAACAGGAAGGGATGATGAACTTGCTTTTAAAGAGGCTTTGTCGGTTGGCGACAACTCGGTGGAGATATATATATATATATATATATATATATATATATATATATATATATATATATATATATATATATATATATATATATATATATATATATATATATATATATATATATGGAAGTAAGGGGAGTGGGGGAGGAATGGGATGTATTTAGGGAATCAGTGATGGATTGCGCAAAAGATGCTTGTGGCATGAGAAGAGTGGGAGGTGGGTTGATTAGAAAGGGTAGTGAGTGGTGGAATGAAGAAGTAAGATTATTAGTGAAAGAGAAGAGAGGCATTTCGACGATTTTTGCAGGGAAGAAATGCAATTGAGAGGGAGATTTATAAAAGAAAGAGACAGGAGGTCAAAAGAAAGGTGCAAGAGGTGAAAAAAAGGGCAAATGAGAGTTGGGGTGAGAGACTATCAGTAAAATTCACGAAGAATAAAAAGATGTTCTGGAAGGAGGTAAATAAAGTGCGTAAGACAAGGGAGCAAATGGGAACTTCAGTGAAGGGCGCAAATGGGGAGGTGATAACAAGTAGTGGTGATGTGAGAAGGAGATGGAGTGAGTATTTTGAAGGTTTGTTGAATGTGTTTGATGATAGAGTGGCAGATATAGGGTGTTTTGGTCGAGGTGGTGTGCAAAGTGAGAGGGTTAGGGAAAATGATTTGGTAAACAGAGAAGAGGTAGTAAAAGCTTTGCGGAAGATGAAAGCAGGCAAGGCAGCAGGTTCGGATGGTATTGCAGTGGAATTTATTAAAAAAGGGGGTGACTGTATTATTGACTGGTTGGTAAGGTTATTTAATGTATGTATGATTCATGGTGAGGTGCCTGAGGATTGGCGGAATGCGTGCATAGTGCCATTGTACAAAGGCAAAGGGAATAAGAGTGAGTGCTTCAATTACAGAGGTATAAGTTTGTTGAGTATTCCTAGTAAATTATATGGGAGGGTATTGATTGACAGGGTGAAGGCATGGACAGAGCATCAGATTGGGGAAGAGCAGTGTGGTTTCATAAGTGGTAGAGGATGTGTTGATCAGGTGTTTGCATTGAAGAATGTATGTGAAAAATACTTAGAAAGCAAATGGATTTGTATGTAGCATTTATGGATCTGGAGAAGGCATATGATAGAGTTGATAGAGATGCTCTGTGGAAGGTATTAAGAATATATGGTGTGGGAGGCAAGGTGTTAGAAGCAATGAAAAGTTTTTATCGAGGATGTAAGGCATATGTACGTGTAGGAAGAGAGGAAAGTGATTAGTTCTCAGTGAATGTAGGTTTGCGGCAGGGGTGTGTGATGTCTCCATGGTTGTTTAATTTGTTTATGGATGGGGTTGTTAGGGAGGTAAATGCAAGAGTTTTGGAAAGAGGGGCAAGTATGAAGTCTGTTGGGGATGAGAGAGCTTGGGAAGTGAGGCAGTTGTTGTTCGCTGATGTGAGAAACTGCAGAGAATGGTGACTGAGTTTGGTAAAGTGTGTGAAAGAAGAAAGTTAAGAGTAAATGTGAATAAGAGCAAGGTTATTAGGTACAGTAGGGTTGAGGGTCAAGTCAATTGGGAGGTAAGTTTGAATGGAGAAAAACTGGAGGAAGTAAAGTGTTTTAGATATCTGGGATTGGATCTGGCAGCGGATGGAACCATGGAAGCGGAAGTGAATCATAGGGTGGGGGAGGGGGTGAAAATCCTGGGAGCCTTGAAGAATGTGTGGAAGTCGAGAACATTATCTCGGAAAGCAAAAATGGGTATGTTTGAAGGAATGGTGGTTCCAACAATGTTGTATGGTTGCGAGGCGTGGGCTATGGATAGAGTTGTGCGCAGGAGGATGGATGTGCTAGAAATGAGATGTTTGAGGACAATGTGTGGTGTGAGGTGGTTTGATCGAGTAAGTAATGTAAGGGTAAGAGAGATGTGTGGAAATAAAAAGAGAGTGGTTAAGAGAGCAGAAGAGGGTGTTTTGAAATGGTTTGGTCACATGGAGAGAATGAGTAAGGAAATATTGACCTAGAGGATATATGTGTCGGAGGTGGAGGGAACGAGAAGAAGTGGGAGACCAAATTGGAAGTGGAAAGATGGAGTGAAAAAGATTTTGGGTGATCGGGGACTGAACATGCAGGAGGGTGAAAGGAGGGCAAGGAATAGAGTGAATTGGATCGATGTGGTATACCGGGGTTGACGTGCTGTCAGTGGATTGAATGAGGGCATATGAAGCGTCTGGGGTAAACCATGGAAAGTGAGTGTAGGTATGTATATTTGCGTGTGTGGACGTATGTATATACATGTGTATAGGGGTGGGTTGGGCCATTTCTTTCTTGTGTTTCATTGCGCTACCTCGCAAATGCGGGAGACAGCGACAAAGCAAAAAAAAATGTATATATATATATATATATATATATATATTTATATATATATATATATATATATATATATATATATATATATATATATATATATATTATTATTATTATTATTATTATATTAATTGGCTTTGTCGCTGTCTCCCGCGTTTGCGAGGTAGCGCAAGGAAACAGACGAAAGAAATGGCCCAACCCACCCCCATACACATGTATATACATACACGTCCACACACGCAAATATACATACCCATACATCTCAATGTACACATATATATACACACACTGACATATACATATATACACATGCACACAATTCACACTGTCTGCCTTTATTCATTCCCATCGCCACCTCGCCACACATGGAAAAACATCCCCCTCCCCCCTGATGTGTGCTAGATAGCGCTAGGAAAAGATAACAAAGGCCACATTCGTTCACACTCAGTCTCTAGCTCTCATGCAATAATGCCCGACACCACAGCTCCCTTTCCACATCCAGGCCCCACACAACTCTCCATGGTTTACCCCAGACGCTTCACATGCCCTGATTCAATCCATTGACAGCACGTCGACCCCGGTATACCACATCGATCTAATGCACTCTATTCCTTGCCCGCCTTTCACCCTCCTGCATGTTCAGGCCCCGATCACTCAAAATCTTTTTCACTCCATCTTTCCACCTCCAATTTGGTCTCCCACTTCTCCTCGTTCCCTCCACCTCCGACACATACATCTTCTTGGTCAATCTTTCCTCACTCATTCTATCCATGTGCGCAAACCATTTCAAAACACCCTCTTCTGCTCTCTCAACCACGCTTTTCTTATTTCCATACATCTCTCTTACCCTTACATTACTTACTCGATCAAACCACCTCACACCACATATTGTCCTCAAACATCTCATTTCCAGCACATCCACCCTCCTGCGCACAACTCTATCCATAGCCCACGCCTCGCAACCATACAAAATTGTTGGAACCACTATTCCTTCAAACATACCCATTTCTGCTTTCCGAGATAATGTTCTCGTCTTCCAAACATTCTTCAAGGCTCCTGGGATTTTCGCCCCCTACCCCAACCTATGATTCACTTACGCTCCCATGGTTCCATCCGCTGCCTGATCCACTCCCAGATATCTAAACCACTTTACTTCCACCAGTTTTGCTCCATTGAAATTTACCTCCCAATCGACTTAACCCTCAACCCTATTGTACCTAATAACCTTGCTCTTATTCACATTTACTCTTAACTTTCTTCTTTCACACACTTTACCAAACTCAGTCACCAGCTTCTGCTGTTTCTCAAATGAATCAGCCACCAGCGTTGTATCATCAGCGAACAACAATTGATTCACTTCCCAAGCTCTCTCATCCACAACAGACTGCATACTTGTCCTTCTTTCCAAAACTCTTGCATTCTCCTCCCTAACAACACCATCTATAAACAAATTAAACAACCATGGAGACATCACACACCCCTGCCGCAAACATACATTCACTGAGAACTAATCACTTTCCCTCTTCCTACACGTACACATGCCTTACATCCTCGGTGAACACTTTTCACTGCTTCTAACAACTTGCCTCCCACACCATATATTCTTAATACCTTCCACAAAGCATCTCTATCAAATCTCTCATATGCCTTCGCTAGATCCATACATGCTACATACAAATCCATTTGCTTTTCTAAGTATTTCTCACATACATTCTTCAAAGCAATCCTCTACCACTTCTAAAATCACACTGCTCTTCCCCAATCTCTTGCTCTGTACATGCCTTTACCCTATCAATCAATACCCTCCCATATAATTTACCAGGAATATTCAACAGACTTATACCTCTGTAATTTGAGCACTCACTCTTATCCCCTTTGCCTTTGTACAACGGCACTATGCAAGCATTCCGCCAATCCTCAGGCACCTCTCCATGAATCATACATACATTAGATAACCTTACCAACCAGTCAACAATACAGTCACCCCCTTTTTTAAAAAATTCCACTGCAATACCATCCAAACCCGCTGCCTTGCAGGCATTCATCTTTCGCAAAGCTTTTACTACCTCTTCTCTGTTTACCAAATCATTTTCCCTAACCCTCTCACTTTGCACACTACCTCGACCAAAACACCCTATATCTGGCACTCTATCATCAAACACATTTAACAAACCTTCAAAATACTCACTCCATCCCCTTCTCACATCACCACTACTTGTTATCACTTACCCATCAGCCCCCTTCAATGAAGTTCCCATTTGCTCCCTTGTCTTACGCACTTTATTTACCTCCTTCCAAAACATCTTTTTATTCTTCGTGAAATTTAATGATACTCTCTCACCCCAATCTCTCATTTGCCCTCCTTTTCACCTCTTGCACCTTTCTCTTGACCTCCTGCCTCTTTCTTTTATACATCTCCCACTCATTTGCATTTTTTCCCTGCAAAAATAGTCCAAATGCCTCTCTCTTCTCTTTCACTAATAATCTTACTTCTTCATCCCACCACTCACTACCCTTTCTAATCAACCCACCACCCACGCTTCTCATGCCACAAGCATCTTTTGCACAAGCCATCACTGCTTCCCTAATTACACCCCATTCCTCCCCACTCCCCTTACCTCCTTTGTTCTCACCTTTTTCCATTCTGTACTCAGTCTCTCCTGGTACTTCCTCACACAAGTGTCCTTCCCAAGCTCACTTACTCTCACCACTCTCTTCACCCCAACATTCTCTCTTCTTTTCTGAAAACACCTACAGATCTTCACCTTCGCCTCCACAAGATAATGATCAGACATCCCTCTAGTTGCACCTCTCAACACGTTAAAATCCAAAAGTCTCTCGCGCGCGTCTGTGGCCATCTCTCCTACTTACATACGTATACTTATGTATATCTCGCTTTTTGAACCAGGTATTCTTAATCACCAATCCTTTTACAGCACATACATCTACAAGCTCTTAACCATTTCCATTTACAACACTGAACACGCCATGTATGCCAATTATTCCCTCAACTGCCACATTACTCACCTTTGCATTCAAATCGCCCATCACTATAACCCGGCCTTGTGCATCAAAACCACTAACACACTCATTCAGCTGCTCCGAAAACACTTGCCTCTCATGATCTTTCTTCTCATGCCCAGGTGCATATGTACCAATAATCACCCATCTCTCTCCATCCACTTTCAGTTTTACCCATGTCAATCTAGAATTTACTTTCTTACACTCTATCTCATACTCTCACAACTCCTGTTTCAGGAGTAGTGCTACTCCTTCCCTTGCTCTTGTCCTCTCACTAACCCCTAACTTTACTCCCACGACATTCCCAAACCACTCTTCCCCTTTACCCTTGAGCTTCGTTTCGCTCAGAGGCAAAACATCCAGGTTCCTTTCCTCAAAGATAGTACCTATCTCTCCTTTTTTCTCATCTTGGTTACATCCACACACATTTAGACACTCCAATCTGAGCCTTCGAGGAGGATGAGCACTCCCCGCGTGACTCCTTCTTCTGTTTCCCCTTTTAGAAAGTTAAAATACAAGGAGGGGAGGCTTTCTGTCACCCCGCTCCCGTCCTCCCGCTCCCGTCCCCTTTAGTCGCCTCCTAAGACACTTGAGGAATGGGTGGGAAGTATTCTTTCTCCCCATTCCCCAATGATATATATATGGATATATATATATATATATATATATATATATATATATATATATATATATATATATATATATATATATATATATATATATATATTGTCAGAGCTAAGGTAGTGTCCGGGATAATGCCCACAAAACCTAGTTAACCAGTGTTAGTCCTGAAGGGCTCCTCCTTCCCTCACCATAATGGCAGACTCTTACAAGTTTTCACACGAGAAAAACACCGTAAAATGGGAGGGAGAAGAGCCGTAAATATCTTTGGATAATACTCCTCATCGCCGACACCATATAATGTTTCCCATCGTCGATATTTATCTCAGGCTGACATGACCTAATATTTCCCCTCACCAGCATAATATGATGTTTCCCTACGATGCTACGTGAACTGAATTCATGTTTAAGGCATTTTCACCGTGATCAAATTAAGACTCTTCCCTCAGATATGAAAAGTAGAATAACATAAACACTGAGTGTTGAACCCCATACTACAGTACATCAACCATAACGGACAAAATGATTTAGAATTCATCATTTATCGTAAAATTTCTAATGTGTGAAGTAACTCTTATTGAAAACAAAATTCTACAAACTTCGGTTCAAATTCCATACCTGATATTATAGATATGTAGATTACATTTGATCGCCTATAAATACCTAACATCTATATAGGTTAACATATAGAATAGCGTTTCATGTCCAGAACGCAAATAGGAATTATCAAAGTAAACATTATGAAGAATGAGTGGAAGAAGAGATCGTTGCTTGGAAGAGCAAAAATGGGAATGTTTGAAGGAGTAGTGGTTCCAGCAATGATATATGGTTATGAGGCATGAGCTATAGAGAGGGTGGATGTGTTGGAAATTAAATGTTAAAGGATATCATGCGGTGTTTGATAATATGAGAGATGTTTGGTAATAATAAGATTGTGGTTGAGAGAGCAGAAGAGGGTGTGTCGAAATGGTTCGGACATATGGAGAAAATGAGTGGTAAACAAGAGCCTTGGACCGTCACTTGTTTACCAAATGACGTCCTAGCTACGTCTCCTCGTTGTATATCAACTGACCTATGTTTCTTTCTTGTATCTTCCCTGGTGATGTGATTATTTCACAAAATCGCACTTGGGAACTTATCGTGTTTCATATCTCCGTGGATTTAAATAAATATATATATATATATATATATATATATATATATATATATATATATATATATATATATATATATATATACATACATATATATATATATATATATATATATATATTATCCCTGGGGATAGGGGAGAAAGAATATTTCCCACGTATTCCCTGCGTGTCGTAGAAGGCGACTAAAAGGGAAGGGAGCGGGGGGCTGGAAATCTTCCGCTCTCATTTTTTTTTTTTAATTTTACAAAGGAAGGAACACAGAAGGGGACCGAGTGAGGATGTTTCCTCAGGGGCCCAGTACTCTGTTCTTAACGCTACCTCGCTGAGACGGGAAAAGGCGAAGAGCATAAAAAAAGATATATATATATATATATATATATATATATATATATATATATATATATATATATATATATATATATATATATATATGTATATACATATATATATATATATATATATATATATATATATATATATATATATATATATATATATATATATATATATATATATATATATATATATATATATATATCCCATTTTTTAGAAAGCAAATGGATTTGTATGTAACATTTATGGATCTGGAGAAGGCATATGATGGAGTTGATAGAGATGCTCTGTGGAAGGTATTAAGAATATATAGTGTGGGAGGCAAGTTGTTAGAAGCAGTGAAAAGTTTTTATCGAGGATGTAAGGCATGTGTACGTGTAGGAAGAGAGGAAAGTGATTGGTTCTCAGTGAATGTAGGTTTGGGGCAGGGGTGTGTGATGTCTCCATGGTTGTTTAATTTGTTTAAGGATGGGGTTGTTAGGGAGGTGAATGCAAGAGTGTTGGAAAGAGGGGCAAGTATGCAGTCCGTTGTGGATGAGAGAGCTTGGGAAGTGAGTCAGTTGTTGTTCGCTGATGATACAGCGCTGGTGGCTGTTTCATGTGAGAAACTGCAGAAGCTGGTGACTGAGTTTGGTAAAGTGTGTGAAAGAAGAAAGTTAAGAGTAAATGTGAATAAGAGCAAGGTTATTAGGTACAGTAGGGTTGAGGGTCAAGTCAATTGGGAGGTAAGTTGGAATGGAGAAAAACTGGAGGAAGTAAAGTGTTTTAGATATCTGGGAGTGGATCTGGCAGCGGATGGAACCATGGAAGCGGAAGTGAATCATAGGGTGGGGGAGAGGGCGAAAATCCTGAGAGCATTGAAGAATGTGTGGAAGTCGAGAACATTATCTCGGAAAACAAAAATGGGTATGTTTGAAGGAATAGTGGTTCCAACAATGTTGTATGGTTGCGAGGCGTGGGCTATGGATAGAGTTGTGCGCAGGAGGGTGGATGTGCTGGAAATGAGATGTTTGAGGACAATGTGTGGTGTGAGGTGGTTTGATCGAGTAAGTAGTGTAAGGGTAAGAGAGATGTATGGAAATAAAAAGAGCGTGGTTGAGAGAGCAGAAGAGGGTGTTTTGAAATGGTTTGGGCACATGGAGAGAATGAGTGAGGAAAGATTGACCAAGAGGATATATGTGTCGGAGGTGGAGGGAACGAGGAGAAGTGGGAGACCAAATTGGAGGTGGAAAGATGGAGTGAAAAAGATTTTGAGTGATCGGGGCCTGAACATGCAGGAGGGTGAAAGGCGGGCAAGGAATAGAGTGACTTAGATCGATGTGGTATACCGGGGTTGACGTGCTGTCAGTGGATTGAATCAGGGCATGTGAAGCGTCTGGGGTAAACCATGGAAAGCTGTGTGGGGCCTGGATGTGGAAAGGGAGCTGTGGTTTCGGGTATTATTGCATGACAGCTGGAGACTGAGTGTGAACGAATGGGGCCTTTGTTATCTTTTCCTAGCGCTACCTCGCACACATGAGGGGGGAGGGGGATGGTATTCCATGTGTGGCGAGGTGGCGATGGGAATGAATAAAGGCAGGCAGTGTGAATTGTGTGCATGGGTATATATTTATGTGTCTGTGTGTGTATATATATGTGTACATTGAGATGTATGGGTGTGTATGTTTGCGTGTGTGGACGTGTGTGTATATACATGTGTATGGGGGTGGGTTGGGCCATTTCTTTCTTCTGTTTCCTTG